>NC_136272.1:65022290-65194790 GCF_964187855.1 Myxine glutinosa | reverse complement strand
GAGGTCAACATTAGAGGCTTCTCTTAATCATTACTGATCATTATGTTCGTTCTTATGTCTTTCGGACCGTTGAAGGAGCTGGGGCTCCCACGTCGATCGGAAGAATGGACGCGACAAAAAGCTAGAATTCATCCGAGTTGCTTTAATGAAATCAAACACTCAGGCACTCTGAAAACCCGTTTATCGGGCAGCAATATATATCTATTATCCCAGGGGGTTTGCCCAGGCCCGGCGCCAGGGGGCGTGGCCCAGCGTCCTGGCTGCGGCCTGGCAAGTTGAGGGCGAGCCTGCCCGGGCATGCCCGGGCATGCCCGGGCGTCCCGACCGAGGCCTGGCAAGTTGAGCGCGGGCCTGCCCGGGCGTCCTGGACGAGCCCGGCATGGTGATTGCTCCGCGTCCTTGATAGGTGCAAGGCGATTGTGAAAACCCAGCAGTAGCCGCTACACACGTCCCCCCAGAATCGACTTGCACCGGCAGGGTCAATTTGAGGGGGGTCCTGATGACCCGGCCGAAGCGACCCCTGGCGGGTCGTGGGAGGGGGTCCGGTGAGGTGGTGGGCGGTCGAGTGGGGGGCACCGTGGACGGGGGGCGGCCTCGCCGCGGCGGAAGGGCCACCCGTGGTGGGTGGTCGACGTCCACGTGCGCCGGCTTGAGGCGGTCCACTGCAATCCGGTCCGACCTGCCGCCGATGTCGATGACGAACGACTTGTCGTCCCGTCGCAGCACCCGGAAGGGCCCGTCGTACGGCGGCTGGAGTGGCCACCGATGTGCGTCGTGACGCACAAAAACATACTCCGCTGTGCGGAGTGCTGGGGGGAAGTAGGACTGGGGGTCACCGTGGTGGGATGTTGGCACGGGGGCAAACCGTCGGGCGGCCTCCTGGAGGTCCGAGCGCTGGTGAGCTGCGGACCAGGGACTGGTAGCGTCGGGCACGAATTCGCCCGGGACGCGTAGCACCTGGCCATAGACCAGCTCGGCGGTGGATGCCTGGAGGTCCTCCTTGGGGGCCGTGCGAAGGCCCAAAAGGACCCACGGCAGCCGGTCGGCCCAACCGCCGTCTTGAAGGCCGGCCATGAGCGCGGCCTTCATGGAGCGGTGGAATCGCTCGCACAACCCGTTTGCTTGGGGGTGGTAGGCCGTAGTACGGTGGAGCTTGACCCCCAGGTTGCGGGCGACCGCGCCCCACAGCTCGGAGGTGAACTGTGGTCCGCGGTCTGACGAGATGTCCGCCGGTGCGCCGAAGCGGGTGACCCAGGTGGCGATGAAAGCCTGCTCCACGTCGGCGGTGGTGGTGGAGACGAGGGGAACGGCCTCCGGCCACCTGGTGGTCCTGTCCACCATGGTGAGCAGGTGTGTGAACCCCCGTGACCGGGGGAGGGGGCCCACCAGATCCACGTTGACGTGGTCGAAACGTCGTTCGGGCACGGTGAAAGGTGCCAGCGGGGCCTGGGTGTGTCGGTGGACCTTGGCCCGTTGGCAGGCCGTGCAGGTGCTGGTCCAATCGCGGACGTCCCGACGAAGGCCGTGCCAGACGAAACGCGCCGACACCAGCTTCTGGGAAGCTTTCCGGCCCGGGTGGGAAAGGCCGTGGAGGGAGGCGAAGATGCGGCGTTGCCAGGTGACGGGCACGATGGGGCGAGGCTGGCCTTGGGAGACGTCGCAGAGCAGGACAGTGTCCGCGCAGGGGATGTCGGCCAGGCGGAGGCCCGTGTCCGCCGCCCGGAGGGCTTGCACCGTGGTGTCGGTGGTTTGGTCCGCCGCCATAAGCGCAAAATCCACGCCCAGGTGGAACGCGTTCGCGCTGGCCCGGGAAAGACAGTCGGCCACGGCGTTGTTTTTGCCGGCGACGTGCCGGATGTCCGTGGTAAACTCCGACACGGCGGAGAGGTGGCGCTGTTGGCGGGCCGACCATGGCTCCGTGACCTTGGCCATGGCGTAAACCAACGGCTTGTGGTCGACGAACGCCGTGAAAGGTCGGCCCTCCAGGAGGTGGCGGAAATGGCGGACGGCCAGGTGTAGACCGAGGAGCTCCCGGTCAAACGTGCTGTATTTGAGCTCGTTCGGCCGGAGCTGCCGGCTGAAAAAAGCGAGTGGCTGCCAAACCCCGTTCACCCATTGCTCATGTACGGCGCCCACCGCGTAGTCGGAGGCATCCGTGGTGAGGGCGATGGGAGCGTTGAGCACCGGGTGAGCGAGCAGTGTTGCGTCGGCGAGGGCCCGCTTTGAGCGTTGGAAGGCCGCATCCATTGCTGCGGACCAGGCGATGTCGTGCTTGGCCGGCTTGCCCCGGAGGGCTTCGTAGAGGGGCCGCATGAGTTGAGCAGCGCGGGGCACGAAGCGGTGATAAAAATTCACCATTCCCAGGAATTCCTGCAGGGCCTTTATGGTGCGGGGACGCGGGAACGTGGTGATGGCCTCGACCTTGGTTGGCAGCGGCACGGCCCCGTTCCTGGTGATGTGGTGGCCCAAAAAATCAACGGCCGTCGTGCCGAAGTGGCATTTGGCCGGGTTGACGATGAGGCCGTGCTCGCTGAGGCGCCCGAACAGTGTTCGGAGGTGGAGGAGGTGCTCGGCCCGGGACGTGCTGGCGACGAGGATGTCGTCCAGGTAAACGAAAAGGAACGGCAGGTCACGCAGCACGCCGTCCATCAAGCGCTGGAACGCCTGAGCCGCGTTCTTGAGACCAAACGGCATCCGCAAGAATTCGAATAAGCCGAACGGCGTGATGACTGCCGTTTTAGGGACGTCGGCCGCCCTGACAGGTACCTGGTGATATCCCCGTATGAGATCAATTTTCGAAAAAATGACCCGTCCCGCCAGACGGGCGGAGAAGTCTTGGATATGCGGGACCGGGTACCTGTCGGGGGTGGTAGCGTCATTGAGACGGCGGTAGTCGCCACACGGGCGCCATCCACCCCCCGGCTTTGGCATGATGTGCAGTGGCGAGGCCCACGCGCTATCGGAGCGCCGCACGATGCCGAGGTGCTCCAACGCGTCGAATTCGGCCTTCGCTACGGCGAGCTTGGCCGGGTCGAGGCGGCGGGCCCTAGCGTAGACCGGCGGGCCCGTGGTTGGTATGTGGTGCTCGATCCCATGCCGTACTGCGACGGCCGAAAACGTCGGCCGCGTGAGGGCCGGGAACTCCGCGAGCAGGCGAGCAAACTCGTTAGCCGCCGGGACGGTGCATGCCAGCTCGGTCGGCGCGGAGCTGCTCAATGTGCATACCAGGGAGCTGAAGGTTTCAGCGTTGATTAAACGACGCCGTTGGACGTCCACCAGTAGTCCGTGTGCGCAGAGGAAGTCGGCGCCTAGCAGAGCCATGGGCACGTTGGCGGTTACAATCGTCCAAGCAAAGCGTTGGCCGCCGAAGCAGAGGGTGACGTTGCGCGGGCCGAAGGTGCGGATAGTCGATCCGTTGGCCGCAACCAAGGAGGGGCCGCAAACCGCGGATTGCCTGTCCTGGTCAGAGGCGGGTATGACGCTCAGTTGGGCGCCGGTGTCGCACAGGAAGCGCCGTCCGGACGCTTTATCCGTGATGAACAGTAAGTTGCCCGTGTGGCCGGCGCTCATGGCTGGTAATGAACGCCGGCCCGGCCGTTTCCCGGCCTGCCGAAGGTGCACGGGGGTCGGCATGTCCGGGCCTTCTGTCCGAACCTGGCATGATAGTAACACCACGCTTGGTCAGGTGGAGGCCTCGGTCGTCGTGCTGGAGGTGGTCGGCTCGGTAGAGCGGCCGCCAATTGCGTCGGCAGTTCGGCCGTCGACCGTGCCGGGTGCTCGGGCGCCATGGGTGTTGCGTCGGACGGCGGTGGGTCCCATGTCGCCGCTGCGATGCGCTGTCCTGCGGCGGAGATCTTTTCGGCTTCTCTGGCAAGGGCCCGGGGATCTGTGATCGTCGTGCTTGCCAGGGCGAGGCGTACCGGGTTAGGCAGCTGACGGAGGAACAGCTCTCGGAACAGGAATGCCGGAGAGTGCTCGCCGAGCAGTGAAAGCATATAGTCCATTCGCTCGGAAGGGCGCGTGTCGCCGAGCTCAGGCAGTTCGAGCAGGCGCCGTGCGCGTTCCGCCGATGGGAGGGCGAAAGCATCGAGGAGCAGCTTCTTAATCGCGCCGTATTTGTCAGCGGCTGGCTGGCTTTCGAGGAGGCTCAGGGCGCGGGCCGCGGTAGCCGACCCGAGCGCAGCTACCACATGGTGGAAGCGGGTGTCGTCGGCCGTGACGCCTCGCAGGGCGAACAGGGACTCCGCCTGCGCGAACCAAACCGCCGCGTGAGCCTCCCAGAAGGTAGGCAGTTTAAGGGCGACTGCCGTGTCCATGTCGATAGGTCACCAATGAAGGAGCTGGGGCTCCCACGTCGATCGGAAGAATGGACGCGACAAAAAGCTAGAATTCATCCGAGTTGCTTTAATGAAATCAAACACTCAGGCACTCTGAAAACCCGTTTATCGGGCAGCAATATATATCTATTATCCCAGGGGGTTTGCCCAGGCCCGGCGCCAGGGGGCGTGGCCCAGCGTCCTGGCTGCGGCCTGGCAAGTTGAGGGCGAGCCTGCCCGGGCGTCCTGGACGAGCCCGGCATGGTGATTGCTCCGCGTCCTTGATAGGTGCAAGGCGATTGTGAAAACCCAGCAGTAGCCGCTACACCGTGTTCATTGTTGAAGTTGCAATAAACCGCCAACTGGATTCACAAAGAGAACTGGTATTATTTATGGACACGGTGGGCGATGACGTCATTTTTTCTTTCCTGCGCCTCAGAGCGCTCGGTGTGGCTATGACGTCATTTTTGTTGCGACTCCACCGCGCGACTTGGAGGGTTCCAACGAGTGCGCCGCATAAATCACCCAGGGTCAACCGGAGCCCTCCTGGCCGCCATCAGCTCTTTGATGATGCTACATCCCCATCTATGGCTAAGTCATCGCAGGTAACTCGGCATATGAGCGCAGCATCCCTCTCCCCTCCCTCTCCCAGAGCCCTCTCCCTCCCACACTTCTCCCTGCTCTCAAATGTTGCGGTTGTGTGCTTCCCCTTCTCTCCCCATCTTGTCTTCCGCTCCCTCTTTTTGTATATTTTGTTTGTCTGGTTTGTTTTGTTTGTTTGTTTGTGAAATAAATGTTAGCTCTTTCACGAGCCTCGATTCAGTATACAAAAAAAAAAGAAGAAAAAGCACCTCCAATGTCACCTCCTCAAGTCAGTGGTCCCAAACCCAATACGGTTACCACACGCCCTGCGCTTGACAAACCAGCTGCTGCACCCCGATGGTCCGGCCGAAGCACGAGCAAGCCTGCCTGGCACTCCGACTATGACATGTGATTCTGGCATTGACCATTACTGACATTGTGTTTGGTTTCTGGTTCACCAGTTCTTCAATTAGCTTCAAAGTTAGTTACATATATTCTTCATATTCTCAGTCTTTGTCATGCCAAAAGACACACACTTGTTATACACATATTTTCCATGCCAAAGACTTGGGGGGAGATAGAGGATTCTTAATCATTACTGATCATTATGTTTGTTCTTATGTCTTTCAGACCGTGTTCATTGTTGAAGTTGCAATAAACCGCCAACTGGATTAACAAAGAGAACTGGTCTTATTTAAACATAGGTCAAAAGGTCAACATAGGCCAGGTTTCTAAAATCCTCAATTTTCATCTGATTGACTTTAAATTTGAATAGGATTTTCATATCCGCTAACTGTATTCAATCACCAACTATTTTTGAGATCAAAATAGGCCAAAAGGTCAACATCGGCCTCAGGTCAACCACTTTTCCCGAATTTCTAAAATTCTCAATTTTCATCCGATTGACTTGAAATCTGAATAGAATTTGCATAACAGCTTACTGAAACCAACCAGTAACTATTTTTGAGGGCAACATAGGCCAAAAGGTCAAAATAGGCCAAATTTCCAAAATTGTCAATTTTCATCTGATTAACTTAAAATTTAAAGACGATATGCATATCTGGTCACCGAATTGAACCCCAACTATTTTTGAGGTCAACATAGGTTAAAAGGTCAACATAGGCCTAAGGTCAACCACTTTTCCCGAATTTCTAAAATTCTCAATTTTCATCCGATTGACTTGAAATCTGAATATGATTTGCATATCAGCTAACTGAAACCAACCACCAACTATTTTTGAGGTCAACATAGGCGAAAAGATCTACATAGGCCATAGGTCTACATAGACAATTTCTAAAATTGTCAATTTTCATCCGATTAACTTAATTTGAAGACGATTTGCATATCAGGTCACATAATTCAACCACGAATTATTTGTGAGGTCAAAATTAAGGATGCGCTACCGAGTGCAATTCCACTTTGTTCTCTTTTACCAAGAGTCGCTGTATGAGTGATTTTTTCATTTGTTTGTTTGTCTGTGAACAAGATATCTCAAGAAGTTGTGAACGGATTCAGACGACATTTGGCAGAAATGTAGCGTATGTGACACGGACGAAATGATTCGATTTTGGTGAAGATCCGGATCCGGCTGGTAGAATTTTTAAAGTGATTCTTCACCATAGGGAGACAGGGGTAGCATTAGGTACCCTCCCCCCCCCCCCCCCACCCCCAACCAACCACCCACCCCCAACCCTTTCCCTTCCACAGATGTACCGATGTTCCTGTTCTCTACTGTTGTTGTGCTTGTGTACTTCCCTATCTCTCTCCCTCTCTTGTCTCCCGCTCCCTTTATTATATGTTTTATGTGTCTGTTTCTGTTTATGTGTTTTATGTGTTAGCTCTTGCACGAGCCTCTACTTTGTATACAAAAAGGGTAATTCTAAACTCTAAAGGGTCATTCTCATGTGTTTTGTTCATTTCTATGCTTTGCCTATTTCATGTTAAAATGCCAAAGTAAACCGCTTCCTTCGGACACAGGTGCAATTTTTTTTTTTTCATAATTTAAGTGTTGGTCTCGTCCCGGCCCTGCTGAATGATTGCGCTTTTTGTCGCCTCATCCATTTCCAAGGAACTATGTGCCTTTTGTACCACTGCATGGATCTGGCCCTTCATCTGGTTGTACTTTTCGACTTCACCAAGGATCTCTCAGAAATTTTGCTGTCTGGCATTGCTGTAGACACATGGTCTGAGATGGCGTTGGTCTTTGCCTCGGTGAGTACACGATTCTCGTCATGCTTTTTGGCCTTGATGGCCAGATGGCGGCTGAAATATTGGCCAGCCACATCAAGCAGCACACATGCCAGGGCGACTGCTTCCATTCTAAAAACTATGGGGGCTGCAATAATGGTGGAGAGGATGCCAATGCCCCCAATTCCCAATCCCAAACCGGCATCCACCAATGGTGTATCCACCCCATCAACAGCATTAACACCAGACGGTACTTTTAGTATCGAGCGGACCTCGTCTCCCACTCCTCTTCAAGTTTCCACTTGAGCTGTTTATTCTGCTGGAACCTATAGACTGGAGAAGTCTACCAACAGACCATCTTCTGTAGAGCTGTTCCGGCTCCTGCGGAGACTCTTGATTGGGTTTTGTCACACCATAGTTCTTTTCTTGTATTCCGTTGACAATCAAAATAACTTTAGTTTCGTTAGTTGCAAAAACTAAATTAAAAGTGGTCAGACGATCGATCCGATGTTCTTCTTTTCCACGTACTGTCAGTCCCAGGCTAAGTGATGATGATGGCCTGATGCCATCGTGGTGTCGCCGGAATAACTGTGGTTCAGACCTGAAGACCTATCCCCAAAGGACCACTCAAATAAACCATCATTAAATTTTCCATTTTGTTCTGCATACATGGTACAAGTAGCTTACAGAAGTCCACCCTAGTTGTCAAGGCAAGTTGCAAATGGCTCAGCTCACCACCTACAGATGATTTTTTTTGCATGTTCAAAGAGGTCTTGTTCAATGCAGCCGTAGTTGTCAGGACCGCAGTAATCGGGCCGCAAATACTCATTGTACTTCCAGAACAACAGAGATTGGAACCTTGTTGTTGTCTAAAAGCCACCCAGTATCATCATGAATAGATATTTTCAATTAATTAATTGTACCACACCGCAGCTGTCGGTATTCAGAAGGGGAAAGCTCACAGTGTTGGTCTCTCCAAAGGACCTCTACACCAATGACCCCGAGTAGATTGGTGCCCCCCTTCAACCCATCTAAGACATTGTATGTGGTGCTTATCTGATGAAGATGCACATGAATTGTTTCGGTGAAGGCAAAGTTTACAGGTTGGTCTCCATGCAGTAAATGCACCCTCGGTAAGCCAATGTGCTTCATCGAGGCCAAGCAGGTTCAGCAGGCCACCTGTACACTGCAGCTTTTACGGACCCTTCAACATCAGTGTGATGAGCCCATTAGCCTTGTTTACATTGAGATCTACAACATCCGGTGGAGCACCCCATTTTATTGAATCCTTCAGCCCATTGAGGCTCCACAAGCCAGGGGACATGTCTTTTCTTGCTTCACCTGTCCCCTCTATTGAGAGGGCAACTATGACTTCACCTTTTCCAATGTTGTGCCAATGCACTATACCAAGGTACTCCAGTGTTGTGTCGGTAATCGAGCACAGGCCAACACTCAAGCGACTGTTGCAGTTGTCAATGCATTACTGGAGGGGTGCTGCCTCTCCACTTTGAACATTTTAAAATGTATGAAACATGGCCATAGTGTTGTTGTTCCCAACAACTGCTGTTGTTTGCTCCTTTGGAGCTATGGATAAGAAAGAATTTGCTTTCAATATAGATGCCAAATACAAAGTGGGTGAGGTGTTCAGGGCAGCGGTCCCTGTAGAAAGCATACTCTTGCCTGATATCCACGTGACAGACTCAGCATAAGAAAAGTTCAAGGTAAAGTTCCCAGACATCTTTACCAAGTATAAACTGCCACGCATAAGCAGTGAGGAGCTTATACAAACATGGAACTCACACGCAGTGCAGTTCTGGCAGAACCAACTCAATTTCGCAGTCTGGTGTGCCACCACAGCATGTGGTGTGTTGGTCAACAACCACCTTGTGGGTTCTGAGCACCCACTTTTACACTCTATTTAATTTCCACGTCTCCGACCAAGTCTGCAGGATCCTTGCAGATATCAAGGTGCCGCTCCTTCAAGACGAGATGTGGAGTGTATTTGATAATCCATATGACCGTAGAGCCTATGAAAGTACCTGCAGTGAGTTTGGGGTTTCTCCAAACACTGATTGGCAGCAGCAGAAAACTTATTATAATCGGCGCCTGAGGAGTGTTTACTACTGAGATAAGAGTGGGCATGGCCCTATAGGAGGCACTGGTATGCGTTATGATAGCGGAATTATGTAATTCGCTCACAAGAAGTCTACCAGCAGATACTTTTGTATTGCATTAATCGACCATGGTTCCGAGGCCGATCAGGAAAGGACTGTTTATCCTTGATAAATCAGAGGCATGCACCTGTCCAGTTGTCAAGTGACTGAACGACTCAACTCGGACTTACGTCTGGGCAATCCTCAATGCCCAGTTTCAGACACGCACAAGCATCTTGGGTACCGGCACCACATTTGATGCTCAGAAGCAGTTCTTGATCTTGATTGAAGATGCTATCAAGTCCCCCATCGACCTGCCATTAGTAATTGAACACTACCAAAATGCCCTGCAGTATGCACATACCAAGGTAGACTATGTCTTTGGTCATGGCTCGACATGGCTGCTTCCGACATACAGCTCGGTAAGCAGATCGATGGTTACAACAAGATTGCTCTTGCTCCCAAAAACCTAAAATTGGGCGTGAATGCTGATGTAAATGAAGCCCCGATCACCCCACCTGTAGTAACAGGAGAAAAAGGCATGTGGTACCTGCCTAGCCACCAACAGCGGTTCCGACTGCGCAAGCACCAACTGTCACACCAGCACCAAAAGCTGCAGTTGCATCTCATGAAGACGAAAAGACTGCGCTAACTGTTGGTGGAATTGCCGTGGGCCTCTTAGCTCTATGGTTTACTACTTAACCCGTCTCGGGCAGCAATCTACACCAGCCCGCCGACAGCAATTATAAGATTGTATTTTTTGTTCAGTGCTACCAAGGTTTTGGCTACCCTCCACCACACCAACACTAGGTACATTTATTGGGGAATAGCTACACACACAAACACTCGACCATATCTCCCACAGATTGTAGACCGTGCACAGGTTGCAGACCATATCCATGCTAGGTGCAATTGGGGAATAGTCATACAAACAAACACTCAACTGTACCTACGCTAAGTATCTTAGGAGAATAGCCATACGCACACACATGGAAACACTCGATTGTACCCACACTAGGTGCATTTTGGGAATAGCCACAGTCCAAACACTCGACCGTACCCATGATAGGTACACGACCGACTATGCCTCACAAAACACCACTTTTGGTGGACACCATTCGCTGTATTGCTTTGGGGGAGATTGGCGTTTGAGAAGCCAAAAGGTTGGGCGTAGGACCAACTCGCATATATTGCATTCGCCAAGAACTGGAGACACCGGACCATGAAGAGCGATGTCGAAACCACATGGATGCAGTAATGACACCAAATCCGAGACAAGTCATAGTCGATCTACAGAAACGTATCGCAGAACTGGACTCGTTGGGACAGCAGTGTAGAATAGAATTTCTTTGTTCTACCACTGAAACTTCAAGAAACTCGTTTTAACAAAATAACATGTTTTATTGACGTTTGAGAGTTTTTGCTGTATAAATAAACGTACTAATTCTAGATCTTAATGACGTCGTTCTGCCGGTCTTTGTTGAAGCTCGTTCGGTAGGTCTTTGTTGAAGCTCGTTCTGTAGGTCTTCCAGTCGTGACTTCACTCCTCTTCAGTCGCTCTCCCAGTTCTCTGAACTCCAATTGCAACTTTCTCTTGGTTATAAAGGGAAAACTCCTTTGATGTTACCAGCATGCAGGGGTCAACCCCGGGGGTTAATCCCCTGGGACATGAGAGCTTGCAAGCATCTCTATTTCTTTATCCAAAAAGCCTTATTTAGCCATAGTTTGGGATAGAAAGCTAAAAGTACTTCATACCCCTTTGAGAGGTCACTTTCGTATGACCTGTCTGAGGGGGAATTTTGCCCATGGTTGAAACTGTCCGAGAGGTGACAGATGCATTTTCTAGCCTGTGTTCCATAGATGGAACATAGGCTATTTTGATAGACACAGATGGCAGTCCAAGAGCGTTACACATTCTGTCCCTTAAATTAACTCTCTTGACCACCTGTTGGCTCTTTAACAGAGGCTAAATAGTAAGGATTCACAGTTTTACCAAACTGCACCATAGAGCATATTTACACCAGATCACATTCTGTAATTTTAGCAATATTGTCAATAAGAATATTTATTCCACAGCAGCACACAGCAGACATGGTGTACTTGGATGCAGTCACATGTTGTGTGGACCTACAGAAGACCACAATCGGGAAAGGAAGAGAGAGACAAAATCCGTTTGGAATAGATGGATGAGGCAGAGGAATGGTGGTATGCTGCAGATGACAAGATGGCCATGTTAGAGAAGGAGAAGGAAAAATTTGCAGCTCGGAACTTCAGAAAAGAAAAGCCGACTTGGCAAAAGCCAGACGGTTCCGCTTCTTGCTGCAGCTGTTCCAGCGACAGCAGCGCATGCCGTACAGACAACTGATGAGAAATGTGTGAAGAAGAAAGGCAAGAAGAAAGGTAAGCACAAGCTTGCAAACCAAGCGAAGATGACCCAGACTCCCAACCTTGCTGGAACATCAGCCTGGACCTGCCACTAGATGCCCCACCATGCAAGTTCCCCAAGACAGACACCACCCCAACCATTTTCCCACCCTTTGTACTGACAATTCTAATCACACCAACACTTTCATGCCATCCACATATGGGGTAGTTGGAACCCCAACAAACGAGCCATTGGAGAAACAAAATGAAAGGGGTATTGGAAACATTCATTTCGACTACAGCTACACAATTGCTGAGAAATATGCAAGTGCAAAAGACATGGGTCTACGCTCTGTTGGCAAGAGCACAAACCACCACATCCTGTGGCAAAATGTCTATGAAGGCAACCTTGCCAGCGAAATTGCAGATGTGGATTATCTTCCAGCTGGCTGCCCGGACAAGCTTTGTACAGAGCTGCAGCCAGTCTCTGATGTCTTTGTTGACATCTACCTGTCGAGCTTGCTCTCTGAGGACAAGGTGGCACACAGCAAGGCAGGGGATAGCGCAGTATCTGCTGCAGGAACCATTGGAAAGGCCTTCCTGCCAGGCAATCGAGCCCATGCGGCATCTGCCAGCCTTCCTGCAAACCTACATGTGCGGATTGTCTCCACCTGCCCCATCAGTGGCAAAAGTGCCTCCATCTACTGCAAAACCATCCAGACAATTCTGGCCCAGTACTGGCACATCTTGGAGGTGTATCACTGGGAGAACCCCAACAACCCCTAACTAAAGGCTATAGTGGTTGCAAATCTGGATGCAGCCGACATTCGTCTGGAGAAGCTCGTTGCCAAGTTGCCCAAGTTTCTGGAAGATCTATGAAACGATGGTGTGGGGCTGTATGCGCTAGATGTGACACAGGCCTTCTCAGGGTGCCTAGATAGCCAGGCACTGTTGGACATGGTGCACTGTTAGTGGAGAACCACAACTTTCAACCGCCAGACATGCGCCTGCCACTGGATGAGATCCCAAACAAGATTGTGGAGAACAACGCCAGGTGGGGCAAAACTGTCTGTTGTTCCTGCTGGGGCAGCCCCTATACAGCCCACTATTGCGCGGGAAATACTGCACCAAGTTTGTCTGCCAGATGGAGTGCGTGGGTGTGCAGGAAACCTTAGGCAACAACTTGGCCAACTACTGCAAGTGTCTGGATAAGGGGTTGGGGGAGACCTTTGCCCACCCAGACATACAAGCCCAGTGCATTTGCTGCATTGAGGCATCGCTGTATGGGCTACTACCATGGAAAGCTTTCTTGCACGGGCTCGGGAAGCGGTCTCGTATGTGCAGGCTCTATCCAGTTGTTCCAGCGACCCAACAATGGGAAACTTTGGCGCCGGACATACACTGCAACATTGTGGTGCCATTGAAGCAAACCAAGACCTGGTATGCGATATATTGGGGCCACACTGGCACCGGGCACCTGTAAATTGTTTCCAAGCAGTACAAAGACCAGGACTTGGAAACCCTCGAGAACAGCAATCTGCTGCTATGGGTTTCTGCCTTCGGGTTTGTAGGCCTGCCTGTACATGCAGTGGTGCTCAACCAGCACCTGAGAAGCCAGAACCCCCTCAGTGGAGAATGCCCCCTGACAGACACCAAGTTTGTTTGTTGGCGAAGAACAGGAAGGTGTGGAAAGGAAACTGCAAGCTGTTGTCCTTTCTGATTGAGGAGGTTCCATTCGGGACGACAGACAGCAAGGTGTGACTCTTGTCCACATGCCACCACCAAGAAAAACTGGCAGAAGAGGCCCTGCCTCTTCTGAAAAAGAGAAGAAAACAACTGGTGCGCATTGGTTGCCCAATGCAGGGAACAAGCCCAGAAAGAGATGGAAGAACAGCGGCAGTAGATTGTGGAGTGTTTGTATGTGGGAACTGTGGTGTTGTGATTCTCCAAATGTACCAAATTTTGTTACAGTGTAGTGTTTGTATGTGGGAACTGTGGTGTTGCTATTCTCCCAGGTTTTGGTACAGTGGAGTGTTTGTTTGTGGGAACTGTGGTGTTGCGATTCTCCAAATGTATCACGTTTTGGGACAGTGGAGTGTTTGTGTGTGGGAACTGCGCTGTTGCAATTCCCCCAGGTTTTGGTACAGTGGAGTGTTTGTATGTGGGAACTGCGGTGTTGCTATTTTCCCAAGTTTTGGTACAGTGGAGTGTTTGTATGTGGGAACTGCGGTGTTGCTATTCTCCCAAGTTTTGGTACAGTGTAGTGTTTGTATGTGGGAACTGCGGTGTTGCTATTCTCCCAAGTTTTGGTACAGTGGAGTGTTTGTATGTGGGAACTGCGGTGTTGCTATTGTTGTGGTTTTGGAATAAAGGTTAATTCCCCCTCGTAGGTAGACGCACCACAACATGAAGCCTCGTGATAGTTCTGTTATTTCTTAGTGAATGTAAGCGTAGTCCTTTCCTGTGTTAGTTTTGCGTTGAGCAGGCCCGTCAGTAGGGCAGTCTTTTGGCACTAGCATGCCACGTGGCAGGCCTGAACAAGTCTAACGAGGCCGAAGGGAGGAGCTGCAGGAGGAGTGGCCGGTAAGCACGAGCCACCAATCAGGGCTTGTGGGGAGTGTCTAACCACGATGATGAGAGGTGGAGTTTTGGAACATTCGAGTAGGGCCGGGGCGGAGCCATATAGCCCTGCTCCGCGCCCTCCCCCCCCCCCCCCCCACCTCAGATGAGTTCAGAGTTCTCAGTCAGAGTTGTGTGCATCTCAGTCAGAGCCGGAGAGTATCGTGAGTTCAAGTGCTGAGTTACAGTTCCCTGTGAGACGAGTTCACGTTCCCTGTGAGAGTGAGTGTAGTTGAGTTGAGCTTGAGCATGCACGAGAACGCGCTGCAGAATGAGTACATTGAATTGCCGGTGATCGAGATTGGACACAAACTTTCCCCGAGCCCTGTGCCCTGCGCTCTGCGCTGTATTAATCACACGCTCGAGTGGACGACCCGTGCCGGGCCACAGATGTGCAATTTCCTCCTGCCTGCCTTCGCTTGCATACGTGCCGTGAACATCAGAGAGCCACGCCGGGCGAGCTGCCTCGCAGTGACCGGCGGCAAAGCGCGTTTGGTGCGCGAACTTCTTCTCTTCTTCTCCCCGTGTGCGTGAGTGGGCCCTGTGTCTGGGATTTAGTTAAGATTGATTAAGCTTCTGCTCTGTGTCCCCTTTCCTTCATCCTGATCATTGTAAATAATAATAAATCGTGTTATTCCTTTGATTTGACAGTTCTCGTCCCTTCCATCAATTGGCTTCGCATGGTACGAATAGAACCGCTCGAATCGGGTTCCATAAAAGTAACAGCACGAGTCACGTGATACGCATACCGCTCAGGCGTACTCGATTAAGCATGGCTTGTGCGAGGTTCGGTCCCCAATTTCGTGGCAGCGTGGGTTAAAGGTACGTGCGAAGTTGTCCCGATACTCTTTTTCACGCTTGCTCCGGAAGTGGCGATTCGGCCTCGCGGACCCGAAGACCCAGGGGGAAAAAGGGGTTTAATCCCCCCTTTGTAACAGGAACGGGCTTCGGGAGACCCGCAACAAATTGGTAGTCAGGAGTGGGATTTGAACCCTGAAAAAAAAATTGGACAAATTGGCCGCAACAAATTGGTGTCTGGGAGTGTGAGATAATTGGACCTAGAGTGTGCTTCATGCACTCCAAATTACGAGTGGACGAAATTTAGTTGTAAACCAAATTAAATTCGTACCATGGCTGGCCAAGATGGTCAAATGCCGGTGGGGGTAGAAGAAGAGGAATTAATGACCCAGGACCCACAGGAGGAGTTGGTAGACGAAGGGAAAATTGACGAGGGTGCAGCAGCTGGTGAAGAAAATGGCGGCGCCTCACATGTGGCGGCGGAAGCCGAGCCCGCGATACCAGGGTACATGCAATCATTTCTGACTCAACTGTTAGCGCTCATGAACGAGTGGAGTTGTGATATTAAATAAATAAGTGAGAAATCAACGAGAGAAAGGAACGAAATGTTTGGTCGAATGGATAGGGGGGAGGAGGCGAGATGTGAGAAGAATAAAATGAGTACTCGGATGGACACCATGGGGGAGGACATTGGGTGCAGGTTGAGCGGGAAGGCGGCAGTGGTACGCGACGAGGTGACACGGTGTGAGGAGCGCGTGGGGAGCGAGGTAGAGCAGAGGACAGCCAAGTTGACCGGGGCTATGGGAATCGCGACGTGGGGTGTAGAGTAGCCGACGATCGTCGAATTGGGAAATGAAATTTTGGGGGCGGTGGCGAAGGTTGAGTTGGAAAAAGAAATTTTAGGGGTGCCGACGATCGTCGTGATAGAAAAAGAAATAATTGGGCCAGAAGAGACGGGAGAAACAGGAAATAAATCACGGAGGGAGGTTATGGAGCATGAACAAAGTCTGTGTTTGCACCGTGATGCCGGGCTTGCTGATGAAATAAAAAGTTTGCAGGTGCCGGCGGAAAAGGAGGGCTCCGAGGTGAGTAGCGAAAATGGCGCGAATGTGTTTGGCGCGAACGGGGTTTTGGCGCGCTTGGGACAAAGGCGAGACCCGGGCGTTCGTGATGGGCCCATTGTGCGGTGTGAGAGGGAGTCCGTACCCGAGTGTGTGAGAGAAAAGTGTGCGCCGCAGTGTGCAGGAAAAGAGTGTGTTACGGAGTGTTAGCGAGAATGCACACCAGAGTATGAGTGGGAGTGTGCACCTACGGGTGTGGAAAAAGAGTGTGCGATGGCCGAGTGTGTTATGGAGCGTGTAATGGGAGAGTGCGCACCTGGGGGTGTGGAAAAAGAGTGTGCGATAGCCGAGTGTGTTACAGAGTGTGAGGGAGAATGCACACCAGACTGTGTGCGGGAAGAGTGTGTAACGGAGTTTGTGGAAGGCGCGTGGGCGCCTGGGTGTGTGAATGTGGAGTGGGTCGCGCGTGGGGAGGACGCGGCTCAAGCATCGACACCGACTGGGGGGTGGGGGGGGTAGAGCTTAGCGGGACTAGTAGCGTACGTGAGCCCCCGGTGAGTTGTGTGCTGCAGGGACCGGAGGGAATCCGTACTGCGTCGGTGTCATGAGGACCGGCGTGCACGATTCGTACCGGCCCCCGCACTGTATGGTTGGTGCCGTATGGCGGCAAAGGCGATCGGTGAGGTTCAAGGGAAGGTAGGAGTGTTCGGAGCCGCGCACCCCATCGGGTGCGGTGCTCCGACCGTGGCCGGATGGGCCATCGTGCGTGGGACCGCGAGGCCCTGCGCCGGGATGGAGCCTGACATTTAGGCCCATCGATCCCTCCCCCCTTGGATCATAAATGCCGGACGGACACCCCGTACAGGCGACCAACCACCTGCATGGATCACTCGGCCCTTCGAGGTCGAGCCGTGACAATGCACCTCCAGAGATGGGGGCTCAGAGTGTAGCGGACTGTGGAGAGTAGTGTCCCCCCCAGCAATGGTTGCCTCCATGGGGCACCGAAGCTAGCCGAGGGAGGGCTAGGATAATGTTAGGGATTTAGAAGACAATAGGGACAAGATTTAAGTAGTGACACCTGGACTATAGAGGGGACGTCGGTAGCTTAGATGGATGATAAAGAAAAGGGAGTGCATAGTTTAAAGGGATGACGGGGAAGCACGAGTTGTAGGGGAAGTAGTTAGATAGATGATGCTGTGTGTTTGAGGAATTGTGAGTGAGAAAAACTCGAATTGTGTTTGAGGTGTGTGAGCACAAAAGGTGTGCAAGATATTTGGTGTGTGAGAGTAAAGATGTGGAAGTAAAAGGTGTGGAATGCATGGTGCGAAGGAGTGAATGGGGGAGAGTGAAACCCATTCGTGAAAGCCCGGGGGAGGGGGGGGGTGGGTAGTGTAAAGCCAGGTAGAGGGTGTAGGTAAATTGTATGGATATTGACACCTGTGGTGCGGGTAGTAGCAAGAAGTGCTTTGTTGGGTGCAGGAGTCAGTGACATGGCTGTGCGTGTGGCTTAATTGGTGAGTATAGTTATTGAGGCACTCCGCCACTGGTAGTTTGTCGGCCAGGTGAAGCCATAGGGAGACTCTGGGAGCCAGTTAGGGTAGTTGTAGTGTGAGTGGGGCCCGAAGATCCCAGGAGAGGACCCGGGTTGCCCGATGCCAAAGTGGGCACAGAGGGGTAAGCGCCAGGGAGGGCTTTCCCCGGTTAGTTAGTCACAGGAGCAGGTAAGCTCGGGTGGCGGCTTCAGTGGCGGAGGTAGTTGGACCTGCTAGTGGAGCCACACGACCCAGCCCTGAAATTGTGCGAGGGCACAGAGTGAAAATTTGTGGGGGTGAGACCCAAATTCGGAAGGCACCACAGGGTGGGCAATGGGAATTCGGGTTCTTAGAACCACATAGTTTAAAGAGGCCGATTGGCAGGGTGCGACCCCGGGTAGTTTAAATGAGTTAACGTTACGAGAGTAGTTAGGATGAGAAATCCCTTTGCACCATCCACAGCCAATCACCAAGGAGGGCGAGCTCCACGCCGAGGCTCTTTGAATCGTTTGAGTTGTAAGATGCATCAGGACGTAATGAGACATTGTGTTTGTTCCATCCCCTCCTTCCTGGGAGGGATTGGGAGACGAATTCGGAATTAGAGGGGGATATGGGAGACAAGACGTAGAGACGGATTGTAAATACAAGGGGGGCTAGGGTAGTGTAGCCAATGGTGGCGGGTACGGACGGTTCGGGACGAGCCTGCTCTGTTCGCTGTTCCGCCTCCCTCGCGCCGCACCACCTTGTTTTCTGTGTGCCATTGCGTCTTTTCCGCTTGCTTGTTGTGCCTTGTCTCTCCATCCGCCCCAGGACCATTTTGGAGGCAGAACTGTGCAGCACCATCGAACTGTGCAGCATCCATTCTGCACCTTGCTGCCCTGTCCTTGTTCCACCTGGGCAGCTGAACTGTGCAGCACCTTGCTGCCATGTCCTTTTGCTGCACCCTTGTTGCACCAGTGCAGCCGACCTGTGCAGCACTTTGCTGCCACAAACCTTTTTGCTGCACCTTGTCACTCATTATGGACCACAAGCCTTGTGGCCTTGCACCTCTGCTGAGCAGCATCTTGCTGCAAAATCATCTTGCAACTTCGGACCACTTGTTTGAGTGGCGTTGATGCCACGCAGTTGGACCACGTGAGAACGGCCCTGCTGGCCAAATAAAAGCATTTTTTGTTTAATATTGTGTGCTAAGGACGAGAAGTTCTGCAAGTTTAGATGGCCCTGATGCTTCAAATGGCCTGTATGCCGGTCAGGGGGGGTCAGCCGGTTTGATAGACGCACACAGAAGAAGCAAGATGCAAGATGCAAGCAGCAAGTGCCATTTATGAGTGTGTTTTTGCTGTGTTTTCTCTCCCCTCCAATCTTCTCTTTCAAAAAGAACAGGTCCTGGGTCATATAATTGTAAATATACGTGCTTGTAAATATAAGAATGCTGCCCACCGGCTATGTGTTTAGTTTGAAATTCCGGAAATATTCGGGTAGTTGTGGGCGTGAAACTGTTAAGTAGCTGCTCCACACAATAGGAGGGACATATCTGGTGTTAAAACTGTCGCACACATGGGTCAGAATAAATGGTAGGGGGAACCACACCTATGTGTCACATTTAAAGGTAAGGTAAATTTTGCATGTCAGGCTCTACCAGTCGTTCCATTGGTGGGTTCGACTCGGGACGAGTCTGACGAGAGAGGGGTGTAGTGTTGTGGTTTTGGAATAAAGGGTAATACCCCCTTGTGGGTAGATGCACCACAACATGAAACCTCGCGACAGTTCAGTTATTTCTTAGTGAATGTAAGCGTAGTCCTTTCCTGTGTTAGTTTTGCGCTGAGCAGGCCCGTCAGTAAGGCAGTCTTTTGGCACTAGCATGCCACGTGGCAGGCTTGAACAAGTCTAACGAGGCCGAAGGGAGGAGCTGCAGGAGGAGTGGCCGGTAAGCACGAGCCGCCAATCAAGGCTCGAGGGGAGTGGCTAACCACGACGATGAGAGGTGGGGTTTTGGAACATTCGAGTAGGACCGGGGCGGAGCCATATAGCCCTGCTCCGAGCTGCCCCACCTCAGATGAGTTCAGAGTTCTCAGTCAGAGTCGTGTGCACCTCAGTCAGAGCCGGAGAGTATCGTGAGTTCAAGTGCTGAGTTACAGTTCCCTGTGAGACGAGTTCAAGTTCCCTGTGAGAGTGAGTGGAGTTGAGTTGAGCTTGAGCATGCATGAGAACGCGCCACAGAACGAGTGCATTGAATTGCCGGTGATCAAGATTGGACATGAACTTTCCCCGAACCCTGTGCCCTGCGCTGTATTAATCGCGCGCTCGAGAGGACGACCCATGCCGGGCCACAGACGCGCGATCTCCTCCTGCCTGCCTTCGCCTGCTTACGTGCCGTGGACATCAGAGAGTCACACCGGGCGAGCTGCCCGGGAGCGACCGACGGCAAATCGCGTTTGGCGCGTGAACTTCTTCTCTTCTTCTCCCTGTTTGCGTGAGTGGGCCCTGTGTCTGGTGTTACGTGTTCCTCCCCGACCCCCTGGTCACGGTGTTCCTCCGAATCCCGAGAGGAGCCACGGCAGAAAAATACGTTATTCTGTGTTAGAAATCAATAGTGAAACCACACCAATGATTTTAAACGAACAAATGTATTACTAAAAATCACACACAAGAATAACAGTACAACCAAATAGTAATCCAGAGTGCACTCTATATATCTTAGGATGGTACCATCAACTAAAGTCAAATAACTCACTGTGCTCCACGTGAGTGAAAAAGGACACTCCTCAATGTCCCTATAACCTTCTCCAAGGCGAAGTTGATTCGCTCCAGCGAATAGTGATGAGGCGAAGAGGCGATGAGGCGATGGGGTAAAGCGTGGACCGTCACGTGGTCCAACCAGAAGCCAACTGGCGTCGGAAAGGAAAATCCCAAAGGCGCGATCCAGACGTGCGTGTTCACAGCTCACTCAGCAAACCGCAATGTAATTGGAGACGAAGCGGTCACGCACACACACACCCCGACAGACGATAGGATGTTGAGAAGAGCTGACTCGTAGTAAAACCTTTGTCGGTGAACGAAGCACGAGGTTCAAAATGGCCGACGGCTCTTGCTTGAGTCGATCCGGCCAGGCAAGGATTCGTCGGAATCTCAGCCTAAACCTGACTACACAGGTTTCTCAATCCCAGCGATAATACCTATCGCCGGATGTCCTTTCAAGGAACTCAAAATTCCCTCGCGACCTTCGGTAGACAACGCTCGCTATGGAGCTCGATGTCACGCGTCTTGTTCGACTGTTCTCCGCCACGCCTCTTCCTCTTCACGCCCCTCGTCGTCTTCCGGTTCCCGATCCGGCTTCCTGTCTCTTTTTAACAGTAACGCTTTTAACCTTTGCAAACTGTTCATGAACAATAAACCTTTTTACATTTTGATTATACTAATGGCCATTTCACTTAAACAATGATAATAATAATAATACATAGAACCAGAAGTGTGTCAAGTGGATGAAAACCACAACAGCGGAAGTGACGAATCTGTAACACTGGGGATAAGTTAAGATTGATTAAGCTTCTGCTCTGTGTCCCCTTTCCTTCATTCTAATCATTGTAAATAATAATAAATCATGTCATTCCTTTGATTTGACTGTTGTCGTCCTTCCATCAATTGGCTTCGCATGGTACGAATAGAACCGCTCGAATCGGGTTCCATAAAAGTAACAGCACAAGTCACGTGATACGCATACCGCTCGGGCGTACTCGATTAAGCGTGGCTTGTGCGAGGTTCGGTCCCCACTTTCGTGGCAGCGTGGGTTAAAGGTACTTGCGAAGTTGTCCGATACCCGTTTTCACGCTTGCTCCGGAAGTGGCGATTCAGCCTCGCGGACCCGAAGACCCGGGGGGAAAAGGGGGTTTAATCCCCCCTTTATAACGGGAACGGGCTTCGGGAGATCCGCAACACTATTCTACAAATGTACCTAGTTTTGGTACAGTCGAGTGTTTGTATGTGGGAACTGCGTTGTTGCTATTCTCCCTAGTTTTGGTACAGTGGATTGTTTGTATGTGGGAACTGCGGTGTTGCAATTCTCCAAATGTACCTAGTTTTGGTACAGTGGAGTGTTTGTATGTGGGAACTGCGGTGTTGTTATTCTCCCAAGTTTTGGTAGAGTGGAGTGTTTGTATGTGGGAACTGCGGTGTTGCTATTCTCCCAAGTTTTGGTACAGTGGAGTGTTTGTATGTGGGAACTGCGGTGTTGCTATTCTCCATAGTTTTGGTACAGTGGAGTGTTGGTATGTGGGAACTGCGGTGTTGCTATTCTCCAAATATACCTAGTTTTGGTACAGTCGAGTGTTTGTATGTGGGAACTGCGGTGTTGTTATTCTCCAAATGTACCAAGTTTTGGTACAGTGGAGTGTTGGTATGTGGGAACTGCGGTGTTGCTATTCTCCAAATATACCTAGTTTTAGAACAGTCAAGTGTTTGTATGTGGGAACTGCGGTGTTGCTATTCTCCCAAGTTTTGGTACAGTGTAGTGTTTGTATGTGGGAACTGCGGTGTTGCTATTCTCCCAAGTTTTGGTACAGTGGAGTGTTTGTATGTGGGAACTGTGGTGTTGCTATTCTCCAAATGTACCGAGTTTTGGTACAGTGGAGTGTTTGTATGTGGGAACTGCGGTGTTGCTATTCTCCAAATGTACCTAGTTTTGGTACAATGGAGTGTTTGTATGTGTGAACTGCAGTGTTGCTATTCTCCAAATATACCATGGTTTTGGTACAGTGGAGTGTTTGAGTGTGTGTGTGTGTGTGTGTGTGTGTGTGTGTGTGTGTGTTTGTGTATGTGGCTATTCCCCAAATGTACCTAGAGTGGGTGCAGTTGAGTGTGTGCATATGTAGACGGCAAAAAAGTGTTGGTGCAGTGCGCTTGCATGCGTGTGGCGTTGCTCAGGTGCGGTTCCCGCAGATGTATGGCGTCCCGACAGCAGCGCCGAGCAGGCAGTCCAGGTATGTGGGGTGGGTTTCCCGAGTCCTGTGGCCCCTTACAAAGCTGAGTAGTTGAAACAAGGTAGTTGAAAAACAAACGTGTTGGGGAATAATATTAGAGGCCAGGATGCTACAAAATTGTGAATTTTTAATGATAATTATGACGTCATAGGTCACGTGGTACTGGCGCCAACATGGAAACATATGAAAAACTTTGCACTTCCATATCTCCGAAGCCACTACATGGAAAAAAATGAAAAGTGGCTCATTGTAAAGGACTCCCCATGGGGAATAACATATGTTAACGATGATGTCATAAGTGCCTTCATTATGACGTCACAGATCATCAGGTAGAACACTTGATTCGATCAGTATGAATTTTCTTGAGCGTGGTGTAGGGATAAATTTTGTCGAGAAAAAAGAAGTTGATGACGTCATCGATCACGTGGTTCGGCAGTCATATATTTATGGACTTGTGTTACGGATTCGTCACTTCCATTGTTGTGGTTCTCATCCACTGCAAACATTTTTGGTTGCATGTATTATTATTGTTATCGTTTAAGTGAGATAGAAATAACTGTTTTCAAAAGGTAAAAAAAGTTAGTGTTTTAAAAGAAACCGGAAACCGGATCGGGAACCGGACGAAGAAGAAGAGGAGGAAGAAGAGGCGGAGCGAGTGAAGTCGGAGAAGGAGCCGAGCTGCTTGGAGGTCTGGAGCAAACGCTGGCGAACGGGGGTCACTAGCGAACTTTGGGGTTTCCTGGGAAAGGGATTCCTGCGACAGAGTTGTTATCGATGTGACAGATAAACCTGCGTGTCGGGTTTTGCGGTTGATTCCGAAGAGAATCATTGGAGTACCGTTACCTCTCGAGTACGGGCTGTTGGCCATTTTGTCTCGCGCCCGATTTCGCATCACTCCAGGTTTTTCACCTCGCTTCAACAATTTCACCGCATCCAGACGTTAACCTGGTGTGTGTGTGTAACGTGGATTTTGAGTGGGAATTTGCGGTTCGCCGATTGGGAACCGTTGAACGTCCATACCCGAAGATGTGATTTCCCAGTCGCCTCTTGAGGGTACCTTTGCCCATCTTTGGCAGTGTGACTGTCAACCGAACAGGATTCTGGTCTCGATATGACATCGTTCTGGCAATCACTGGAGCGTGGATCGACTTTGGCTTGATGCCGGGATAGAGACATTGGGAATGTTATTTTCGTTCACTTGGAGCACTGTGAGTTATATTGTACGAAACTGATGGTACCATCATAGGAATGATATATTGGTTGTACAATTGATTAATATTGTTATTGTACTGGTATTCTTGTGTGACCTTAATACAATACTCGTTTGTTGGTAACAATTGGTGTGGTTTCACCATTGATCTTTGACATACAGAATAACACATCTTTCTGCCGTGACTCCTCTCGGGGCTCGGAGGTACACCGTGATCGGGGTTTGGGAAGGAGCACGTAACACTTGCCCGCAGGGCAATGCCGTCTGGAACAGAATTTGTCTGTTGTCCGGTGTACGTATGTCAGTCACGAACGTTCACCGATCAGAGCTGAGGACCTGGTCACATGACAGAGGGATAGCAGATCCTCCACTCAGCAAATCCAAGCCTGGCTAAGCCGTTGTTATTGTCTTGTTGTTGTTGTTATTGTTATTATTGTCTTGTTGTTATTGGTCTTGTTTAATTTTTTTAAAGTGACTCTTCACCAGAGTGATTGGGCCAAAATCGATATGTGGCTTGATATTTCAAAAGGTTGTGGATGATTTTGGACAAAACAAGGAGGATGAGTTCATTAGGTGACAATTTTGGATTCAATTTTGGTTCAGGTCCGAATCCCAATCCTACATATCAGTGGATACAAAACGTAGGTTGTTCGTCCAGGTGGAGGTATGCTCTCTACCGAGTGCTGTTGTATTTTTGTCTGTTTTACCTTTGTATTCCCTTCCCCCCGTTTTAGGAAAAGGAGTTCTTCCCTGTTCGCGCTAGATGGCGATGTCGAACCGCGGCATGAACCTGCAAACACCACGTGATCAGACCTGCTGGTTCCCTCCAACACCTGGCACCACGAGATTATGTCACGTGTAGTGGAGCCGCACTGGGTCGACGTCGACCACAACTATCTTCACCCTCTTGTCAGGTCGTCTGTGGGTGAGAAGGGCGACGTTTTTGGCGCAAGCCTTTCATGAACCGGTTGGCCAGGACTGACGTTCGGGCAGGAATTTGAAATTTATTCCAGGTAGCCAAAGGTAACGCGCGCACTCTGGGAAAACACCATCGACCAGTGCTGGCACATGGGACCTACGGCTTAACTTCCATTGATGCCCCGCAACACCAAGGTCGAGATTCGAACCCTGGCTAGACAACTCAAATGTTAGTGTCAGTGTGTAGACATCTCGGCTCTCTTGGCAGTTCTAACAACTCGGACAAGGAGTAAACGCAGAAATGAACTTTTGGGAGTTTCATTGGGGGGTTGGGGGTGGGAAGGGGGATTAGGGGTCACCTGGGAAATTATCCATAAATCATGGAATCATTTATTGGTAAGTAAGGCTGGCGAGATAGTTTAAAAGTATGTGCACTCACCTATCACCTGTCGAAAGTCGACCCGCTATAAACTTGTCACCCTGATGTGTTCGTCTGCCAGCACTAGATCACTGAATCCAGGATCACTGCACACCTGCATCTCAGATCATCCCCAATCCAAAACCATGATCTTTTCTACTCTTGCTAACCCCACCTCACCCCACTCCACCCCAATCCCTCCTCATAAAATTTCAGTTTTCCTTCCTAAGAGTTTCCTTCTGTATCCATCCTGTTAACCACTTGGCCCAATGGCCCATGCATCCTCTCCTGCCCCCCATTCCTCCCCACAACAATATTGTTTGTCCAAGTCTCCCTCTATCTTGTCCTTCATATCTGCTGTTGGTGTTTCTCCCTTTTCTCTGCTCTTAATTTTGTCCTGTTGTGTCCTGATCCTTTCAGTGATAACGTTACCACGATCCTCGACTATTCATACAAAAACAAACTGTGCTGTTCGATGACAACAAAATCAGATTTTATTGAATGCATAAAATATATAATAATAATTTTTAAAAACATTCTTACTAATTCACTATTAGGACTCCTGTCACCACTTCTAATACTACTTCTAGTACAACTACTACAGCCACTACTACAATTATTGCTACTTTTATGACTACTACGACTACCACTACTACTACCACAACCATAATTACTACTTTTATTACCACTACGACTACCACTACTACTACCACAACCATAATTACTACTTTTATTACTACTACGACTACCACTACTACTACCACAACCACAATTACTACTTTTATTACGACGACTACCACTACTACTATCACAACCATAATTACAACTTTTATTACTACTACGACTACCACTACTACCGCCACTACTATAATTACTACATTTATTACTACTACGACTACCACTACTACTACCACAACCATAATATTACTACTTTTATTACTACTACGACTACCACTACTACTACCACAACCATAATTACTACTTTTATTACCACTACTACTACCACAACCATAATTACTGCATTTATTACTACGACTACCACTACTACAGCTACTACTACAATTACTACTTTTATTACTACTACGACTACCACTACTACTACCACAACCATAATTACTACTTTTATTACTACAATGACTACCACTATGACCACAACCACAATTACTAATTTTATTACGACTACGACTACCACTACTACAGCCACTATTACAATTACTACTTTTATTACTACTACGACTACCACTACTACTGCCACAACCATAATTACGACTTTCATTACTACTACGACTACCACGGCTACTACCACAACCACAATTACTACTTTTATTACTACTATGACTACCACTACTACTACCACAGCCACAATTACTACTTTTATTACTACTACGACTACCACTACTACTACTACTACCACAACTACAATTACGACTTTTATTACTACTACGACTACCACTACTACGACCACAACCACATTTACTACTTTTATTATGACTACGACTACCACGACCATTACCACAACTGCAATTACTACTTTTATTACTACTACGACTACCACTACGACTACCACAACCACAATTACTACTTTTATTACTATAGGTACGACAACTACTACCATTACTACAATTACTACTTTTATTACTATTACTACAACTATGACAACAGCTACGATTGGTACAACTGCTGTTAAGCCCCTGTCACACCTTGACGATTTAGCCAGCGTATGCCGACGTATCAAAATTGAGTGCTGGTGTGAGTCATACGCTGGCATACGTCGACAAATTTTGTGCATGCACGAAATTTGTCGACGAGCTCGGCGTACAACGACGTATGCCAGCGTGCTTCAGCGTGCTCTTAACGTAGCCAAATTTTTCATACGTCGGCATACGCTGGCTAAAACGTCAAGGTGTGACAGCGGCAACTAAATGATTCCTTCGTGAGTCTGTAACTCCGAACAAATTCGATATTATCATACTTCTCCAGAAGAGAATTTCATATATCCTCGAATATTCTAAATGCATGTCGGCGACCTGCCCTATTCCTATCCTCTTCTCCCTCCTCTTGAATTTATTCAAGAACTGCCTTATTCCGATCCTCTTCTGCCTCCTATTGAGCTAATTCAAGAACTGCCCTATTCCTGTCCTCTTCTGCCTCCTCTTGAGTTTATTCAAGAACTGCCCTACTCCTATCCTCTTGTACCTCCTCTTGAGCTAATTCAAGAACTGCCTTATTCCTATCCTCTTCTACCTCCTCTTGAGTTTATTCAAGAACTGCCCTATTCCTATCCTCTTCGACCTCCTCTTGAGCTAATTCAAAAACTGCCCTATTCCTATCCTCTTCTGCCTCCTCGTGAGCTTATTCAAGAACTGCCCTATTCCTGTCCTCTTCTGCCTCCTCTTGAGTTTATTCAAGAACTGTCCTATTCCTATCCTCTTCTGCCTCCTCTTGAGCTAATTCAAGAACTGTCCTATTCCTATCCTCTTCTACCTCCTCTTGAGTTTATTCAAGAACTGTCTTATTCCTATCCTCTTCTACCTCCTCTTGAGTTTATTCAAGAACTGCCCTATTCCTGTCCTCTTCTGCCTCCTCTTGAGTTTATTCAAGACCTGTCCTATCCTATCCTCTGCTACCTCCTCTTGAGTTTATTCAAGAACTGTCCTATTCCTGTCCTCTTCTACCTCCTCTTGAGCTTATTCAAGAACTGCCCTATCCGGTCCGCTTCTACCTCCTCTTGAGCTAATTCAAGAACTGCCCTATTCCTGTCCTCTTCTGCCTCCTCTTCAGTTTATTCAAGAACTGCCTTATTCCTGTCCTCTTCTACCTCCTCTTGAGTTTATTCAAGAACTGCCCCATTCCTATCCTCTTCTACCTCCTCTTGAGTTTACTCAAGAACTGCCTTATTCCTGTCCGCTTCTACCTCCTCTCCAGCTTCTTCAAGAACTGCCCTATTCCTATCCTCTTCTGCCTCCTCTTGAGTTTATTCAAGAACTGTCCTATTCCTGTCCTCTTCTACCTCCTCTTGAGCTTATTCAATAACTGCCCTATTCCTATCCTCTTCTGCCTCCTCTTGAGCTAATTCAATAACTGCCCTATTCCTATCCGCTTCTGCCTCCTCTTGAGCTTATTCAAGAACTGCCCTATTCCTATCCTCTTCTACCTCCTCTTGAGCTTATTCAAGAACTGCCGTATTCCTATCCTCTTCTACCTCCTCTTGAGCTTATTCAAGAACTGCCGTATTCCTCTCCTCTTCTACCACCTCGTGAGCTTATTCAAGAACTGCCGTATTCCTATCCTCTTCTACCTCCTCTTGAGCTAATTCAAGAACTGCCCTATTCCTGTCCTCTTCTACCTCCTCTTGAGCTTATTCAAGAACTGCGCCCATTCCTATCCTCTTCTACCTCCTCTTGAGCTTATTCAAGAACTGCCATATTCCTATCCTCTTCTACCTCCTCTTGAGCTTATTCAAGAACTGCTCCATGCCTATGCTCTTCTACCTCCTCTTGAGCTAATTCAAGAACTGCCTTATTCCTATCCTCTTCTACCTCCTCTTGAGCTTATTCAAGAACTGTCCTATTCCTATCCTCTTTACCTCCCCTTGAGCTTATTCAAGAACTGCCCTATTCCTGTCCTCTTATTCCTCCTCTTGAGCTTATTCAAGAACTGCCCTATTCCTATCCTCTTCTGCCTCCTCATGAGCTTATTCAAGAACTGTCCTATTCCTATCCTCTCCTACCTCCTCGTGAGCTAATTCAAGAACTGTCCTATTCCTATCCTCTTCTACCTCCTTGTGAGCTAATTCAAGAACTGTCCTATTCCTATCCTCTTCTGCCTCCTCGTGAGCTTATTCAAGAACTGCCCTATTCCTGTCCTCTTCTGCCTCCTCGTGAGCTTATTCAAGAACTGCCCTATTCCTGTCCTCTTCTGCCTCCTCTTGAGCTTATTCAAGAACTGCCCTATTCCTGTCCTCTTCTGCCTCCTCTTGAGTTTATTCAAGAACTGTGCTATTCCTATCCTCTTCTACCTCCTCGTGAGCTAATTCAAGAACTGCCCTATTCCTGTCCTCTTCTGCGTCCTCTTGAGCTTATTCAAGAACTGTCCTATTCCTATCCTCTTCTACCTCCTCTTGAGCTTATTCAAGAACTGCCCTATTCCTATCCTCTTCTGCCTCCTCTTGAGTTTATTCAAGAACTGCCCTATTCCTGTCCTCTTCTGCCCCCTCTTGAGTTTATTCAAGAACTGCCCTATTTCTGTCCTCTTCTGCCTCCTCGTGAGCTTATTCAAGAACTGCCCTATTCCTGTCCTCTTCTGCCTCCTCTTGAGTTTATTCAAGAACTGCCCTATTCCTGTCCTCTTCTGCCTCCTTGTGAGCTTATTCAAGAACTGCCCTATTCCTGTCCTCTTCTCCCTCCTCTTGAGTTTATTCAAGAACTGCCCTTTTCCTGTCCTCTTCTGCCACCTCGTGAGCTTATTCAAGAACTGCCCTATTCCTGTCCTCTTCTGCCTCCTCTTGAGTTTATTCAAGAACTGTCCTATTCCTATCCTCTTCTGCCTCCTCGTGAGCTTATTCAAGAACTGCCCTATTCCTGTCCTCTTCTGCCTCCTCTTGAGTTTATCCAAGAACTGCCCTATTCCTGTCCTCTTCTGCCTCCTCTTGAGCTTATTCAAGAACTGCCCTATTCCTGTCCTCTTCTGCATCCTCTTGAGCTTATTCAAGAACTGCCCTATTCTTGTCCTCTTCTGCGTCCTCTTGAGCGTATTCAAGAACTGCCCTATTCCTGTCCTCTTCTGCGTCCTCTTGAGCTTATTCAAGAACTGCCCAATTCCTGGCCTCTTCTGCCTCCTCGTGAGCTTATTCAAGAACTGCCCTATTCCTGTCCTCTTCTGCCTCCTCTTGAGTTTATTCAAGAACTGTCCTATTCCTATCCTCTTCTGCCTCCTCGTGAGCTTATTCAAGAACTGCCCTATTCCTGTCCTCTTCTGCCTCCTCTTGAGTTTATTCAAGAACTGCCCTATTCCTGTCCTCTTCTGCCTCCTCTTGAGCTTATTCAAGAACTGCCATATTCCTGTCCTCTTCTGCGTCCTCTTGAGCTTATTCAAGAACTGCCCTATTCCTGTCCTCTTCTGCGTCCTCTTGAGCTTATTCAAGAACTGCCCTATTCCTGTCCTCTTCTGCGTCCTCTTGAGCTTATTCAAGAACTGCCCTATTCCTGTCCTCTTCTGCCTCCTCTTTAGTTTATTCAAGAACTGTCCTATTCCTGTCCTCTTCTGCGGCCTCTTGAGCTTATTCAAGAACTGCCCTATTCCTGTCCTCTTCTGCGCCCTCTTGAGCTTATTCAAGAACTGCCCTATTCCTGTCCTCTTCTGCGTCCTCTTGAGCTTATTCAAGAACTGCCCTATTCCTGTCCTCTTCTGTGTCCTCTTGAGCTAATTCAAGAACTGCCCTATTCCTGTCCTCTTCTGCATCCTCTTGAGCTTATTCAAGAACTGCCCTATTCCTGTCCTCTTCTGCGTCCTCTTGAGCTTCTTCAAGAACTGCCCTATTCCTGTCCTCTTCTGCGTCCTCTTGAGCTTATTCAAGAACTGCCCTATTCCTGTCCTCTTCTGCCTCCTCTTGAGATTATTCAAGAACTGCCCTATTCCTGTCCTCTTCTGCCTCCTCTTGAGCTTATTGAAGAACTGCCCTATTCCTGTCGTCTTCTGCCTCCTCTTGAGTTTATTCAAGAACTGTCCTATTCCTGTCCTCTTCTACCTCCTCTTGAGCTTATTCAAGAACTGTCCTGTTCCTATCCTCTTCTGCCTACTCTTGAGTTTATTCAAGAACTGCCCTATTCCTGTCCTCTTCTGCGTCCTCTTGAGCTTATTCAAGAACTGCCCTATTCCTGTCCTCTTCTGCGTCCTCTTGAGCTTATTCAAGAACTGCCCTATTCCTGTCCTCTTCTGCCTCCTCTTTAGTTTATTCAAGAACTGTCCTATTCCTGTCCTCTTCTGCGGCCTCTTGAGCTTATTCAAGAACTGCCCTATTCCTGTCCTCTTCTGCGCCCTCTTGAGCTTATTCAAGAACTGCCCTATTCCTGTCCTCTTCTGCGTCCTCTTGAGCTTATTCAAGAACTGCCCTATTCCTGTCCTCTTCTGTGTCCTCTTGAGCTAATTCAAGAACTGCCCTATTCCTGTCCTCTTCTGCATCCTCTTGAGCTTATTCAAGAACTGCCCTATTCCTGTCCTCTTCTGCGTCCTCTTGAGCTTCTTCAAGAACTGCCCTATTCCTGTCCTCTTCTGCGTCCTCTTGAGCTTATTCAAGAACTGCCCTATTCCTGTCCCCTCTGCCTCCTCTTGAGATTATTCAAGAACTGCCCTATTCCTGTCCTCTTCTGCCTCCTCTTGAGCTTATTGAAGAACTGCCCTATTCCTGTCGTCTTCTGCCTCCTCTTGAGTTTATTCAAGAACTGTCCTATTCCTGTCCTCTTCTACCTCCTCTTGAGTTTATTCAAGAACTGTCCTGTTCCTATCCTCTTCTGCCTACTCTTGAGTTTATTCAAGAACTGCCCTATTCCTGTCCTCTTCTGCCTCCTCTTGACTTTATTCAATAACTACCCCATTCCCCTCCTTTTCTGCCTCCTGGTGAGCTTATTCAAGTATCCTAACACATCCATATTCACCGTCCCATGTGCATGGTTGTTGTTTTAAACCATGCAATGCTTACTTCAAGGCATTAAACGCACTATTATACTGGCCCTGACCGATGTGTGAACGTTTATTTGTGATTTAAATGCTTGTTTTGATCCGCATTAGATGAACATTCTCATGCACGGTTAGAATGTTCGCACGATTAGTGATCTACACGTGTCTAACTCTTAAACGCCTTTCGTAAATTTGGCCCCTAGAGTCTGGAGTCAAACGGTCAGCAACGTATGGCATGCGTTTCCATGAGTGGCATGCAAGGTGATGTTGAGTGGCTGGCACAATAAAAGTCTAATTAATGGCGAAGAAACCAAGTTGAAAAAAAAAACCTGATTAAAAACTATGCTTGACTGCTCTTTCAATCTCTAAAATAAAATAGCTTTCATTGGGTAGCATAATCTAGACTATTTAAGGTTAAGAACCCCTGAACCCCTGGACTCGAGATTCTAGAGTCTAAATGATCTTACCCAATGAAAAGTCTTTGAAGTGGAAAGAAAAAAGATTCAATTGGTTTATTTGCTGCATTACGTTTTGCAGGGTCAGCCAATCTTGATTCGCAGGAAATCCATTGACAAGTGCCACTGATCAGGTATTTTTGGACAAAATGGCCGTTCCTAAGAAAGCAAAGTTAGATGTCCGCTCATTTCGATCCTCTTGGAGAAACGAATCCAGATTTGTTCAACATAAAGACCTAACTGTTTGTACTCTATGTAGTGAAAGCGTCGTTTGCGGCACGTCAAGAATCCAACGACATTTTCAGACAAAGCATGAGAAACGCTTCAAGGACGTGGCGGACAAGGTAAGATAATTTGACAAGTTGTAATTGACAAGTAATTGACAAGTAATTGACAAGTAACAAATAATTGACAAGTCAATCAAACAGGCCATAAGGAGGTACGGAAAGCAAAGCAGGGTCTTTACTCTTGATATCTGTGTCAGTAAAAATCAACACACAGAGGGGAGTTACAAAATCATACAATGTGGTGAAAAACGTGGAAAGCCATTTCCAGACATGGAATAACTTAAAGAGAGTTTTCTCAGTTGTTCAGATGCTTTGTTCAATGGTAGTTTCATTGGATTATTCGTCAGGAAAATCTTTGTGCCAAGATTTCAAATTCTGAGTTTATAATGTGATGACTACAGTGGTGATGTTAGTAAATTTACTTTTTGTGCTCAATCTACCTTTACGCATAGACAGTTTCAAGTTCTGCTTGAGATGTACAGTGCATACAAGGACATTCCGCATCACGGCAGTGTTCCTTGCCTAAGTCGTGGGAAGGGTTTGGCACACTTTGTGGGACTGTCTTGAGCCAAAACTACCCCAAACCGGTTGATGACAAATGGGTCGCCCACCTAATGTTTCTAACTGATATCCCCGCACATCTAAACGAACCCAACCTCAGTCTGCAGGGTACAGGCCAAACCGTTATGGATTTTTTTTTGAAATATGGAAGGCAATTCTTGCAAAACCTGCCGTTTTTTCTCAAGACATTGATACCATCCAACATATTAAAGAACTAGATGGTATTCATAGAATACTTACCCTGCGCAGTCAACTTATTGCGAGCCAACTCTTCTGTTTTTTAACATTTTTTTCCTTTGATCCAATATGGCTGCCAGACCACGTGAGCGATGACGTCATAAATTTATATTCTCTAATATAATTGTTGCATAGACCACGCTCAATACATTTCAAAATGATCGGATAATTGTTGTACTTGTCGAATTATGACGTCATAACGAAGGCACTGATGACATCATCATTAACATGTCTTATTCCCCAAGGGGAGTATTTGACAATGAGCCATGTTTCAATTTTTTCCATGGAGTGGTTTCGGAGATATAGAGGTGCAACCTTTTTCGATTTTTTTCCAAGATGGCGTCTGTACCACGTGACATATGACGTTATAATTATCATTAGAAAATTCTACAGGAGGAGCCGCACATATTCTGAAAATTTTGTGTCCATCGGACTAACAGTTGCAGAGGAATTTTTGTTTTATTCATACTGATCAGATCAAGCATTGTACTTGTCGAATTATGACGCCATAATTAAGGCACGATGACATCACCATCAACATATGTTATTCCCCATGGTGAGTACTTTACAATGAGCCATGTTTAAATTTTTTCATTGAGCGGTTTGGGAGATATAGAGGTTGCATAGACCGTTGCATAGGTGTAACGTTTTTCGAAGATGGCGTCCGTACCACGTGACCTATGACGTCGTAATTATGAATAAAAAAAATTATACAGGAGGAGGAGCTTCTATGGTAAAATTTCGTGTCAATCGGACCAAAGGTTGCCGAGAAAATGAATTTTTTAAATGCAGACACGTACGGCACACGGCACCCGTACGCAACTGAATGCTTAACTTCGCTTTTCGCTTTGCGAGCACAGGGTAACTACAGACACACCACACTGTCACTGTTACTAACATTGGAATGTACATGCAAAAACTCGCACCAGAATTTTCTTTGGAAAACCTGACAACTATGATACCAGCGACATGGATTTGACAGTGTTTCAGTGGATGGGTGTTGAAGATTTTGAAATGCAGCTCATTGAGGTACAATGCTCAGACTTGGGCCTCGAAGTTTAGGCATCTGCGGCGCACACTTGAGGCTACCGTGAGAGATCACGGGGTCTCTATCCTGACCTGTTGGAAGTCCCTGCCTGTGAAATTTGATTGTTTGAAGAAAGTGGCATTTTCACTGCTCTCAGAATTTGGATCCAGATAACTTTGTGAACAGATAATTTCACATGTGAAGTCAGTTATCTGTTCATCCCGGAGCCGGTTAACAACTGAACTCTCAGGGGATTGTGTGCTGCTTAAAGTATTGTTACGTTTGTGGGGGTAGGGAAGAAATACCATAGTGGAGTTAGGATCGTATAGATTTTAGCATGGACCGTGGATGGGAAGAAGAAGAACCTCGATGTAATAAGTTAGGAACATGTCAGGTTAAGAGTGTTTGCATGTCGCCATAAGGGGTGTGGTTTTTGTGTTAACTAGACAGGGCTTAAGATTAATTCCCCAGTGTGCAATTTGTTACGTGGTCCCCTCGGTGAATACCTGGTCTCGGTGACCCCCGGACCGTGAGAGGAACTCCGCCAGCAAGCTGTATTATATATGCGCTTTCGCCACGCAATCCATATGAATTTCACCCAGGAGACAACTGATGTTCAAGGATATATTTCCAATGGTAATGATACCATACAATTTCAATGACACAACCACGGAGATTTTCCCCGAGCAATCAACAATACACTACCATCAACAATTCCCCAGCCACAATCAATTCCCTATGAGTAAGATGGCCATCTTATATACGTGTGTCCCGGTGAGTACTCACGACACCCTTTTGGTCTCGGTCCCGCACAATGTCTCTGGGCCCCTCCTGACCAAGATGATAGTCGGCGTCGCCGCACTCGGGTGGTTGAACGAACCCCGGGTGGACGTGTTTCCACCGGGCAGGTATCGTACCCGGCACCCCGGCTACAGCCCCTCGCGGCCACGCGACGCGGGGACGGGAAAGCAAGCCAAAAGCCCCACGCCGCTTGCCAGGCGTGTTAGGCCCCAACGGGCGACCCGTACGCGTCTTTTTAGACGGTGTTGGGAACGGTGCCAGACGCGGGGTCGATGCACGGCCCCACGTCAACTTGACGTCTCCACCGGGCAGGTACACGTCCCGGTGATTCCTCTCGCCAGGCGGGCTTCGGAACGCCGCTTTTCCACACGGCTCAATCAATCCCACCTTTCGTCGGTGCGGGGCGAGGAAGAAGAATACTCGTCCTTTTTTCCTCGTGTCTTTTCCTCTTCCGTTTCCGGTCACTTCCGTTTCCGGCCACTTGTTCCGAAGGGCTCCTGACCCTCCAATCACAACAACCCTTAATATACTACACACGGATAAGCAAAGACCTGAATGGTAATCCACATACATTCACATAAATATGTAACACTCCCCCCCTTCAAGAAAGAAAGTTTGAACCCAGCGAAAACTTTCTTTGCCGGCCAATTTGGAGAAACAAACCAGATAACTCAACCCCCCCCCCCCCCCCCCAGATTAACTCAATCTGGACAAAGCGTCCGCCACGACATTGTCCCGGCCCCGTACATGTTCAATTTCCAAGTTGAACCCCTGCAAAGCCAAACTCCATCTCATCAACCTCTGATTTTTATTTTTCATTCTTTGAATGAAGGTTAAGGGGTTGTGATCCGTAAAGACCTTTATGGGAAAGGACGTGATTCCTAAATACACCTCATAATGTTGAAGCCCTAGCAGGAGAGCCAGGGTCTCTTTCTCCACGGTGGCATAATTTGCCTGATGTTTATTGAACTTTTTGGAGTAGTAGCACACGGGGTGGTCCACCCCATCCTCATCTTCCTGTAACAAGACCGCTCCAGCCCCCACATCACTTGCATCTACGGCCAACTTGAAAGGTGCCTGAAAGTCCGGAGCGGTTAGGACCGGAGAGCTCATTAGTATCGCTTTGACATGGGCAAAGGCCGCCTGACATTTGCCATCCCAAACGAATGGAGTCTCCTTTCTCAACAAACTCGTTAAAGGGGCTACCACATCCGAAAAATTCTTACAGAACCGCCGGTACCACCCCGCCATACCTAAGAATCTCATCAGCTCTTTCTTCCCCTTTGGGACTTGGAAGCGATCGATAGCTTCTACCTTGGCGGTCACTGGTTGTACTTGACCCTGCCCTACTACATGGCCGAGGAACACTACCTGTGCTCTTACAAATTCACTCTTGGCTAAGTTGATGGTCAGACCTGCCTCGGACATCGTCTGAAAAAATGCATGGATTTGCTTAATGTGGTCTTCCATGGTCATGGTGTGGATGATTACATCATCCAGATATGCCTCCACCCCCTCCAGGTCTGCAATGAGCCTATTAATCAGTCGTTGAAATGTAGCCGGCCCGTTCTTCAACCCAAAAGGGAGGACCTTGTACTGATATAACCCATTCGGAGTGACCAAAGCTGAGATTTCTTTGGCTCTATCGGTAAGAGGGATCTGCCAATACCCTTTCAGCAAGTCAAATTTGGTAACAAATTTAGCTGGGCCTATTCGATCAATACAGTCGTCAATCCTCGGGAGCGGATAGGAGTCGGTCTTGGTCACTGCATTCACCCGTTTTAAATCTGTACAACACCGGAAGCTGCCATCGGGTTTCGGGACCAACACACATGGGGAGCTCCATTCACTGTTGCTTGGTTCGATGATGTCATTGTCCAACATATATTGCATCTCCTTCCGAAGGTACTCCATCTTCACCGGGTTCATCCGATAAGGGTGTTGTTTCACTGGAGTGGCCTCCCCCACCTCGATATCATGATATACTAAGTCCGTACGACCAGGTACATCTGTGAACAAATGTTTAAATTCGAACATTAGGCTGGACAGTTGTCCTTGTTGTTCCCTTGTTAAATGACCTAACTTCTCATCCAAATGATTCAACACTTCGGTGTTCGTCAATTTGGGGCAGGCCTGGTCATCCAAGTTATCAAACTTCACACCGGCGTTTCCGTCCATTGTCACCGGTACGACCGGTGAGACAGGAACTACGTCTTCCACCGGTTCCCTCTCATGATATTTCTTCAGTCGGTTGACATGACACAACTGTCGCTTTTTTCGTCGGTCGGGAGTGGTCACCACGTAGTCTGTCTCATTCACCCTCTCCTCCACTGCATAAGGACCGAAATATCTAGCCTGGAGGGGCTGACCTGGAACGGGCAGCAATACTAACACCCGGTCCTGAGGACTGAAATTCCTTATCTGCGAGGTCTTGTCATGTCTCTCCTTCATTTTCCCCTGGGCCCTTCTCAAGTTCCGTCGTGCCACCTCACACGCCTTTGCCAATCGGTTTTTTACTGTGGACACATACTCCACCATCGGTGTCCGGGACTCCTGTAGTAACCACTGTTCTTTCACCAATTTCAACGGTCCCCGCACTGCGTGTCCGAACACCAGTTCAAACGGACGGAATCCCCAGGAATCCTGCACGGACTCCCTCGCCGCAAACAACAATAGGGGTATCCCTTCATCCCAATCCTTGGCACATTCAAAACAATACGTTCGGATCATATTCTTTAAAGTCTGGTGAAACCTTTCCAGGGCCCCTTGGCTCTCGGGATGGTAGGCGCTGGATCTTACTTGTTCCACCCCCAACAGGTGTACCACTTGCTGGAACAGTGTGGACATGAAATTGGACCCCTGATCCGATTGAATGATCTTAGGTAGACCAACCCAAGTGAAAAATTTAATCAAGGCCTTTGCAATAACTGCCGCCGTTATTTTCCTCAGAGGCACTGCCTCGGGGAACCTGGTGGACGCGCACATGATGGTCAGTAAGTATAGATGTCCGGCTTTGGTTTTGGGTAAAGGGCCCACACAGTCCACAATGACTCGGCTGAATGGCTCTTCAAAAGCTGGAATTGGCTTTAACGGGGCGGGTGGGATTTTTTGATTCGGCTTTCCCACCAGCTGACAAGAATGGCAGGACTTGCAGAACTCCGCCACATCCCGTCGCAGTCCCGGCCAGAAAAAATGTACCAATATCCTGTCACAGGTCTTGTTCACTCCCAGGTGCCCGGCCCAAGGGGTCTCATGTGCCAAACTCAAGATCTCCTTCCGGTACAGCGGTGGCACCACAATCTGATAGTGAACTTTCCACTCATCGTCTGCGGGCACCTCCGGGGGCCTCCATTTCCTCATTAGGGTTTCCCCCTTCATGAAATACCCCACAGGTATCTTCGTAGCCTCTTCTTCCGTAACGGCTTTCTCAATTAACCTCTGGATCTCCGAGTCTTCGTGTTGTTCTTCCACTAGTCTCCTTCGGACCAGCGCGGTTTGCTCCACTTCGTTCTCCGCGGTCTCCGACGGACACTCCACGTCCCCTTGCGTTCCAGACGCTACCATTTCTCGAAATTCCTGGGAATCCCTCCCCTGGTTATTTCCCTTTTCCGAGTTGTCTTCCCGTACCTCTAAGGGTTCCAACTCCCCCTCTCTTTCTTCCTCCTTCTCTTCCGCGTGCTTTCTACCCATAGCCCGAGTCACTGCACAGGATGGAAAGATACCCGGAATCTCCATCTCTAACCGAGTGGTGTTATTTTCCTTACTGGGCTTGTCCACCATTATTGGATTACCCGAAACTCGCCCCCCGGCCAAATCATTCCCGATAATAAAAGAGATTCCCTCCACAGGAAGGGTGGCTTGTAAGCCTACGGTGACCGGCCCGGATACCAACTCAGAACTCAACTGGATGACATGAAGCGGAGCTTTAACACAGCCCCCGACCCCCTGTAAAAGCACACTAACCCCAGTTGCCGTCTTCTCCGACAATGGCAAAATGCCCTCCAGCATCAATGATTGGTGGGCTCCTGTGTCCCTCAATACCCTAACTGGCTTCTGGTTACTCGGGTCGCCATCCAGCGACACGAACCCCTCTGAAATGAAATGTTTGTAGCCCTCCTGAACAAGGTTCTCCCGGGACGCCGTACCTTTGACAGGGGAATCTTCCCCCAGCTCTGCTCTCCAAGAATGATTTCTCACACTTGCCAGTGCATTCGGAGTCGCACTAGACTGATTCCGTTCCGGGTTCTCCCTTTTTCGGAGGTAACATTGGGACATCAAGTGTCCAGTTTTATGGCAAAAAGCACAAGTAGGCCCGGGGGAGAACCTCGGGGTCGGCCTTGAGCCCCCCGAAAAATAAGTTTGTCTTGGGCCCGTAGCCCTCGGATTTCTAACCGTTGGGGTATCATAGTTGTCCCCATAATCATCTCGAGGCCGCCGCCATGTAAGGTCGTTCTCCGCACCGGGTGTTCCATAACTCCCCTGCTGAAGTCTAGGCGAGGAGTTAGGTTTGTGGACCCCTATTCGGTGGGTTAAGGCATAATCATCTGCCATGGTGGCTGCGTCCCACAACTTTGGTACTTTCTTTTCCTGCAGGTACACTTTGATGTCCTCGTGGACACACTGCTGGAATTCCTCCACCAGGATCAAGTCCCGCAATGTTTCGAAGTCTTTCCCGACTCCTTTTGACTCACACCACCGATCAAACATGTTTTCTTTCACTCTGGCAAACTCCACATGGGTCTCACTCTCCCTCTTCCTGGCATTCCTGAATTTTTGCCTGTAAGCTTCCGGAACCAATTCATAGGCCTTGAGGATGTGCTTCTTCAGTACCTCATAATCTGCACATTGGTCCATTGGTAGCGCCGAATAAATTTCCTGAGCTTTCCCCACCAGCACACTTTGCACGAGTATGGTCCAGGCCTCCTCCGGCCAGTTTAATTGTCGAGCCACTTTCTCAAAGTGTGGGAAAAATTTCGCGACTTCCTTTTCACTGAACGGTGGAACCAGCCTCACATGTCTGCCCACATCCCAGGTTTTCTGGTTAGGTGTCGACCCCGTCAGCAAGGGTGGTGCCTCTCCCCGTTCTCTCATTAACTCCAGCTCCTTGAATTTGATTTCTTGCTGAAGCTCCATGTCACGTTCCTTTAATTCCCTTTCCGCTTTTCTCTCCTCTGCTTCGAGGTCCCTTGCAGCTCTCCTCTCCTCTGCTTTTCTCCCTTCTAACCTTTCCTGGAGTTCTCGTAATTGCAACTCCAGTTTCCGGAGCTCCACGTCTTCTGGTTCTTCGGGTAGCCACTCCCAGGCTAACTCGTCCCATGTTCCTAATCCCACCATAGATTGTATCACCGTGGCCTGCAACTCTGCCTTCCTCAAATTAGTTCGGACCTCCAAGTTAAAATGTTTGGCCAATTTCAAGAGGTCCGACTTTAGCAACGCTCGGAACTGTGCCTCACTCGGGGTTACCCCAAAGTTCTGTGCCACAAACGCCATGGTGCCTATCGTTAACACCTGTTAACCTTCACCCAAGACTTTACCCCAATTTCTCAAATTTTTTTTACCAATTAATAAATAATTAATAAATTTTAATTAATAAAAAAATTATTATTTTATTATTTTATACAATTTTAAATCCCGGACGAGCCCCCAATTCTGTTACGTGGTCCCCTCGGTGAATACCTGGTCTCGGTGACCCCCGGACCGTGAGAGGAACTCCGCCAGCAAGCTGTATTATATATGCGCTTTCGCCACGCAATCCATATGAATTTCACCCAGGAGACAACTGATGTTCAAGGATATATTTCCAATGGTAATGATACCATACAATTTCAATGACACAACCACGGAGATTTTCCCCGAGCAATCAACAATACACTACCATCAACAATTCCCCAGCCACAATCAATTCCCTATGAGTAAGATGGCCATCTTATATACGTGTGTCCCGGTGAGTACTCACGACACCCTTTTGGTCTCGGTCCCGCACAATGTCTCTGGGCCCCTCCTGACCAAGATGATAGTCGGCGTCGCCGCACTCGGGCGGTTGAATGAACCCCGGGTGGACGTGTTTCCACCGGGCAGGTATCGTACCCGGCACCCCGGCTACAGCCCCTCGCGGCCACGCGACGCGGGGACGGGAAAGCAAGCCAAAAGCCCCACGCCGCTTGCCAGGCGTGTTAGGCCCCAACGGGCGACCCGTACGCGTCTTTTTAGACGGTGTTGGGAACGGTGCCAGACGCGGGGTCGATGCACGGCCCCACGTCAACTTGACGTCTCCACCGGGCAGGTACACGTCCCGGTGATTCCTCTCGCCAGGCGGGCTTCGGAACGCCGCTTTTCCACACGGCTCAATCAATCCCACCTTTCGTCGGTGCGGGGCGAGGAAGAAGAATACTCGTCCTTTTTTCCTCGTGTCTTTTCCTCTTCCGTTTCCGGTCACTTCCTTTTCCGGCCACTTGTTCCGAAGGGCTCCTGACCCTCCAATCACAACTCTTAATATACTACACACGGATAAGCAAAGACCTGAATGGTAATCCACATACATTCACATAAATATGTAACAAATTGGCCCTTGTGATTTTACCCTTATGTTTTTCCATTCACTCGGCCAGCCATGAACTCGGTCCCTTAAACCACAACAACCGACATTTGCCAATAGAGACTATACTCTGCCCTCGCCGACTCGTAACAGAGAGACCACGCCCCGAGCTTCGTAATTGTTCTAGAGGACACGGAGTGATGTTGATAGAGCTCGGGGATTGGTCAGGGGTGACGTGAGAGGTCGAACGTTCGAGAGAAAGAAGAAGGCGTCTCTCCCTTGCTTGCTCTCTCTTGCCTTGGTCGTGCAAAGGGACAGTTGCGTTTTTGGTGCCGTGTGCACTTGTGGAGCGAGTTTCGGAGCCTTTTTGGAAAGTTGGGAAATCGTGGCAGGAGGTGTTGCTGACCTGGGTGCTTTTCAAGGGAACTGTGGCTGCGCTGTGCTGTCTGGTCGGAGGCTGAGAGAGGAGGACGTTTCGCTGTCGCTTCGCGGCTCGTTGTGCTCGCGTGACGACTCGGCGCCATCTTGTTCGTGCCGACGTTGCGGTTATTTTGCCGACCGACCGGAGCCATTCAACCACCCCCAAGCGTCTTCATTGAACTCAAACTGAGTGCCGGCCGACATAACACTATTTATTTTCTTTATCTTTCCCTGTGTCTATTGAGTCCACACAGAGGGTCCCTCACTGTAGCCTTATAGTTACCTCAACTTTCATTTTTATTGCTTTACGATCATTTTCATTAAACCCATTATTTGTTGGATTTTCTTCATCTTGTCGTTTCTGTGTTTGTGGGGATCGGATAACCCCCCTCATGCTGATCGGCCCAGGTAAGGACCTCGTGACCTTCGGTCCCACGTGCGCCATAAAAACAACTGCCATTACTTCAGTTGGATGCCCCGGGAGTAACAACCATCGGCTGCCCATCATCTTGGGGTGTTAACCCCACGTGACACGACAGTATCAAACTACGAGCCCACGATTGGAGAACTCGGCAAGGGAAAGCAAGGGTTAGGATCACACTAAATGGTAAGATCTGCCTTTTAATTTATTTAATAATGAAGGTGCTAAAATGTAAGTCGGACTATTATTGATGTTGAACATGTATCAATGGCGTGCAGATCCGTACACAAGAGTGAATAAGTGAACTCTTGGCCTGCCACTTCTGAAAGATTGCCGACGCCTGTCTGGACCCTGCTTCACCGAATCCTGTCCAGATTTGGTCGCAGTAAAGCAGATTGCCTTCTCAGCATGGAAAGCTAATCTGACTAAGGGTAACTTTCATTCATTCCATAAGGCTCACACCAAGTGTATGTCCACCCTGAAGCAAACCAGAAAACATCATCAAACAAATGCATGCACCCTAGAGGGAATTAGACTGGGCTCTCCAACCTGGGTTCTCCAACATTTTCCATAAAGACTGGGCTCTCCAACCTGGGTTCTTCCTCTAAGTCCTCCCCCCCACCCCCATCCCTGACATACCCATTGTCGACTGGACTCTGTCTTTCTCACACACAAAGTAAGAGAAAGTTCTGTCCCGCCTTGACCCTGCTTCGGCGACGGGCTCAGATGACATCAGTGCCCATTATTTCAAATCCTGCTCCTGCGTTATTGTTTCCCATCTATCTGCCCTATTCAGTCTGTCCTCCTTTTGCTGCCTCTGCTCTACATGGAAGTCTGCAAACCTCACTCCCTTCTAGAAGAACAATACAAAAACAGACCTCACCATAAACTGCAGACCAGTGAGCCTGCTTCCAATTAAAATCAGTCATGGAATGTATTATCGTTTGTGACGTCAAGTCTTTCTTGTTTTCAAACAGTCTGCCTTGTGATCAATCCGTTTGGATTCCGTCCCAGTCATTCGACTCTGGACTTGCTTCTGCTCCTCTTAGTAATGCTTGGAGACCCTCAATCTCAAACACGAGGTTAGGATCGTCTTTCTGGACATATTTCAGGCATTGGACACAGTCTGTAATCCTACGTTACTTGTCATTTTCTGCCTTTGGCATGAAAGGCCGCTCTCATTCACCGATTTATGACTTCCTACATCCACGCAGTCAACGTGGTGCCATCAATTGAACAATCTCCTCTCCTCTCCCAGTGGAGGCTGGAGTTCAAAAAGGCCCTGTCTTGTTCCTAATCTAAATGAATGACCTTTTCTGATGCTCTGGAAAATTTCCTCGTCCTTTTTGCAGGCAACTCTACATTGTATCATCCAGTATCCCCATCCCTCCACTAGACAAGACAGCAGCTGTGTCTCTCTGTTAATTTGGAAATGAATAGACTCTGGTCTGATAAATGGAACATGTCATTCAATCCTGAAAGGTCTTGCAGAATGATCGTCAGATGATCGTCAACCTTATTGCTCCGGAATGATCGTCAAATGGACTCACCTATCTCTTCTCTTGGTCATCCACCCAAAGAGGTTTAGTCTCTTGAACTTGTAGGTCTCACCATCAGGTATGACCTTCCCTGGGCGAACCACAAAACAAAGCTATCCTGTAAAGCCAGCGACAGATTTTCCATCCTCTGTTGATCCAAATATTTTCTTCGAAAATCAGAGCCACTCACAATCTGCAAGGCCTTTGTCCGTAGCTTGATGGAGTACTGCTCTCTGCTATGGGCTGGCACCCAGCGACACACCTGTCTTTCCTCGATACTGTGCAATCTAAAGCTCTCACAATTATTGGAATCTATCATTGAGGCCGAAGCACAAGGTTTGTTGCTCTCACATCGCAGGCAGGTAGAGATCTGCTATTGTGATTGCAAACAGGCCGACGGCTCGTAAAGACGCATCTCGACCTGAGGTGTACAAGACCATTAGCTTGTCCAGCTATTGGAGAACAATGTATTTTTGTAGTGTGACAGCACACTGGTACATGGAAAGCATGGTTGGCAGAGGGGTTGATTTTTTTTTGTTTGCGTTTAGAATTAGTGGCATCTTGTAGTCGCCCCAACGACCCATGCTGGTCAATCTGTTTTCTACCGTCAATTCCCTGATATTACTCCCTCTGCTCACTCAGACCTCCAGCCCTCTCCAGGAACTCTAGGGTGCATGCATTCCCTCAGTAACATCCTCCTGGTTAAACTTCCAAAATCGAGACCGACTGCACACCTTCACTCTTTTATTCACCTTCACTCGTTTCTCGTGTCGATGGAACCACATTCCAGAGGCTGTTCTATCTCACTTTCTTTCTTCTCCAGGACCTCAAGCAGTGCACCGACACTTCTTCCTGTTAGTTTATTAATTGATGTTACCTGTTGAACACAATCTCGCAAGTTCCTCTCCTAATATCTTGCTTCTCTCGGAGACCCAATTGTCACATGAGGTTCTTGTTAACTCCTTTAACATTTCGAACTACAACTTTCACTCACGATTCCGCTTCAGAGGAGTTTCTCTGTCTACTCCTCCATCAACACACCTGCTGTACACCTTGTGGACCCCGAATCTCCAAACTTTGATGTCCTCTGGCTTAAGATTTGTCTCCCGACCATCACTATTTTTCTCTGTTTCACTGACTGCTCTCCCAATTCTACAAACTTTAAAGCTTTCTTTGACTATCTTAATTCCTGCCATGAGGCGATGACATCCAAACACCCTCAAGCAGAATTCCTCGATTTAGGAGACTTCAATGTACACCACAGGGAGTGATTGAAATCTTCCTAAACGGGTGTTGGGGGAGTTGAAGCTCTTACATTTTCCATTCTCAATTATTTGGTTGACCCCGATTTTCTAATGCCTTGAACAAACATTGGTACATCACGGGTGATGAAGGTTGGGGTCAAGTTTCATCAAAATTGTGTGTGTAGGTTTGAAGAAGGGAGCAAATAACTATTTCAAGTTGTCATACCCCCCACACAACCCCTTAAACCCTGATTCTACCCTCTCCAGAAAGAGGGTATTGCATTTCAATCTGTTTGTCTGTCGGTTTGTTTCTCCTCACAGAATAAATATGCTTTTCTCTGCAATCGTTGTTCCAATTGACAGGAAATTTTCACCATAGGTGCAACTCCACGTGTACAATATTTTAATGATAATTAAGACGTCATATGCCACGTGGTTCGGCTGCCATCTTGGAAAACCGAAAAATTTTGCCCCTTTATATCTCTGAAGGCACTGCATGGAAAAATTTGAGACATTGCTCATTGTAAAGAACTCTCCATGGGGAATAACATATGTTAATGATGATGTCATAGGTGCCTCCATTATGACGTCATAATTCAACAAGTACAAAACTTCATCCTATCAAGATGAATTTCTTGAGCATCATCTAGGGATAAATTGGTGGAGAATTTTTTTATGATGACGTCATCGGTCACGTGGTTCTGTCGTCATATTTGTTTAAACACAAAAGCCTTAACAACCACTAAAACACGTCCTGGCGAGGGTCTGCAATCTTTGATTGCTCTTTCTTGTTTTATACTGTGAACAAACGATACATCACGGGTGGTGAAGGTTGTGGTGAAGTTTCATTTAAATTGTGTGTGTAGTTTCAGAGAAAACAGCAAATGCCTACTTTGGGAGGGCAACTTCCACCCACCCCCTACCCCCGCCCCCCATCCCCATGGATCCCCTTAGGGCCCGATGTTTTTAAATGCCGTGAACAAAGTTTAGTACAACATGCATGATGAAGGTTGTGGTCAAGTTTCATCGGCATTCTGTGTGTAGTTTCTGAGAAGAAAGCAAATACCTATTTTGAGGGGCAACACCTCCCCCCTCCCTCCTCCCCCCTCCCGTCGACCCCCATAGGGCCCGATTTTTTTTAATGCCTTGGACAAACTTTGGTGCATCACGGGTGATGAAGGTTGGGGTCAAGTTTCATCGAAATAGTGGTTGCAGTTTTAGCAAACTGTTCTGTTAGAACTGACTGGGTTCAAGAGCCGCTCAGAGCTAAGTACACAAACACATGCATTCTTTTCCAGTTGATTTTCCCCTTGTGTTGTATACGAGTCTGTGAGAGGGTCCCTCAATCAGGAAATTTAGTTTACCGTGCATTCTTTTGTTACCGGCATTTCTTTCAAAATAAAGCCGGCATTTTTACATTATAATTCCATGTCGGTTGAATTGATTATCCAGGTTTGAAGACGTCCAGTGGGGTCCGTGAAAGTAAGAGCTTCGCTACCCTTCGCTGCCCTTCCCCGCACGTATAAAGAAGGTTCGCCATTGTTGACTGAATGCGTCGGCGTGTTAAGCTTGCTCGCTATCCGTCCCCAGGGGTGTTCACCCAGGGAACGTGACAATATATATATAATTTCAAAACACAGCTGGTCACAACTGTGCCTCACTGACCGGGTCCTCAGTCAAGGTCCTCAGCATCATCCTGTTTCGGCCCTTCAACCTTGATACGGTCAGCAATGGTGGGCCAGCAGGGGCACATTCACCTCCACATGCAGCAGCTACACCTGGATGCGTACATACCCCCACCCCCAACCAATGAGAACACAGATTACAAGAACAAAACTGCCTCCACTCCCAGAATCCACAGCCCCTCACCCACTCACTCACACACCAAAAAATAAACCAACCGACCACCTACCCTTACAACATGCACCACTCAAACAAAAACACATTCATGCACAAAAACACAAAACAAAAAAACAAAAACACAAGGAGGGAAGCCCTGTGATTGGCAAGGCCGGGTTATGGAGGAATCTCTGTGGTGCCGGGGTTTGGAGGAATATCTGTGGTGCCGGGTTATGGAGGAATCTCTGTGGTGCCGGGTTATGGAGGAATCTCTGTAGTGCCGGGTTATGGAGGAATGTCTGTGGTGCCCGGTTATGGAGGAATCTCTGTAGTGCCGGGTTATGGAGGAATCTCTGTAGTGCCGGGTTATGGAGGAATCTCTGTGGTGCCGGGTTATGGAGGAATCTCTGTGGTGCCGGGTTATGGAGGAATCTCTGTGGTGCCGGGTTATGGAGGAATCTCTGTGGTGCCGAGTTATGGAGGAATCTCTGTGGTGCCGGGTTATGGAGGAATCTCTGTGGTGCCGGGTTATGGAGGAATCTCTGTAGTGCCGGGTTATGGAGGAATCTCTGTAGTGCCGGGTTATGGAGGAATCTCTGTGGTGCCGGGTTATGGAGGAATCTCTGCAGTGCCGGGTTATGGAGGAATCTCTGTGGTGCCGGGTTATGGAGGAATCTCTGTGGTGCCGAGTTATGGAGGAATCTCTGTGGTGCCGGGTTATGGAGGAATCTCTGTAGTGCCGGGTTATGGAGGAATCTCTGTGGTGCCAGGTTATGGAGGAATCTCTGTAGTGCCGGGTTATGGAGGAATCTCTGTGGTGCCGGGTTATGGAGGAATCTCTGTGGTGCCGGTTTATGGTGGAATCTCTGTGGTGCCGGGTTATGGTGGAATCTCTGTGGTGCCGGTTATGGTGGAATCTCTGTGGTGCCGGGTTATGGAGGAATATCTGTGCTGCCAGTTATGGAGGAATATCTGTGGTGCCGGGTTATGGAGGAATATCTGTGGTGCCGGGTTATGGAGGAATCTCTGTGGTGCCAGTTATGGAGGAATATCTGTGGTGCCGGGTTATGGAGGAATATCTGTGGTGCCGGGTTATGGAGGAATCTCTGTGGTGCCGGGTGATTGAGGAATATCTGTGGTGCCGGGTTATGGAGGAATATCTGTGGTGCCAGGTTATGGAGGAATCTCTGTGGTGCCGGGTTATGGAGGAATATCTGTGGTGCCGGGTTATGGAGGAATTTCTGTGGTGCCAGGTTATGGAGGAATCTCTGTGGTGCCGGGTGATGGAGGAATATCTGTGGTGCAGGGTTATGGAGGAATTTCTGTGGTGCCAGGTTATGGAGGAATCTCTGTGGTGCCGGTTATGGAGGAATCTCTGTAGCAAACTTTGCAGCTTTTGTTATTTGAGGTGAAGCGTGTTTGGAGTTGTTCGTGTTTGTTCCCAGAGCGGCCTTAGCGCAGCCTTCAAATCATTCACCAAGGGTAACCTCTCCATGAACTTGTTATACAACGGGTTGTGGTGAAGGTATCGAGGGGGAGCGTGGGATAAAAAAAACAAGGAAAAAGGGGGGCAGCAAAGAGAAAACGACGAAAAATGACAACGTTTCCATTCCACCATTCCGTGATCTTGTGTGTGGACCCATGGATGATGATGCTTGGGATGCTGTCGGATATGGATTCCACCATTCTGGGATCTTGTGTGTGGACCCATGGATGATGATGCTTGGGATGCTGTCGGATATGGATTCCACCATTCTGGGATCTTGTGTGTGGACCCATGGATGATGATGCTTGGGATGCTGTCGGATGTGGATTCCACCATTCTGGGATCTTGTGTGTGGACCCATGGATGATGATGCTTGGGATGCTGTCGGATGTGGATTCCACCATTCTGGGATCTTGTGTGTGGACCCATGGATGATGATGCTTGGGATGCTGTCAGATATGGATTCCACCATTCTGGGATCTTGTGTGTGGACCCATGAATGATTATGCTTGGGATGCTGTCGGATATGGATTCCACCATTCTGGGATCTTGTGTGTGGACCCATGGATGATGATGCTTGGGATGCTGTCGGATATGGATTCCACCATTCTGGGATCTTGTGTGTGGACCCATGGATGATGATGCTTGGGATGCTGTCGGATGTGGATTCCACCATTCTGGGATCTTGTGTGTGGACCCATGGATGATGATGCTTGGGATGCTGTCGGATATGGATTCCACCATTCTGGGATCTTGTGTGTGGACCCATGGATGATGATGCTTGGGATGCTGTCGGATATGGATTCCACCATTCTGGGATCTTGTGTGTGGACCCATGAATGATTATGCTTGGGATGCTGTCGGATATGGATTCCACCATTCTGGGATCTTGTGTGTGGACCCATGGATGATGATGCTTGGGATGCTGTCGGATATGGATTCCACCATTCTGGGATCTTGTGTGTGGACCCATGGATGATGATGCTTGGGATGCTGTCGGATGTGGATTCCACCATTCTGGGATCTTGTGTGTGGACCCATGGATGATGATGCTTGGGATGCTGTCAGATATGGATTCCACCATTCTGGGATCTTGTGTGTGGACCCATGGATGATGATGCTTGGGATGCTGTCGGATATGGATTGCACCATTCTGGGATCTTGTGTGTGGACCCATGGATGATGATGCTTGGGATGCTGTCGGATATGGATTCCACCATTCTGGGATCTTGTGTGTGGACCCATGGATGATGATGCTTGGGATGCTGTCCGATGTGGATTCCACCATTCTGGGATCTTGTGTGTGGAGCCATGGATGATGATGCTTCGGATGCTGTCGGATATGGATTCCACCATTCTGGGATCTTGTGTGTGGACCCATGGATGATGATGCTTGGGATGCTGTCGGATGTGGATTCCACCATTCTGGGATCTTGTGTGTGGACCCATGGATGATGATGTTTGGGATGCTGTCGGGTGTGGATTCCACCATTCTGGGATCTTGTGTGTGGAGCCATGGATGATGATGCTTCGGATGCTGTCGGATATGGATTCCACCATTCTGGGATCTTGTGTGTGGACCCATGGATGATGATGCTTGGGATGCTGTCGGATGTGGATTCCACCATTCTGGGATCTTGTGTGTGGACCCATGGATGATGATGCTTGGGATGCTGTCGGATATGGATTCCACCATTCTGGGATCTTGTGTGTGGACCCATGGATGATGATGCTTGGGATGCTGTCGGATATGGATTCCACCATTCTGGGATATTGTGTGTGGACCCATGGATGATGATGCTTGGGATGCTGTCGGATATGGATTCCACCATTCTGGGATCTTGTGTGTGGACCCATGGATGATGATGCTTGGGATGCTGTCGGATGTGGATTCCACCATTCTGGGATCTTGTGTGTGGACCCATGGATGATGATGCTTGGGATTCTGTCTGATATGGATTCCACCATTCTGGGATCTTGTGTGTGGACCCATGGATGATGATGCTTGGGATGCTGTCGGATGTGGATTCCACCATTCTGGGATCTTGTGTGTGGACCCATGGATGATGATGCTTGGGATGCTGTCCGATGTGGATTCCACCATTCTGGGATCTTGTGTGTGGAGCCATGGATGATGATGCTTCGGATGCTGTCGGATATGGATTCCACCATTCTGGGATCTTGTGTGTGGACCCATGGATGATGATGCTTGGGATGCTGTTGGCTGTGGATTCCACCATTCTGGGATGTTGTGTGTGGACCCATGGATGATGATGCTTGGGATGCTGTCGGATATGGATTCCACCATTCTGGGATCTTGTGTGTGGACCCATGGATGATGATGCTTGGGATGCTGTCGGATGTGGATTCCACCATTCTGGGATCTTGTGTGTGGACCCATGGATGATGATGCTTGGGATTCTGTCTGATATGGATTCCACCATTCTGGGATCTTGTGTGTGGACCCATGGATGATGATGCTTGGGATGCTGTCGGATGTGGATTCCACCATTCTGGGATGTTGTGTGTGGACCCATGGATGATGATGCTTGGGATGCTGTCGGGTGTGGATTCCACCATTCTGGGATCTTGTGTGTGGAGCCATGGATGATGATGCTTGGGATGCTGTCGGATATGGATTCCACCATTCTGGGATCTTGTGTGTGGACCCATGGATGATGATGCTTGGGATGCTGTCGGATGTGGATTCCACCATTCTGGGATCTTGTGTGTGGACCCATGGATGATGATGCTTGGGATTCTGTCTGATATGGATTCCACCATTCTGGGATCTTGTGTGTGGACCCATGGATGATGATGCTTGGGATGCTGTCGGATGTGGATTCCACCATTCTGGGATCTTGTGTGTGGACCCATGGATGATGATGCTTGGGATGCTGTCCGATGTGGATTCCACCATTCTGGGATCTTGTGTGTGGAGCCATGGATGATGATGCTTCGGATGCTGTCGGATATGGATTCCACCATTCTGGGATCTTGTGTGTGGACCCATGGATGATGATGCTTGGGATGCTGTCGGCTGTGGATTCCACCATTCTGGGATGTTGTGTGTGGACCCATGGATGATGATGCTTGGGATGCTGTCGGGTGTGGATTCCACCATTCTGGGATCTTGTGTGTGGACCCATGGATGATGATGCTTGGGATGCTGTCGGATATGGATTCCACCATTCTGGGATCTTGTGTGTGGACCCATGGATGATGATGCTTGGGATGCTGTCGGATGTGGATTCCACCATTCTGGGATCTTGTGTGTGGACCCATGGATGATGATGCTTGGGATTCTGTCTGATATGGATTCCACCATTCTGGGATCTTGTGTGTGGACCCATGGATGATGATGCTTGGGATGCTGTCGGATGTGGATTCCACCATTCTGGGATGTTGTGTGTGGACCCATGGATGATGATGCTTGGGATGCTGTCGGGTGTGGATTCCACCATTCTGGGATCTTGTGTGTGGAGCCATGGATGATGATGCTTGGGATGCTGTCGGATATGGATTCCACCATTCTGGGATCTTGTGTGTGGACCCATGGATGATGATGCTTGGGATGCTGTCGGATATGGATTCCACCATTCTGGGATCTTGTGTGTGGACCCATGGATGATGATGCTTGGGATGATGCAGCACAGACAAGATGGGCCGAATGGCCTCCTGCGCCAAAGATCCTTTTTGGGTTCATTTAAACTTTTCCTTTGCTATTTAAAAAGTTGAATCAAAAATAAGTTTTTGTTGAAAATCTGCGATTAAAAAAACTGTAGTAAGTCTATTACTGTTTGAGTTTATGTTGATCTCGTGATCCTCCAATGAGACTTTTATATCATGAATCCTTGAAATGAGGAAACGTCATGCATCTCGTTCCATGGTCTCCCATGATTATGTCATGCATGTGGAATCTTCTCACTCATCAAATGGTACCCCGGGGTCTTTCTATGTTCACTCTGCGTACAATTCAGCTATCTGAATCAAGGAAGGCATGCTCCGCAATGCAGCACCCCGTGCTTGCCTGCACCGGATGGGAGTTTTAGCTGCATTTACATCATGTAGTGTATAACTACTGTCATTTTGATGTTGATCATAGTGTTAGGTTCGTTGGCCTAGATGTATGTGCACTCACCTGTGGGCCGTCTAACCTCGGTTCGAATCCTGCCTGAGCTATAAACTGTCGCCCTGGTGTTTCACACGCGGTGTGAGGCATCCATCGTAGGCAAGTTGAACTGGGGTCTGCGCGTGTCCCATCTGAAAGTATTGGGTGGACATTAACGACGTCAGGGTGTATTTCGTTAAGAAGAGACGAAATACCGCCGGACACCCTGATCAAATTACAACATCCTGCCCGAATGTGCAGGGACACTGCATCAGCAGCACAGCAGCAGGAATGCTGTAACAGTGGCTTCGTACACAATTGAAACCCAGTTTCATGTGGATTTACCTTTTGTATCCACTGATAGACAGGATCTGGATCCGGACCTGAACCAAAATCTAATCGCCTTGTTGTCACCAAACTAATTTATCCATAACTTCTGTAGATATCGTCATGTATGTGTCGGGTTCAGCCCCATCTCAATTGTGAAAAAATCACTTTAAAAATTCCAATATCCGGATCCGGATTCGGATCATCAGCAAAATCTCACCATTTCGTTCTTGTCACACCCCGAACCTGTCCACCAAGTTTCGTCCAACTCCGTCCATAACATTTTGAGATATCGTGTTCACATACAGATAGACAAACAGGCAGACAGTCAGACTGGGGTGAAAACAACCTTCGTCCACCATTTTAAAAGATGGCGACACAGAAGTTCTGATTTTGGCCACGAAGGCTTGGTCGACTTAAGTGTTCTGTAAAAAAAAAAAAAATAGAATGTTGTTTCACGTAAATAAGAGAACGTTGTTGGAATTTAAGCAACTTGTGTTTTGACCGTATGGTGGTGATGCACACCCACACCCCACACACCCCCACACACAACCCTACACCCCACACACCCCCACACACAACCCTACACCCCACACACCCCCACATCCCACATACCCCGCCACAAACCCCCACACTCCCACACACATCCCACACCCCCCACACCCCACACACCCGCACACCCCCACATCCCACATACCCCCACACTCCCACACACATCCCACACACCCGCCACACACCCGCACATCCCACAAACCCCCACACACACCCCCACACCCCACACACCCACATCCCACATATCCCACACACCCACATCCCACATACCCCCACATCCCACATACCCCCACACTCCCACACACCCCCACATCCCACATACCCCCCTCACACATCCCCACTCCCACACACATCCCACACACCCCCGCACATCCCACAAAACCCCACACACACCCCCACACCCCACATACCCCCACACACACCCCCACACCCCACACATCCGCACATCCCACAAACCCCCACACACAACCCCACACACACCCCACATCCCACATACCCCCACACCCATACATCCCACACACCCCCATACCCTACCCACACCCCCACACCCCAAACACACACTTCCACACCCCACACACACTCCCACCTCCCACACACCTCCACCTCCCACACACCCCCACACTCCCACACCCCGACACACACCCCCACACACACCACATGACATAATGTCGTGGATTTCATCCTTTTCTGACTCACTGACGGGGTCATCTCAATCTGGTGTCTGGTTTAACCGTGTCCCTGCACGTTGTGATGAAGACCCCCCCTAGTCCCCTGTAATTCTGGACCTTAATCCACGCACCTTCTTCTTACGGAGGTTCCTTAAGTTAAGGAGCGAATAGCGAGTCTACAAGATGGCGTGAGGACCGTCGACCCTTAAAACACCGATCTTGGATTGCACACGCCGTATTATCCGAGACACTTTGGGAAAAATTATGGACAACTTGTGCATACGGATAGGTGCTGAGTTTAATGGGAAAGGTGGACAAATTGATGATATCCTGATGTGGAAAAGTGTGCATCGTGTCCAGTTGTATCCTTCGTCATTGTTTATTCAGCCCATGGACAACTTGTCAATCTATTGTTCACCTGGGCTGTGACGTCATAATACCATGCTACCCTTTTGGGATGAGCGACCCAAATTCAGCATCTGCACCTCCCATGCGATTCAGGGTCATCATCGAAAGCGGAAGATCACCAACTGCCGAGTCGAGGTGGTGGAGGACGCGGGCCACGGTTGTTGGGTCAGCGACCTCGTTTAGGTGGGGCGTCCCCGTAATGAGCGGGAAAGATAATATTTGTCAGCAGAAGTGCGTAATGGCCAATTTGTTCTTGGTAACGGCTGAGTGCAGATCGCAGTTATAGCTGCGTGGGTCACACGGCCCAGACACGACCAGGCCACGGTGCTTGACCACAGGCCTCTGTCCCTCCTCTCCGCTGGATTCTCAGCATCTCTGTTACCGATGTTCCCCAGGTCCTTGCCAGCTTATAGAACCAGGGATGTATTGCTTCAAATTCCATTGCAACTAGATATGGTCTGGTTATCTAGGGTCAAATTCGCTGTTTGGACACCTGTGAGCAGCAGGTTCTCCAACCCGAAAGACACATGAGGTCTTTTGTAATACATTGAAGAATGGAATTGTATTTGGGAAACGAACAACGCATTCTTCTTCCTTAAGGTTCCTTTATATAGTCAGCAAATTAAAGGTCCATTTATCTCAGTGGGAAATGGATATGGAGAGGAGCTCCAGGTTTTTGACAGATTGTAAAAATTATCGAATTATCAGCGAAGCGCACGAAAGGGAGTTTTTTTCTTTTTTCTTTTTCTCTTTTTTTTCTTTTTTTTTCTTTTTTCTTTTTTTTTGCATACAAGATCGAGGCTCGTGTAAGAGCTAACATTAATCACATAAAAACACTGACACACAAAACATCTTACTATAATTCGCCAAATTTCCGTCTGTCTGTTCCAAGGTACCGCAAAAACGGCTCAACCGATTGCAACGATATTTTGGGTGGGTATTCCTGGGACCCCTGGGAGTAAAATAGGCTATATTGTTTTTCCAAGTTTTCCAATTTTCCAATTTTCCAGTTTTTCCAAACACGATGGAATAATAGCCGGCGAAGCCGGTGTTGTCAATAAACGCGTACGTATTATGTCGAAAACCAGATTATGCTGTATCCCTTGGCTTGAGAATTCCGAAGCGCAATGGAGGCCGCCATCTTGCGGATGCGGAAGTATGCATAAAACAATTGCGAAAAAGTTCAATAGGAGTTTGTTTCACCCGTCTTTGTTTGAATCACATTCTAATGCACCTCTAATTTGTAATTAAAATACTTTAAGACCAACCTCGTTATCTTCATCGAAAATCGTCACCAAACACCGGAACCAATGAGATTCGAGCATTTGAAAAGTATTTTTAAAAAGCTTATTACGCGTTTCGGAGGGTGAAAACAGCGTCAAATATTCTATAATTGACGAAGAATATTATTTTTTAGAAATCTCGTGGCCGTCGGGGATAGTTTTTCACGGCCGGAAATATCCAAAGTTGAGACGGAATTCACCGAATTAATCAAGAAGTAAATTTTATCAATTTTAATCTAATCCAGAATGCAAATGGTACCTACTACACATACTACACCTACTACACCGATGGTACCTACTACACCTACCTACTACCAACTACCTAACCTACTGATGCCACAGTGATGGATAAAATAGTGGCAAGAGGCTTTGGCTTCGCCGGCTCATTGCGGCTTTGCAGTCGGGTACTAGTAGCCGGCGAAGCCGGTGTTGTGAATGAACGCGTACGCATTATGTTGAAAAGCCAGATTTTGCTGGATCCCTTGAGAATTTCGAAGCTTTGACGCACCAAATCGCTCAATGGAGGCCGCCATCTTGCGGATGCGGAAGTATGCATAGCAAATTGAAAAAAGTTCAATAGGAGTTTGTTTCACCCGTCTTTGTTTGATTCACCATCTTATGCACCTCTAATTTGTAATTAAAATACTTTAAGACAACCTCGGCCCGCACGGGCCTGGTTATCTTCAACGAAAATCGTCACCAAACACCGGAACCAATGAGATTCGAGCATTTGAAAAAATATTTCAAAAACCAAATCACTCAATGGAGGCCGCCATCTTCCGGATGCGGAAGTATGCATTAAAAAATTGCGAAAAAGTTCAATAGGAGTTTGTTTCACCCGTCTTTGTTTGATTCACAATCTAATGCACCTCTAATTTGTAATTAAAATACTTTAAGACCAACCTCGTTCCCCGGGCCCACACGGGCCCTGGTTATCTTCAACGAAAATCGTCACTAATTACCGGAACCAATGAGATTCGAGCATTTGAAAAAGTATTTTAAAAAAGCTTTTTACCACATTTCGGATGCTGAAAACGGCGTCAAATATTCTAAAATTGACGAAGAATTATTTTTTAGAAATCTCGCGGCCGTAGGGCATAGTTTTTCACGGCCGGAAATATCCGAAGTTGAGACGGAATTCACCGAATTAATCAAGAAGGAAATTTTATAAATTTTTATCACATCCAGAATGCAAATGGTGTCATTTTGAACTCGGTACGGTATCTACTACACCAACCTACTACCAACTACCTAACCTACTGATGCCAGAGTGATGGGTAAAATAGTGGCAAGAGGCTTTGGCTTCGCCGACTCATTGCGGCTTTGCAGTCAGGTACTAGTAGCCGGCGAAGCCGGTGTTGTCAATGAACGCGTACGTATTATGTTGAAAAAACAGATTATGCTGGATCCCTTGGCTTGAGAATTTCGAAGCTTTGACGCACCAAATCGCTCAATGGAGGCCGCCATCTTGCGGATGCGGAAGTATACATAACAAATTTGAAAAAGTTCCATAGGAGTTTGTTTCACCCGTCTTTGTTTGATTCACAATCTTATGCACCTCTAATTTGTAATTAAAATACTTTAAGACCAACCTCGGCCCGCACGGGCCTGGTTATCTTAAACGAAAATCGTCACCAAACACCGGAACCAATGAGATTCGAGCATTTGAAAAAATATTTCAAAAACCAAATCACTCAATGGAGGCCGCCATCTTCCGGATGCGGAAGTATGCATAACAAAATTGCGAAAAAGTTCAATAGGAGTTTGTTTCACCCATCTTTGTTTGATTCACAATCTTATGCACCTCTAATTTGTAATTAAAATACTTTAAGACCAAACTCGTTATCTTCAACGAAAATCGTCATCAAACACCGGAACCAATGAGATTCGAGCATTTGAAAAAATACTTCAAAAAAGCTTATTACGCGTTTCGGAGGGTGAAAACAGCGTCAAATATTCTAAAATTGATGAAGAATTATTTTTTGGAAATCTCGTGGCCGTAGGGGATAGTTTTTCACGGCCGGAAATATCCGAAGTTGAGACGGAATTCACCGAATTAATCAAGAAGTAAATTTTATCAATTTTAATCTCATCCAGAATGCAAATGGTGTCATTTTGAACTAGGTATGGTACTTACTACACCTACCTACTACCAACTACCTAACCTACTGATGCCATAGTGATGGGCAAAAGTGTTACAAGAGGCTTTGGCTTCGCCGGCTCATTGCGGCTTTGCAGTCGGCTACTAGTATTTACTGATATGAACAGTGATGTGGCTTTTGTTGAAATTCTACAAATACTGTTTATTCTACGGACCAGGAGAGAGTAGATCGACTCCAGACGAACTCTTCCTATATAAACGTGCGACTCCGAAGTAACATGGCAGGGTGTGCCAAGCGACTGAGAAACAGGTGTAGCGGCCACTTCCGTGTTACAGATTCGGCGCGCACTCTTCACACATAAACGTGCGACTGAGAAAGATGTGTAGCGGCCGCTTCCGTTTTGCAGAATTCAAATTTTTTTCAAAATGGGCGCCATGTACTGTTTAGATTTTGATGATTTACGTGTGATATGATTCAACGGATGTTTATATGAATCGTTTAAAATTTAAAAAAAAAGCCTTCAATTTCTGATATTTTTCCTTTTCATTTGGCTTCCCAATTGAAGCCCCGCCCATAGGGCGGGTACCGTTGCCAGTATAATAAAGGGAGCGGGAGACAAGATGGGGAAAGAGAGGGAAGCACACAAGTACAACAGTAGAGAACAGGGACATCGGGAGATCTGTAGGAGGGAGAGGGCTTGGGGGGAGGAGGCATGGGAATAGGACTTTCAGGAAAGAAGTCGGTATTTCAAAAAAGTCAATCTGGGGTGATTTAACGGGGGTAGAAAAGATCAAGGTTTTGGATGGGGGAAGATGAGAGAAAATAATATAATAAAAGATAAGAAGATAAGAGAAAAATAAAATAATAATAAGAGTTAGAGATAAGTCACGGAAATGAGAAGGAATCGTCATCCCAAAGGACGAGCAGGCACTGGAAGAGCTGAGGAATCTTGACCCTCCATCGGGTGGAAGAAATCTTGGAGGAATGAGCCCAAGTTCCCAGGGTTTAGAGAGTTCCAGAGATGCCAGACAACGCACCTTCCCTCTCCGGTTTATGTCCGAGTGTGTCCAACCGAGGGTTTGTGAAAACGAAAATATGGGCAATGACAGGTTTTGTCGAAGTAATGAGGACTAATGCTTACAAGTGAATAAAAAATTTTAAGCTTCATTAAAAAGGCAATGTCGGGATGACAAACTACAGTCTAAAAAAGGTCCGAAACAAGATAGGGATGATGTTGGTTTAGAGAGTAGCTAACAGTATTGCCATCACATAACAATCCCTACACCACTGCCTCCAGACTATTGTCTAGGGCTAGGCCTAGCTAGAAGTATTAGAAGCTCCTATATTTAATTTCTGCATTAGTATAAGAAGCTCAATATAATTTCAGGGACTTCTTGCAGCTTCAGTTGTTTTTCCGACTTTTCTTTTTTATCAACTTAGAGTAACCAATCACAAATGGAGATATTTATAGAATGCTGTTATTAGAGATGTTCATGCAGTTTGTAAGAGGTTGATGATCATGTACTGATATTACAACATTGTACTCTGGCTGCTAATTTGTAGAGTTTCAGTATGTGACTATACTACAAGAGTAATCAAGTACTGGTGTAACCAGTGGAGTGTTTGTAGAAGCTTGAAGCAATAATTGATGAAGTGTAAATGAGGCAGTTGTCATGTATGCAGTGCAAATGTTCACCGTTGTATCCCTACACCGGGACCGGGTTGTATCCCTACGCCAGAGCTCGGATGGCGCTGCTGTGAATCGGGCCTTGATCGGCAGAGTGAATAAACGCGTACGACAATTGATCGCAGTTTGTCGAGATACTTTACATGGCGACGAGGATGGGATCTAGACCATGACATCTTTCGGCCATATCGATGAATTCGACCCTCATGAGGGGGATTTTGACACGTATTCTGAGCGGTTGTCTTTCTACTTCGAGGCGAACGGCATTGCGACCGAAGGCCGGATGAAGGCCGTCTTCCTGTCCGTTTGCGGAGGTGAGACGTTCACACTCGTTAAAAACCTGATTCGGCCTCGGACAATCCAGGAGCTCACGTATGCAGAGCTCAAGGCCGCTTTGAAGGAACATTGCAATCCATCTCCTTCAGTCATCCTGTGTCGGTTTAATTTTTACATGTGCAGACAGCAGCAAGGTCAGTCGATCGCAGACTTCATTGCACACCTCAAAAAACTGTCACATCTGTGTGAGTTTGGGGACACGATCGATGACATGCTTCGTGATTTGCTGGTGGTTGGCATGTCCGATGACCGCACTCGTAGACGCCTGCTTGCTGAGAGAAGACTGACGTTCCAAAATGCCAGAGACACCGCCATTTCCATGGAAAGTGCTGAACGCAACGCTACAAGCATCGGTGCCACTCGCTCATCTGGTACCAGCCCTGCTGTGAATCGGTTGGATCATGTTCAGCCACAACGTTGGAACAAGGCTCCTCGTCAGAAGCCAGTGCAGTCTCAAACCCACAACAACTGTTTTCGGTGCAACGGAAAGCACCCTCCGGAGACGTGTCGGTTCAAAGATGCCACCTGCCATTTCTGTTCGAAAACTGGCCATATTGCTCCAGCTTGCATCACTCGCAAATCGGGAAAAGGAAAAGCTGCTGACAAGATTCATCAGTTTATCGGTTCGGAGGAACCCGAGCTTGACCAGGTGAGCTCTGTTTCCGACAACTCAGAATCGTATGACCTGCTTCATATTGATTCTCACCATAGGCGGGACCCTCTTCTTGCCAATGTTGTCGTCAACAATCGACCATTGCAAATGGAGGTCGACACTGGTGCGGCCGTCTCGCTCATCAGCCATGCTGTTTTCACAAACCTGTGGAGTGATGCTGACCGACCCCATCTGAAACCTACTACCTATGGACTCTCCACCTATACAGGTGAGAAGATTGTTCCCTGCGGTACATGTGATGTCACGGTGGGCTACGATAACCGTGAGTTTCACCTACCCCTGATCGTCATTCCTGGAAAGGGCCCTTCCTTACTCGGCAGGAACTGGTTGAGCATAATTCGACTGAAGTGGGAAAGCATTCATCAACTCCGGGCAGCCAACGTTTCTCCTACCGCAGCATACACACTCAAAAATGTGCTGGATACGTACCCGGATGTCTTCAAGGATGAGCTTGGAACCTTGAAAGGACATACGGCTAAACTCAGGGTTGACCGGGATGCCAATCCTATATTTTGCAGGGCTCGCCCAGTCCCTTTCGCCCTGCGTGAGCGGATTGACAAGGAACTGGATCATCTTGAAAATCTGGGGATCATCGAGCAAATCCAGTATGCCGAATGGGCGGCGCCCATCGTTCCGGTCATAAAATCGGACCAGTCCATCCGCATATGTGGAGATTATAAAATGACCGTGTACAGGTGTTCTTCATTGGATAAATATCCAATTCCGAGGATCGAAGACCTCTATGCTCGTCTCACGGGAGGCAAGACTTTTACGAAACTCGATCTCAAATCCGCCTATCTACAGCTCTGCTTGGACGAGAATTCGAAACAGTATCTTACCATCAACACGCATCGTGGGTTGTATAGGTACCACCGACTTAGTTTTGGAGTGAAATCTGCACCTGGAATTTATCAGCGTGTCATGGACAGTTTGTTTGCCGCCGAACGCAACGTCGTTTGTTACCAGGATGATATTCTGGTTACTGGTCGTACGGACGCGGAACATCTACAGAACCTGGAGAGAGTTCTGAAGAAGATTTCGGACTCCGGCCTACGTTTGCGTCGAGACAAGTGCAAGTTTATGGTGCCATCAGTCACGTACCTGGGTCATACGATTGATGCCGAGGGTCTACACCCGACAGATGAGAAAGTCCGAGCTATCAAGGATGCTCCTTCTCCACGAGATGTGACCGAATTGAAGTCATACCTCGGTTTGCTTCAGTTCTATGGTCGTTACATCCCGAATGTGACCGACGTTTTGGGCCCCCTTTATCGGCTTTTGAGGAAAGGAGTCTCCTGGAGCTGGGGATCTACTGAACAATCAGCATTCCAGACCTCTAAGGATCTGCTCAAATCGTCCAATGTTCTCGTTCATTTTGATCCAGAGAAGGATCTTGTGCTGACATGCGATGCCTGTCGGTATGGAGTGGGGAGTGTATTATCGCACGTGATGCCTGATGGTACGGAAAGACCGGTTGCATTTGCATCCAGAACGTTGTCCCCGGCAGAGAAAAACTATTCCCAACTTGACAAGGAAGGATTGGGAATCGTTTTCGGCGTCGGCAAATTTCGCCAGTACCTTCTTGGACATCATTTCACGGTTCGCACTGATCACAAGCCGCTGATCAGTCTGTTTGGTCCAACTAAGGCGACATCTGACACACTACCGCCCAGGATCATCCGCTGGTCCCTGTTTCTCGCTGCTTATGACTACACCATATGTTATAAGCCCGGTTCGTCTATCACAAATGCAGATGCCATGAGTCGGTTACCCCTTCCAGAATCCGTTGATGATTCGCCTACACCAGGATCCATTATCGCACTGATGGATCATCTGGAAGATTGTGCTGTCGATTCCGGCCAGATCCGCACTCATACTCGACGAGACCCCGTTCTGTCCAGAACTGTCCAGGCTGTACAGCTTGGATGGCATTTGCTACCTGAGGGTGACCCAGATTTTGCGGCTTTTAAAGCACGTAAAAACGAACTCAGCGTGGAAAATGGTTGCCTACTCTGGGGATGTCGTGTCGTGATCCCGAAAAATCTGCGTTCCAGGGTCATGGATGAAATCCATGACTGTCACCCCGGGATTGTGAAGATGAAGTCACTCGCCAGAAACTATGTGTGGTGGCCGAATCTTGATGCTGATATCGAACATCATGTTCGACATTGTTACCCCTGCCAGAGCACCCGGAATACACCTGCGAAAGCGCCACTGCATCCCTGGGAATGGCCCAGCGAACCGTGGCATCGCCTACATCTCGATTATGCCGGGCCTATTAACGGCAGCATGATTCTAATAATTACGGACGCGCACACAAAATGGATTGATGCCTATGTGACGCGTGGTACTACGTCAGCCATTGTCATCGAAAGACTCAGACGCTGTTTCGCCACTCATGGTCTGCCCAGGATGATCGTGAGTGATAACGGTTCGTGTTTTTCCAGTTCCGAGTTTGCCGAGTTCACACGTCGGAACGGCATCAAACATAAGTTTGTCAGCCCACATCACCAGGCTTCAAATGGCTTGGCCGAACGATCCGTGGGAATCATCAAATCCGGATTGCAGAAACTTCAGGAGGGAACCCTGGAAACAAAGCTGTCTCGTCTCCTGTTCAAATACCGCATCACGCCACAATCAACAACCGGTGCAGCTCCGTCTGAGTTATTGATGAAACGACACTTGAGATCGACACTTGACAATCTCAAACCAGACATATCATCAAATGTTTATCAGAGCCAGCTTAATCAAAAGTTGGTGCACGATAAGACGTCCAACAGTCGATGTATCAACATTGGAGATCCAGTGTTTGCCCGAAATTTTGGTGCAGGTGCGACGTGGCTACCGGGAGACATCATCGAGAAGCCAGGTCCACTGTCCAGTGTGATTCGCCTGCAGGACGGCCGCGAAATTCGTCGACATCAGGACCACATAACCTACCGTCACTGTGAGTCGATGGAGCCTGTAGCATCGTCACAGTCAGGACAACAGTTCGACCCGCCACTGCCGGAGATCGTCGTGGCCGCTCCAGCCGGCTCGGATGCCCCGAAAACCTCTGCAAACGCTACACCCTTCGTGGAGACCAAAGGAATCACCTCGGACTCTGTATCCACTGGTACACCGCGACCCAAAGGAATCACCTCGGACTCTGTATCCACTGGTACACCGCGACGCTCAATGCGTGAGAGAAAAGCACCCGACCGGTTGAATCTTTGAAGATGTTTTTTTTCACGTTGACACATGTTCTATTTTCACGTATTTTCATTATTCTCATAACCGTTTGCACACATATTTTCACATGTTTTGGAAATGTTGCTTTTGAAATGTCAATTCTGGAAATCTAGCACGTATTGCTCTTGGTAATTTTGGACTTAAAGGGGAGGATGTCATGTATGCAGTGCAAATGTTCACCGTTGTATCCCTACACCGGGACCGGGTTGTATCCCTACGCCAGAGCTCGGATGGCGCTGCTGTGAATCGGGCCTTGATCGGCAGAGTGAATAAACGCGTACGACAATTGATCGCAGTTTGTCGAGATACTTTACAGCAGTGATGTGGGGATCGATATGTGATGGCAATACTGTTAGCTAATCTCTAAACCAACATCATCCCTATCTTGTTTGGGACCTTTTTTAGACTGTAGTTTGTCATCCCTACATTGCCTTTTTAATTTAGCATACATTTTTTTATTCACTTGTTGTACACCGCACCTTTCCTATGCCATCTCCAGGCGTTGCATGACGTCATTGCTGGGCACCGAAGGGGGCTCGGCAGTGACGCACGCTGAAAGGGAGTACTCAGGTTTCACTCTGGTTGTTTGTTTTCTTGTTTGTTTTTTTCTTTTCTTGTTTGTTTGTTTGTTTGTTTGGGCGATATCTCAGCCATCCTTTGAGCTAGGAAGCTGAAATGTCGGCACAATAGTGAGCAAGTCCTTTGTCAAAAATGGTATTTTTTGTTTTTTGATTAATCAATTAATTGATGAGTTATTTAATTATTAGCGATTAATTAAGTACTTATACACTTCCTTTCTCTTCTGGCCATTATCTCAGGCACCTTTTGAGTGAGGAAGCTGATATTTGGACATGCCAATGACAAAGTGATTTGGCTGTAAAATATATATTTGATTTATTGATTAATCAATTCATTGATTAGTTATTTAATTATTAGCGATTAATTAAGTACTTGTACATTTCCTCTCTTCTGGCCATTATCTCAGGCACCTTTTTTAGTTAATGAATGAATGAATGAATGATCGTTTTAAGGCCATTTTTCCCCGCTAGGGCGGGGGTTAGCCTTGCGGGCCCCATGACAATCATGGTTCCCTGTTTGAGGCAATGTTTTTATGGCCGGATGCCCTTCCTGACGCCAACTCTTGGTCACGCTCTTACGATGCGCAGGGATACAGTGTGCCTATTCTGAATCAGGGTACACACCGTGATCATTCATCCCAGCAAGCTGGTACTCAATTGGTACAAGCTGGTACAAGCTGGTACCTTTTGAGTTAGGAAGCTGATATTTGTATGTGCCAATGACAAAGTGATTTGGCTGTAAAGGCTATTTTTGATTTATTGATTACTCAATTAATCGATTAATTATTTAATTATTCGATTAATGACTAAAAATTTTTTTTTTTTTTGTTACAGATTCGGATGAAATGGTGGTGGTTTATGTGTTATATTAGCCAATTCATTAATTATTTAATTTTGTATGATTACTATTTATTTATTTTCATTATTAATCATTTATTTATTTTCTTTCTCTTCTGGCCATTATCTCAGGCACCTTTTGACCTAGGAAGCTGATATTTGCACATGACAATGACCAAGTGATTTGTCTGTAAAGGGTATTTTCAATTTATTGATTAATCAATTAATCAAACAATTATTTATTGATTGATAAATTAATTATTTCATTTCTTTATTTAAGACTTATTTAATAAAATTTCTAAAAGCTACATCTTCGGATGAAGCACTAGTGGTTTAGTTATGCTATTAGCCAATTGATTTTAAAAATATTTTAAGACAATCTTTTATTGATTTTAATTATGCAATTAATCAATCATATGTTGTTCAGCTCTCCCTCCAAATACAGTCTCTATGAGCTGCACGGCTGGCGCCCCAGCTATGCCGCGCTGGAGGATATTTAATTATTTGGCATGGGGGCAGTGTACTTTGAATGTATCTGTACTTGTTTCTGTAATTTTTTACAATGTTGAATAACACAATGGCATTTGATACTCAGAGGATACCCAATGTTGGAGCAAAAGTGCCATCTTAGTCAGCAATGTCAAACACTGCACATGTTCCTATATTGTCTTACGTAACCCTGACTGTATCTTGCAGCTCTGTCTTATTGCTCGTTTCTCAAAGAGTAATGTCTTCATCCAGCCTCAGGCCACACAAGGACCTGCACTTAGAAATACACAAAATAACTGGTGGTTTCCCTCTAACCAATATGGCGGAGCCTCTCGAGGAATTTATGCATGGCTGGACACGTGAAAGACACTCTCGTGGGTTTTACTGTTTTGTTCACTTGAAGTGTCAATAAAACTTATTATACACTCGAAATGCAAATGTCCTCGATAAACTACTATGAGAGGATGAAAAGATACTCCAACCTTTGTTTTGTATCGGTGGGTGGGGCCGATATTTTTTATCTGCGTCATCCTGTCGTTAGTACGTAGAGTCGACAGTGCCAACGCACTCTCTGATGATAATAGTTTTGTAAATATAACTTCAACGAAGAACTTTATCAAGACAAGATATAAGTATTTATCTGTGGTATTAGTCAGGTTCACTATGTTAACAAATATAATTTCGTTCAAAATTTTGGAAGATTAGCAAAACTATACATTTTTGGAATATTCAGAGCATGAGGAATCCAAAAATTAATGTTTACATTTGCGTAGACACCTTTGCGAAAATGACACTCAGGACAGTGATGAAGATAGTCAGGTTCACTATGTTAACAAATATAATTTCTTTCAAAATTTTGGGATTAGCAAACCTGTACATTTTTGGAATCTTCAGAGCATGGAGAATCTTAAAATCAATGTTGGCATTTGCACAGACACCTGCATGGCCGCCATTTTGGATTTTGAAAATGGCCGCCATAAAATACATATTTTGCACGATCTCGGCTTCTAGTCAACCTAGAGACTTAATTAAATATGCTAATCCTATGTTTTCTGGGTCAAGGAATCCAATAAAGGCCTCAAAATAGTGCTCAGGATTATAGAAAAGCAACAAACAAAGGTAATTGAAAACCATTGTCTTTATATTTGTGATATAACTGTATTACATAATACATGATATTGCAAGTCCTTTGAAGTTATAGGTTGTTATAGGAAGTTATAGGTAGTATCAGATTGAACTATAAGTCCTATACACAGGATCTACGAGGTCTATACAGTTCAGGAATATGCTTTTACAGATCTTCATCACTGTCCTGAGTGTCATTTTCGCAAAGGTGTCTACGCAAATGTAAACATTAATTTTTGGATTCCTCATGCTCTGAATATTCCAAAAATGTATAGTTTTGCAAATCTACCAAAATTTTGAACGAAAAAACATAGTGAACCTGACTATATCCAAATCCTGGTTCTGAGAAATCAGAAGACCTCGGTAATACTTGAGTAGATTCTCGCCAGACAAAAATACATCACTATATATCATCAGAAAGACTTAGTCAAACACACTGTACACGTGACCAGCTTTCTTATCTGCGCATGCGCATAGCAAGGTTCAGGGTTGATCGAGTAAGAGTGGGGAAGGGCGTGGCCTTGCCAAACTACGATGGCGTTGGTGGAGTACGAGAGAACACGCTCTCAGAGAGTATCTGTAAAACTGTATAACTGGACAAACAAATTATAACAAAGGATTCTGCACCAAGTGAAACTCCAGTCATTGCCATTGAGAGAGGCCCAGCTCAGAAATACACACCGTCTGAATAATTATTACATTTGAGTAGATGATGTTCTACTACTGATTTACAAATGGTGTCGTACAAACTTTATAGACGTGCTCACCGGTGGCGTCCTGAGGGTGTCTGGCATAATTTTTGATTTTTAAAAAATAACACAATTGTTCCCCCTCCACCCCTGCTTCCACCTCCCTCTCCCAAATCCCAAACCCCAGTAGCCATAGGTAATACTAATAGGGCATGGACATAAGGAAACTAGGATCTTTATATTTAAATATCAATTAATTGACCATTGACAACTCCAGGCGATACAGTATGCCAAAACAAAGATGAAAGGATCACTAAATGTCAGGTCAAAACTTATTAAACTAGGGGACCCGTTGGTTCATTGGACCAAATTTTAATTGGGGACTTTTGGATCTTTGGGGACTTTTGGGTCTTTGGGGACTTTTGGATGTGCGGGGACTTTTGAGTCATCTGGGTCTTTTTGGTCCTCGGGGACGTTTGGGTCATCTGGGTTTTTTGGGTACTCGGGGACTTTTAGTTCATCGGGACTTTTTGGTCATCTGGGTCCTCGGGGACTTTTGGGTCATCAGGGACTTTTTGGGTCATCAAGGACTTTTGGGTCATCTGGGTGTTTTGGGCCCTCAAAGGTCTTCTGGTTCCTCGGGGACTTTTGGGTCATGTGGGTCTTTTCGGTCATCAAGGACTTTTGGGTCCTTGGGGACTTTTGGGTGATTTTGGTAATCGGGGACTTTTGGTTCATCTGGGTCTTTTGGGTCCTCGAGGGTCTTTTGGGTCAAGTGTTAAAGGGTCTTCCAAGGTGTAAGGGCGTCTCAGCAGTCTCAAGGGTTAAAAGGCATATTTGAATAGTACGTAATTAATTAATAGAAGTGAAAAAGTATGACACACATACACACACACACACACATACACACACACACACACACACACACACACACACACACACACACACACACACACACACACACACACACACACACACACACACTGACAGACACACACACCTCCATTAATACTTGATTCAATTCCCGTGGATTCCTTGTTCAGGCTGTTTATACGACTCCATCAGTGATGCGCCGACGTAACAAATCTGGTGCCGAGAAACCGTGACTTGAGATGGTGTGGGAGAATACCAGAATATATGTACTGATATATTTGTTCTCATATACTTCTTTTCCAAAATGTGTTTTCTGTGTGGCTCTGTATAATGAAACCTGGAGAGGAACATTCCTGTTTCAGATGGGTCAAAAAGGGAATGACCTGTGGGGAACGATAAGAGGTGCTTTTACCATTTGAGATAATAACTGTCAAGGAAAGGGCTTTGGAACCCTTCAGGAGGGAAACCAGAGGTCTCAATGACCGGGCCAAAGGCCCGGTGCAAGGCCTGGAATTCCATGCCCGAATAAGGAGATTTGTGCAACAAAGGAGGGGAACTTTTATTAGATAAAAAGGAACTTCGAGGAGAACGCTGGGCTGACCAAGGAACGGAGGAGAGATCTGCACACAGAAGAAGACGGTGGAGCCTTTGCCACGACCGGCAGAACGATGCTTAGTTAAATATTAGTCAGTTCATTAGTTAGTCAATATCTTGAATGGGTACGCTCATGTAACAACCCTCGACAGTTTAATAAACATTGTGTGAGAACCAAAGGAGGAGTTTTTCTTTGTCGTAAGATTAGGGATTCTTCAAGAATTGGTGGCCCGTACGGGGATATCCACTGTGAAGGTCGACAAGAAGACCAGGTCTAAGGTAAGAGTGCCTCTTGTTGATCTTTTCAGAACGATATAAGAACCGGCTTTGTTTAAAGTTCCCTAAGTCTTTACAAAATGGATAAAAAGGACTTGCTAAATTTTTACATACATTTTAATATGGACAGAATGGTGATTTTTTTTCAACGAGGATGTGAGGGTTTGCGATTTCCAGCGAAAAAGAGCGACCTTTTCTGATGAATAACGATTTTTTCCGCTATTTTTAATGACTTTTGTAAATATATATGAATTTGATCGAAAAGTGCGTGGCTTTTTGTAACGGCATAGGTAATGCACGTGAATCATTGCGCCGTGTTTCATTTGACGCGGATGGTATATTTGTGTACGCACATGCACTCCTTGCTGATGTTTAAATGCAAACCCTGTCCCTCTGTCCCTCTCTCTCCTCTCTCCCTCACTCCCATCGCTCCCCCATTTCACTCATCCCTCATCCTTCATCCCTCATCCCTCATACTTCACTCATCCCTCATCCTCACTCCCTCACTCCCATCACTTTCCCCCATCTCTCCATCTTTCCCTCTTCCTTTGGCCCAGCCTGGTGCGTTGTATGGAGATTGGGAACACTCCTTTCCCCCTCGACCTCCGCTCCTCCCCCACCACCGCACCTCCACCCTGACCATATCCTGATCTCCGCGCTTTTCCACCCCCACCCTACCCCAACCTTTATCACCGGACACCCTAATAATCACCCCACCACCGCACCTCCACCCCACCTACTCCACAACCCCCATCTACCCTCATCTCGGTTGCTCCCTCTGGGCGTACTCGTATGGGAGAAACTCGTTTTTAGGGCGTATACTTCCTGATGCGGCACCCTGTCACGGTTATTCACTTTTACACTGTCATTTTACACCATACATTTACACCTGTCACGTTTACTGATTTTCCTGATGCAAATGAAGGGTGTGGCTGAATTTGGACGCAGATAGTATCGATATTTGTACAGTTATTGTGCATGTGTCATAAGTATTTGTATGCGAACATGATTTCCCTTCAGCGATTAAATATGGGGCTAAATCGCGCTGTTAATGTGCGCTTTGGCTCGTAAATTGCGGTGACAGAGACGTGCTGCAACTTATTAGCGAAGTGCGTTCGCACGTACACAAAACTATTTTTATCTCTGAAACGGCTGGTTCGATTTTTATAAAATAAACTTCCTGTTGAAGAGCAGACCCGTGAGCAAACAACGATATAAATAGCGATCTTGAAAGACTCTGTGTTGCATGCATTACTTCGGGGTAATGAGAGAACAAAACGTAACATTGGTGGCCGACATAAGTTTTTTTTTTTTTTTTTTTTGTATACAAGATCGAGGCTCGTGAAAGAGCGAACATTAATCACACAGAAAGACAAACAGACACACAAAACAAATAACATCGGGAGCGGTAGACAAGATGGGGAGAGAGGGGGAAGGACACAAACACAACATTTGAGAGCAGGGACCGAGAGACATGGAGACATCGAGAGAACTGTGGGAGGGAGAGGGCTTTGGGGGGGAGGCATGGGAAGGGGGGGGGGGGAGGGTGGGAGAGGTATAAAACATATGGACACTGCCAAGACTTCCAGGAAAGAAGTTGGAATTTCAAACAAGGTGGATCTGGGGTGAATTAGTGGGGGTAGAAAAGATCAAGGTTTTGGATGGGGGAAGATAAGAGATGGTGGTAAGAGAAGTTTATGGGAAACTCCACCTGCCACCATTATAGTTACGAGTTGGGCTATATGAGATTGCTTGTCCCAATAAGGGACAATAGCTTAAAGATGATATCATTGTATTGGGAAGGAACTTGGACAACAGATACTACATGGACCTATAATAATACATATTTTATATGTGGACACAAGGCGTATGCGTATCTCCCACTGACATGGTCAGGATCATGTTTTCTTGGGTTTGTACTTCCACACATGCGCTTGTTAACGAAGTCACCAATACGTATCCTGCATTCTAGGCAAAAACGAACGGTTAGTATGGGAGAATGGGTTGGAATGGTAGTATTTCCATTTTATGGAACCTGGAAGGCAGGCCATGAGCTACGGCAAATGGCATTGGCTATAGAAACATTGGCAAATAAAACAGCTAGTGGTGTGACAAACCTTACAAGTGAGCTGGCAGCGACAAGAACCATGGCATTACAAAATCGTATGGCATTAGATATGCTGTTAGCGGAAAAAGGAGGTACATGCGCAGTGATTGGTACAGATTGTTGTACATATATACCTGATAATTTGGGAGACGTTTATAACATAGCCGATACAATAAGACAAGAGGGAGCAAGATATCACGATTATGTGAAAGGGGGTGTTTTTGCATGGTTGGAAAACACATTCGGAGGAGTGGCAGCTAAGATACTCCAATACTTGTTTGTTGGATTAGTTGTTATATTGGCAATAGTTTTAGTGGTGGCTTGCTTGAACACCTTAGTGACGGTGGGTTTGAATAAAATAACAAATAACACGATGATAGTACATGAAGCACCACGTGAAGAAATAAATGAAGCAACAAATGAGGGAATACATGTGGAACCACAAGAGGAAGTCTTTTATGGCGACATGAATGTTGAGATTAAAAGATTGAATCAAGTAATGTTGCAAATGAATACAGTAGAGTTAGGATAAGGGCATACCAAACCATTGTGAATGGTGTCAGTTTTATCAGATCAGTGAACTCATATCACCATAAGTTACACTGTTAAAGAAAAAAGTGGGGAGGACTATGATAATAATACATTATGCATAGTTTGCTGTTTGCAAGATTTGTTGGGAATTAGATATTCCTGTTTGTAATTTTAATTATATACACTCATTATTAATGCATTTATTTCCTTGCAGTAGTGTTAAAATAACTGCATGAGTTTACTTTTTGAATTATATTAACCTGAAAGCAATTGTGGATGTTATTCTTAGTTTAGTAGTCAAAATATACCTGATTTGAATATTATTCGTGTGAAACTGTTATAAGATATACATGATTAGTTAAAATATAGTGATTTCATGTTACAATGTACCCCATCTGATTCAATCTGTGTGGCGAGCAGATATAAATGTGGCAGAGCAAAGGAAAGACTAGATCACATCTCAAATGGAGTGCTAACGGAATTGGGAAGAAGTTCGAGAAAGAAAATCTGTGGCTAAAAATGAAGTTAATCTTGGCATACACCCTCCTTCTCAAAGAATGATGAAGACATTCTCCTTTGTAACTTGGAGATGGATGCTTACCTTCACCAAGGGAAATTTATGTGACCATTTGCCTGGATCACACTGCAACATATGGAAGAAGGGCGATCACTTACTCTTGTTTGAATGCCTCGAACATTCATCACGTCAGCAATTGCAGGACGACGACATTTTACCTGCAACTTCTACGGGAGGCGGTGACGTGTGTCATTACTTCACCAACTTCCGGGCATTTCGAACGCGCTGCAGCAAACGCGTGAACGGCTGTGCCTTTTCCTCCATAACATCTGTGCATGATTCTGCTGGTTGCTCCTGGTATGGACCATGGACAACTTGAGTACCATGGTCCCAACATCATTGTGGATGCATCCAGCATCCCTGTTCCACATCTTGCTGGCCAATCAACATCACATCAACACTTGCTCCATACTCATGATGAGTGAGGAGGCAAGTCGACGACAATTGGATGAAGGCCTTGTTCAAATCTACTATGGCTCACAGCAAGAGGGGCAAGAATGTTACATGCAAAGCAGGGTCAGTTTGTGACTCCGCTTAGCTATCACAACAGCAGAAAATCCTACGCAAAATAGTGTAGGTGCCATGAAGACATCAGAAGAAAATGTTTCATACTTGAATTTCAAACACGAGTGATCAGCCCCTTCTTTTCAATAAAAAGTCAACATTTGTGTCGAAGCAAAACGTATTGCCAAATGTTGCAGATGTTTTATTATTTTAATGGTGAACTGAAATTATTGTGTTTTGGTAAAGGTGAAGTGTTCTATGTTTTATGCAAATGAAGTGAATTGTATTATCAATTTGGAAAGAGAAATGTTTTGTGATCATATTCTTCCAGAATGACGGTGTATGCCTTATGTGTGGGAAAATTGGATTACCAAATTTATGGTTCGAATATTAAAAAGTTGATGTTTAGATTAATGATTAATATAAACAACAAAAGAAAAATGAGGGATTGTGGGAGAATACCAGAATATATGTTCTGATATATTTGTTCTCATATACTTCTTTTCCAAAATGTGTTTTCTGTGTGGCTCTGTATAATGAAACCTGGAGTGGAACATTCCTGTTTCAGATGGGTCAAAAAGGGAATGACCTGTGGGGAACGATAAGAGGTGCTTTTACCATTTGAGATAATAACTGTCAAGGAAAGGGCTTTGGAACCCTTCAGGAGGGAAACCAGAGGTCTCAATGACTGGGCCAAAGGCCCGGTGCAAGGCCTGGAATTCCATGCCCGAATAAGGAGATTTGTGCAACAAAGGGGGGCAACTTTTATTAGATAAAAAGGAACTTCGAGGAGAACGCTGGGCTGACCAAGGAACGGAGGAGAGATCTGCGCACAGAAGAAGACGGTGGAGCCTTTGCCACGACCGGCAGAACGATGCTTAGTTAAATATTAGTCAGTTCATTAGTTAGTCAATATCTTGAATGGGTACGCTCATGTAACAACCCTCTACAGTTTAATAAACATTGTGTGAGAACCAAAGGAGGAGTTTTTCTTTGTCGTAAGATTAGGGATTCTTCAAGAATGGTTTATTGATCACGTGGTTTGCCTTTGCCTTGACCCGTGACTGGAGGGATCGTGATCACGTGTCCCGTGTGCGGTGTATAGCACTGGTACCTCGTTATTATTTTATTTTCATAAATGTAACAATGAAAAACAAGGCATTTCCCGAAACATGATATTTCTGCTGAGATTATTTGATCCCACATAACATTATCTCGCATAACGTCGACACGGAGGCAAATGTGTCTAGTGGCTCCGCCCCCATCAAGCTGATTGACAGTCATAGCCACGCCTAGCCCAGTCCCATTATTTTATATAGGAATGTCGTTTTCCGTACTTTTCGAGGAATCCTTTCAAGCTACGAGAATTATAATACCAAAAGAATGTTGCAGGAAGTAAAACTTTATCGAATGACGAATGGTAGCAGAATCATTGCCATTGATAGAGGCAGCTTGGAAATATGCCGTCTGAAGAAGATTATTATTATGAACAAGAAGATGAAATCCTGGGTTTGAGCTATCTCATTTTTCCCTTTATTTTGCTTTTGCCTTGGTCTGGAGAACTGAAAAGGGATCCCTGCCTCGACAAACAACTGAACAGACCAAGTAGGCTCTCATATGTAGCCTAAGCGAGTTTTTAAAGACAATAATCCAACTTTAGTTTTGTATGTAGCAGATGGGACCGGCGTTTTTTTCCGCGCCATCCCTACGTAGAGAGTACCAGCATACTCTCTGATATATATTTCTTCCTCGTATATATATATATATATATATATATATATATATATATATATATATATATATATATATATATATACATATATATACATTTTGAGTCATCAGGGTCATCTGGGTATTTTTGGTCCTCGGGGACGTTTGGGTCATCTGGGACTTTTAGGTCATGTGGGTCTTTTCGGTCATCAAGGACTTTTGGGTCTTTGGGGACTTTTGGGGCTAACCTTGGGTCCTTGGGGCTAACCCCCGCTCTAGCGGGGAAAAATGGCCTTAAAACGATCATTCATTCATTCATTCATTCATTCATTCATTCACACAAACACTCAGACACACATTTTATTCGAGAAGTTTGAGAAGCTCCAAGAAGTTCCTCAAGGTTATACTCCAGCTTTGCCACTGTCATAACTGAAAGTCCAAGTGTTAATGTTTCTTCAATAATAGTAAAACCGATACACGTGAGCACAAAATGATCTCGATCGATATGTATAACTACTTGAAAGCTATTGCTGACTTTTTCTCTCCTTGGAAAAGCATTTTTGGGTAATGAATGAAATAAACTTGACAATGACCTCCATAAAGAAAATGTTTTTTCCAACTTTCGTGAAAATTCCAGCAATCAGTATTGTTGACAAATTTATTGTGTTCTTCTTCTTCTTCTTCTTCTTCTTCTGCTTTTCTTCTTCTTCTTCTACTGTGAAGGCACCGGCTGAGCTATCTTTTTAGTTCTTATCTTACTATAATTCACGAAATGTCCGTCCGTCTGTCCGTCCGTTCCCAGGTACCGCAAAAACGGCTGAACCGATCGCAACGATATTTTGGGTGGGTAATCCTGGGACCCACTGGAGTAAAATAGGCGAAATTGTTTTTCCAATTTTCCAAGTTTTCAAAGTTTTCCAATTTTCCAGTTTTTCCAAACACGATGGAATAATATTTACCGATATGAACAGTGATGTCGCTTTTATGGAAATTCAACAAATACTGTTTAGATTTTGATGAGAATTATGAACCTGCCGCGAATGCAGAAGTGGACAGATGTTGGCAATGCGCGGGTTTGATAATATCCCAATACAACCGTCATTTAAAACAGTATTGTGTTAAAGTATATCAATTGATGATTGGAATCGCCATTGACTGGGTATGGAACAAACGTTCCCGTTTGTTTGATAAAGCCCCTGTCACACCTTGACGATTTAGCCAGCGAATGCCGACGTATCAAAATTGAGTGCTGGTGTGAGTCATACGCTGGCATACGTCGACAAATTTTGTGCATGCACGAAATTTGTCGACGAGCTCGGCGTACTACGACGTATGCCAGCGTGCTTCAGCGTGCTCTTAACGTAGCCAAATTTTTCATACGTCGGCATACGCTGGCTAAAACGTCAAGGTGTGACAGCGGCTTAACGGGTACGCTTTTCATGGAAGTCCTTCACGAACTTGCTGTCCATGTCTGACGTGCGACTGAAGGTGCTACAGGAATGTGGAATTTATTGGTTTCATGCTTTAGCATTCGCCATATCTGCATCGCCTGTTTGCTTCTGGCCTCCCCTCCCGTAGCACGGGTACCTCACTAGTCCATCTAATGGCATGTTAATACTTTAATTAATTGTTAGTATGTAATGTTTTTATTTTATGGCACTTAAAATACAAACCTAAATCTATTGCACAAGTTCCTGTTTGGCAAGCTGGGAGCTGTCCAAGCTTTTAAAAATAAATAAATAAAGTTTGGGTAACTGCTCAGCTCTCTTTATTATCCACTGTTTCCTGCTTTCAATTATCCCCCGAGGGCTCTGGAATAAACCCACGTGAGCCGTGCATATTAATTAGGAGCAAAGGACTCTGTGTTCGGTGAATGATTGCATGAGAGTGATTATATCGAGCTGCATGGGTCCGCTATTGCACCAGCTCTTAGGGTAACTCTTTGCTCTCCCTACTGTTAATGCCGCAGGCGCTGCCGTGCACCTGTGTTTGTGAAAATCGGTGTTATTCTCCGTTGCACTTCACCTGTTTCGGACTTGCATTGCTTTCGTTTGTTATAAGTCTCACCTTGATGATCAAAGGACTTTGTACCCATCAGTAAATTCAATATGGGTTGGTTCATCATTGACATAATAGGGGCTGTGCGTCGCATGGTCTAAGTTGGGCCGAGGTTGGTGCTATGATGACGTCATGATGGCCCATGAATGCTTGGTTCCACCAGTCGGTTTTGGACCCCATTGGTGTCAAGCTTTCCATTCTCTCCGAGATTGATTCCCAACATTATCAGATATTACAATTGGAGTGGGATTGTCTCTTCGCTGTCTTTAATTATGTAACGTAACACCTGATTACATAATGTAACGTAACACCTGATTACATAATGTAACGTAACACCTGATTACATAATGTAATGTAACACCTGATTACATAATGCAACGTAACACCTGATTACATAATGCAACGTAACACCTGATTATAGAATGCAACGTAACACCTGATTACATAATGTAACGTAACACCTGATTACATAATGCAACGTAACACCTGATTACAGAATGCAACATAACACCTGATTACATAATGTAACGTAACACCTGATTACATAATGTAACGTAACACCTGATTACAGAATGCAACGTAACACCTGATTACATAATGTAACATAATACTTGATTACATAAAGTAATGTAACGCATGATTATGTAACGTAACACTTGATTACGTAACATAAAGCTTGATTATGTAACGTAATGTAATGTTTGATTCCATAATGTAAGGTAGTGCTTAATTACGTAACGTAACACTTGATTACGTAACGCTTGATTATGTAACGCTTGATTACATAATGTAACATAATGCTTGGTTATGTAATGTAGCATAACATTTGATTATGTAATGTAACACTTGATTACGTAATATAACGCTTGATTATGTAATGTAATGTAACGCTTGATTATGTAATGTAATGTAACGCTTGATTGCATAATGTAAGGTAGTGCTTAATTATGTAACGTAATGCTTGATTATGTAACACTTGATTATATAACACAATGGAACGCATCATTATGTAACGTAATGTAACACTTGATTATGTAATGTAATGTAACGCTTGATTATGTAATGTAATGTAACGCTTGATTGCATAATGTAAGGTAGTGCTTAATTACGTAACGTAATGCTTGATTATGTAACACTTGATTATATAACACAATGGAACGCATCATTATGTAACGTAATGTAACACTTGATTATGTAATGTAATGTAACGCTTGATTACATAATGTAAGGTAGCACTTAATTACGTTACGTAATGCTTGATTACATAACACTTGATTACATAATGTAAGGTAGTGCATAATTATGTAATGTAACGCTTGATTACATAATGTAAGGTAGTGCTTAATTACGTAACGTAATGCTTGATTACGTAACACTTGATTACATAACGTAATGTAACGCATGATTATGTAACGTAACACTTGATTACATAATGTAAGGTAGTGCATAATTATGTAATGTAACGCCTGATTACATAATGTAACATAATGCTTGATTATGTAATGTAACATTAGATTATGTAATGTAACACTCAATTACATAACATAATGCTTTATTATGTAATGTAACGCTTGATTACATAATGTAAGGTAGCGCATAATTATGTAATGCAACGCTTGATTACATAACGCTGATTGCGTAATGTAACGTAATGCTTGGTTACGTAACATAATGCAACGCTTGATTACATAATGCTGATTGCGTAATGTAACGTAATGCTTGATTATGTAACATAATGTAACGCTTCATTACGTAATGCTTGATTGCGTAATGTAACGTAATGCTTGATTATGTAATGTAACGTAACGCTTGGTTATGTAACATAATGTAACGCTTGATTATGTAACGTAACGCTTGGTTACGTAACATAATGTAACACTTGATTACGTAATGCAAAGCAACACAATGCTTGATTACGTAATGTAATGTAACACTTGATTATATAATGTAACACTTGATTATGTAATTTAATGCTTGAATACCGTGCGTTTTGACGTACATGCGTTATCAAGGGCTTGATTAAACCTTACTATTGATGAGTCAGGGTCCTCTAGTGGCATCATTTTGCCTTTCACGTTATAATATGTAAATATGCTTCAGCTTGGGTTGATCGAGCGTCTTCCAAATCCGGGTGCAACCGAAAGCGAGACGAGCGTGTTTGGTTGGTTGCGGTTGGAATAAAGGATCGACTCGGCTTCGGAACCCTTCGGGTGTCTTTTCCTTGCATCCTCATCGTCATAACACTCGACCCAAACCAAGCCAATGGAAATCTGATGCAACAAACCTGGTGGAGGCCTACAGGCCTAGTGTGTTAGGTCCACCAGAAAACCAAGATGGCAGCCATATTATTTTGTCTTGGTACTATGGTGGGTGGAGTCAAGTGACAGACGTGAGAGTGGTCCGGCAGCTGTCCGACCAATAGGTACACATTTCAAAAGTCGACCCCAAACAAGAACCCCAACAACAACGACATTAAATCGGTCACCGTTTGATTTTGATACAAGCCATTTTCCAACTAGTTTACTCATTTGTACATGTGGTACATTGTGCTACATCACTGGCAGAACATCGGGGTTTTCTGTCCCACCAAGTTCCTGAAACCCAGAATCATCTTCTTATACATAGTTTCGGTTTTCATATAGGCCGATCCAGCAACAACAAGGCTGGCACACCATGTGTTATATACTTCGAAATCGAAGGTTTATTACTTGCAAAATCGAAGATTTTTCAAGTATATTGGTCGGTTCCGTTTGTGGTTCTGTCTGTCTGTCTGTCTGTTCGTCTGTTTGTCACCGGCCTACGGGTCACAATTCTAAACCGATCGTCACGAAACTTCACCACGTTGTATAAGTCGTCCCAATTGAGAAGCCTATTGATTTTGAGGTCAAAGGTCATCTGGAGGTCAAATTTCTAAAATCGCCATTTTAAATCTGATTGACTTGAAAATTGAATAGCATTTGTATATCAAGTCACTAAATTGGGAAATGAACTATTTTTGAGGTCAAAAGGTCAAATGTCAACTTAAGGTCAAATTTTAAAAATCATAAATTTTCATCTAAAAAGCCGTCAATTCTCAACCGATTGACTTGAAAATTGAACAGCATTTGCATATCGAGTCACTAAATTGGGAAGCATACTATTTTTGAGGTCAAAAGGTCAAAGGTCAACTCAAGGTCAAATTTTAAAAATCATCAATTTTCATCTAAAAAGCCATCGATTTTCATCCGATTGTCTTGGAAATTGAACAGCATTTGCACATTGAGTCACTAAATAGGGAAACCAACTATTTTTGAGGTCAAAAGGTCAAAGGTCAACTCAAGGTCAACCTTCCGAAATCATCATTTTTCATCTCAAAAATCGTCACTTTTCTTCCTATTGACCCGAGCTTCAATCAAGATTGTCAATTTTAATCTTGATGAAATGGACAATTTGCTGTATCAATGGAATTTTTTTCCTTGGGGAGGGGGGGGGGCGTATTTTGCAATTATCGTGCTCCGCATGACGTCTTCTTGTTTTGATATTTGTAAGTGTGCCTGGAAGATATTATACAGTGCGGTTAATGTTGAAGACTTTTGGGCCTCACTATCAGCCATGATCTACGTTAGCCAACTGGGAATCCTCCATCGTGTGGGCTTTCCCTGGCACACCTAAACTCTTACCGCCTACAAGGCCTTCATATGCAGCATGATGGAGTACTGATCTACCCATTGGGCTGATGCTTGTGCCTCGCACCTTGCTCAGCTTTATGTCATAGAAACCAAGGCCTTCAAAATCATGTGAATGTCCCACGATGAAGCTGAGTCTCTGAGCCAATCACTTTCACATCACAGACCGGTCGGTGGCCTCTCTCTTATACCGACTCCTTTATGGTCATACACCCTTTGCATTTCCATGCTCACTGCTCAGTCTCCCCTCTTCCCCAGGTTTCTGCAGGGTAGGCATCATCCACCAGTAACCCATTCCTGGTGAAACTCCCAAAATCCAGACTCATTGCTCACCTCCACTCATTCGTTCCGTTTTCCCTCCCACCTGTAGAACCAAGTTCCACATTCACTTCAATCTCATGCTTCTCTCCAGGTCTTCAAGACAGTGTCTCACCACCATCTGAAGTCATCCTCATCTACATACATCATCTTTTCTCCTTCCATTAAGCGTCCCCAAGCCCACCTTTTCCCAGGTTTCCCGTTTCTCCTTGTACTTCTGTGATTGAGAATTTGCGGCTGTATCCATCTTGTTGACCCCCCTGTGTCCTCCACTTGCCCCAATTACTCTCAACATCCCTTATTTCTCGCTTCCTCTCTCTATTTTGTCCATCAACCCCCCCCCCCCTCTTTCAAATATTATATTAGGTTTGTTACATCTGGATCCATTCTGTGTTCTAGCTCCTCCAAGAGCCTCAACACCGTATACAAAAGACCCTGAGAGATTGCCCTTGGTTTGCGTGGCAGCGCTGCTCCATATTCACGATACCGTCGAGATCTGTGTGAAATGAAGGTTTTTGTTTGGGGTTTTTTTTTTTGCATATTCCTTCTCCAGGGAAGCTGGAGTATGATAGCACACACAGCGTGGGCACCTATATACCGCTCAGTGTTTCTAATGCCGAATTCCTTTGGCAAGTGCCAGATGATTCATGGTGAGTCGGGTGGGGGTAGTGTTTTCAATTCTCACCTGCTCCTGGTTTCTGCAGAGTGTTGTTTTGGTGATCTTTCTTCGCTGCTGGAATTAGTTACTCCTTCCTGTCTGATGCAGATACAATATGAGCTTCCATGTGGCCAAGCGGAGAGAATATCAGTAAATAACTGGCAAACTGATGAGACATTTTACAATTTACCCAAATAGGATATTGACATGGAAACAACTTGCAGACACCATGTGGATTATCTGATGTTGTTGCTGGTTCAGCCTTAAGTCTTCACAGCAATTCGGACTTCGGTCGTTTAACCTACATCGTAAAGCGAAGTGAGGATTTAAGGCTTCGGCCACATGAGTTGTCATTTAATTCAATGTGATATGAGTTATCGTTATGTTGTTACTTTTTTCTTGGAAAGTCTCTGAATTTATTTAGAGACCAAACTTTTCAACTGATTTGTTATACGCCTGTTAAACGGATTTGTGTGGAGTCTTCACAAAGCTGCTGTGTGCAATATTGCTGATATGCAAAGAAAGTTTGTGATCATCTGCAACATGATCATCTGCAACATGATCATCTGCAACATGATCATCTGCAACATGATCATCTGCAACATGATCATCTGCAACATGATCATCTGCAACACGATCATCTGCAACATGATCATCTGCAACATGATCATCTGCAACATGATCATCTGCAACATGATCATCTGCAACATGACCATCTGCAACATGATTATCTGCAACATGATTATCTGCAACATGATCATCTGCAACATGATCATCTGCAACATGACCATCTCCAACACGATCATCTGCAACACGATCATCTGCAACATGACCATCTCCAACACGATCATCTGCAACACGATCATCTGCAACATGATCATCTGCAACATGATCATCTGCAACACGATTATCTGCAACATGATCATCTGCAACACGATTATTTGCAACACGATCATCTGCAACACGGTGATCTGCAACATGATCATCTGCAACATGATTATCTGCAACATGATCATCTGCAACATGATCATCTGCAACATGATCATCTGCAACATGATCATCTGCAACATGATCATCTGCAACATGATCATCTGCAACACGATAATCTGCAACACGATCATCTGCAACACGATCATCTGCAACATGATTATCTGCAACATGATCATCTGCAACATGATCATCTGCAACATGATCATCTGCAACATGATCATCTGCAACATGATCATCTGCAACATGATCATCTGCAACATGACCATCTGCAACACGATCATCTGCAACATGATCATCTGCAACATGATCATCTGCAACATGATCATCTGCAACATGATCATCTGCAACATGATCATCTGCAACATGACCATCTGCAACATGATTATCTGCAACATGATTATCTGCAACATGATTATCTGCAACATGATCATCTGCAACATGATCATCTGCAACATGATCATCTGCAACATGATCATCTGCAACATGATCATCTGCAACATGATCATCTGCAACACGATAATCTGCAACACGATCATCTGCAACACGATCATCTGCAACATGATCATCTGCAACATGATCATCTGCAACATGATCATCTGCAACATGATCATCTGCAACATGATCATCTGCAACATGATCATCTGCAACATGATCATCTGCAACATGACCATCTGCAACACGATCATCTGCAACATGATCATCTGCAACATGATCATCTGCAACATGATCATCTGCAACATGATCATCTGCAACATGATCATCTGCAACATGACCATCTGCAACATGATTATCTGCAACATGATTATCTGCAACATGATTATCTGCAACATGATCATCTGCAACATGATCATCTGCAACATGATCATCTGCAACACGATTATCTGCAACACGATCATCTGCAACACGGTGATCTGCAACATGATCATCTGCAACATGATCATCTGCAACATGATTATCTGTAACATGATCATCTGCAACATGATCATCTGCAACATGATCATCTGCAACATGATCATCTGCAACATGACCATCTGCAACATGATCATCTGCAACATGATCATCTGCAACATGACCATCTGCAACATGATCATCTGCAACATGATCATCTGCAACATGATCATCTGCAACATGACCATCTGCAACATGATCATCTGCAACATGATCATCTGCAACATGATCATCTGCAACATGACCATCTGCAACATGATCATCTGCAACATGATCATCTGCAACACGACCATCTGCAACATGACCATCTGCAACATGACCATCTGCAACATGACCATCTGCAACATGACCATCTGAACTTGATGCCCATTTGATGCTTATGTCCTCTTTACATTTAATAGTCAAGAACCTTTGTAAAAACCCAACTACCGTACATAAGGTATATTTCTTCTATCAGTCGCATCCAAAGATCTCATTTCTGGAATTTCTCGAGTTCCCTTTGGGGCAATCATTGGCCAATGGAGCTGGATTTAGACAGACACCATGTAATTATTCTTTGGCAGGATGAGCGTTTTGTGTGTGTTCCTCATCTTTAGTAAGGGCATTTTATGAGATATTTCACAAATCTGTTAACTAAATTGTTACCAAAAAATTTCTTCACCAATATGTTTGTAAAGGTGTGTAATAACATGTGTTAAAATGTTGAAGGTCAACTCCCGTGGGAAACCCAGAAAAAAAGCTGTTGAATTCGGGTACCGAAAAATTATTTTCGAGAATTTTTATTTTTTTAAATCGGCCCTTAAGTAACTTATGAGGGGTCAAATAAGGGTTTTTCATGATTCTGAGTTGATTGTTAACATTTATATTTTCACTTTTACATTTACACACAAAGTAGCTTTTATTTCACATACATATATAATACTCAAGAGTTATTTCTCATTCACAATGTCAGAAGTTTCAACAGTCATTGTCTATGTCTTCTTCAGACTCAACAACATCATGACTGCAGTTTCTGCATGTAATGCCATTACAGACTCCACAGGCCGAGATGCACGTGACCCCATTCTTCTTGCAGCTGCATCGCCGGTTGCTGCAATCTCCATGACAATTACAGCTCGTGAACTGCAATAGCTCCTCAGGAGCCGTGGGGTCCAGTGTTGGAACTGGCTCATACCCATGCACACCTATTGTCCATCCATAGTCACTGGGGTTCAGAGACATGCTCTGTAGAAGGATCCAGTCCCGGGTCTGCAGGTAGGCACGGAGTGAATGTTGTGCAGCTGCACCCTCTGTTGGAGGTAGAGTCTCTGGTTTGATCACTCCTGCCGCTGCCTTCCTTGAGAACATGTTGTACCGAATTTCACCCAATGTAGTATCTCGTCCATGGTAAATGTACTTGAAAATCGCAGTACCAGCCTGAATCACTGTTTCCTTGGTGGCTTCTGCGTCAAGGAAGATGTCGATGTACTCAGCCGCGTCCCCTTCGCGCCATATGCACTCTTTCAGAGTGGTGAAGATGGTGTTGAGGTCATTAGGGTCTCCTTCAATAACTGGGAGGATCTCGATCTGTGTGCTCTGCTTTGCATCATTAGCATGGATTCTCTTCATCCAGCCATTCCAGTTGGAGTGTGGGAACTCAGGATCGTTGGCTTTGATCACCCACCCCGCTGCCCAGAGTGTGTCACCTGGAGTGAGGAGTGGCTGATCATGAGCCAGGGAGGAGGAAAGCTCAGCGAGGGGGAGAAACATGATCGCGTTCGTTCCTATCTGTTTCCTGTTCGTAAATGGAATAATCTTTACTTCAGTTCCTCTCAGGATATTAGCTTTGTCGAGTGCCTTCAACTTCACCCGGGGGAAAGCTGCTGTTGTCTGTGGATCTGGCAAAGGTGGTGCCGGAGAGGTGACTTCGATCCAACCCATTGAGTGAAAGGGAGTGTTTCCGTGAATAGAGACAATGTTTAAATCTATATTGTCTCCAACAAACTGAGTGACTGCATTGTTTGTTTCCCCAACCTCCATAAAGACCACCTGATCATTACTTGACAATTCACTTTCACTGGCTGGCATTTGGCTGTCATCACTGATTGATCCTCAAGCGCAGCATCAACCTCAACCTCATCATTGATCTGTTCATCGGTTTCCTCCACAATGGTGTCAAGAGTGCCAGAAGTATATTCTGGAACATCATCTCCACTCCTACTATTAAGGAAGCAGTATTTGTAGTTTTGTGTCTCCGTGTAAGACTCAGCGTATCCCAGCCGGTGGAACTTGTTGAGCATCCATTTTGACCCAAATCTATGATCAAGTTGTATGGCAAGCCCCATTTGGTGTGGCAATACTCCAGACCGAGGTCGACAGGCCTTAATAAAATTCTGCCCCCAAACGGCAACTCTTTCGTCTGTCTTGACAATCGGTCTCAAGAACATCTGAAGGCTTGCAGGAACAAGTGTCAGCTGACTATCGATGTCAGTCATATTGTGTGTGGTGGGGTATGACTTTGGACCTAAATCAATCAAGGCAATATCATTGGATATGAACTTGAGTGCCATCTTTATGATCTGAGTCTTCTCATCTCCATGGTCAAGATTAGCATGATGCGCTCGCAGAATATTGTCGGTGCCATCTTTGAGACAGAGTACATCTGCCCTTCTTTCCTGTGTTGTGAAATACAAGGTGTCTTCGTATTTCTCTAGAAGTTTTATCTTTAGCCAATGCTTTGAATAAGAAAGGCTCTTCTCTGGTGACTGATCAAACTCCTGCAGCTTTTCATGGACTTGGTCCATGTTCATTACCCCATGCTCTAATTCTGAGTCTAACCATTCGCAGAATTCAATAAAAACTGCCTCTCGCTCCTCATCAATACTCCTCTGTCCTCTCTTCCTTTTTCCTTCCTCATCAGTCTTGGACAAACTGTCACCTCTCGCAAACATAAGTTTGCATCGCAAATGGTACAGTGTTTCTTCTGCTACCAAGTCGTTGATCCCTTCCAGGCGTCCAGTGACTTCAGTGCCCCAGTCATCCCCGCGACTCCGTGCTGTCTTCAGCAAGCTTGCCTTCAGTGTATCTGCAGTCAAATTATCTGGCACTCTGTATTTCTTTCTAGCTGGATTATTTTTGTAGAGCTGGGCTGGTTGGTTGCAAAGAATGCATACATCCTTATACAGGAGGTCAACTGACTGTGATCTTCTAGAACTGCAGCCAGTTGATGAACTGAACTGACAAGTAGTGCGTCTTCTCTTCAACTTTGATGACTCTTTCTCTGCCTTTGATGCTTGAGCTGACTTCTTGGTGGTTGCAACAAAGTTGTTGTACAGATCATTTTTACACTTCTGGTGGTACCTCAGTTTTCCTTCCTTTTGAGCCTCCTTCATACGTTCCACAACAGTAACATTTTCGACAGTTTCTGCTTGTTTCAATAAAGTTGAGTATCCCTTTGGAGTTGCCTGTATGAGCCTTTCAGCTGGTGTATCCGAGCGTGCACAGATGAAGCAATTGAGCACAGGTGGAGTAACGTCTTCATCCATATTGCTAGACTCCATGTCCTGCAAAGTAGAAAATGAGATATATTTAGAAATTATTTTTCCACAAAGGAGTGTCTGTGGTGAAATATAAATGTTAACAATCAACTCAGAATCATGAAAAACCCTTATTTGACCCCTCATAAGTTACTTAAGGGCCGATTTAAAAAAATAAAAATTCTCGAAAATAATTTTTCGGTACCCGAATTCAACAGCTTTTTTTCTGGGTTTCCCACGGGAGTTGACCTTCAACATTTTAACACATGTTATTACACACCTTTACAAACATATTGGTGAAGAAATTTTTTGGTAACAATTTAGTTAACAGATTTTCATATGTTTCCCTTACTACCTATGATATAGAGCAAACGCATATGTGATGTATGTATATTTGTGCCCAAAACGTCTTCTTCTTCTTCAAATATATATAAAACCGAAAAACACTGTCTGTGAAGCTGTGCCATGAGGCGGTGAAGCCGTGTGACTATATATATATATATATATATATATATATATATATATATATATATATATATATATATATATATATATATGTATATATTACGTACTGTTTGGACATTGGTTGCATCCTGTCTATTAATTACATACATTTATTAATTATGTACTGTTGGAATATACCTTTCAATCCTTTAGATTAGATTGATGAGACCCCTTAGACCATTGAAGACCCTTTAGGTCCCTCAAGACCACCAAGACCCAAAAGACCCAGCGACCCAAAATATCCTCAAGTATGGCAGGCAGGTATGCTACAAAGTGGCGAAGACCAATCAAAATTTGGTCCAACAGACCAATGGGCCCCTATTGGGTCAAAAACGTTCTCTAGCAGACCCCACAAGAAGGTGAGAATAAGTGTGGCTTTTAAAGTAGTTGTACTTGTTGTTGTGGTAATGGTAGTAGTAGTAGTCGTGGTAGTTTCATCTCGTGCAATGGACATGCTTCTCCACCTTTTGCTGGTGCTCCTGTAGAATTCACCTGGTGCACTTTGACGCTTTATAATCTATTGAGATTTTCCATCAGAAAGCTTCGTATCAGGATCTGTTTCCTTCATCCTGCAAACAGATTTGTGCTCATATTTTCTATGCTTTATCATTTGCTTTTGTTATCTGCGACTCATCATCACTCATCATCACACTCATCATAGAGGATGATGTGGTTGAGCTTGAAAGTGGTTGGATTCAATGAAAGCTAGTCTGTTGGGAGCCGTTGGTGAGGTATGTGGATGGACAAAAGGACCACCGAGGCACTCGGAAACATGGTGGTGGGATGAGGAAGTTGGAAAGAGGATTGACGAGAAGAGGAAGAAGTTAAAGGAGTGGCAGAGGGCGAAGGGTACGGGAGCAGAAACAGCAGAGCATGAAAGTTATAAGGCAGCCAAGAAGGCTGCAAAGAAAGAGGTAGCAAAGGCGAAGGAGGCATGTAAGAAAATGTTCGGAAAACGCTTGGATTCGGAAGAGGGTCAGAGAGCAGTATTCAGGATTGCAAAGCAGATAGCGAACGAGAGGTGTGATGTGATGGGGGTGAGTTGCTTGAAGGATGAAGTGGGACAAATCGTTGTGGACCCAGATGGAATTAAAGGAAGATGGAAGAGATATATGGAAATGCTGTTGAATGCAGAGAATGAATGGGATGGCAACATAGAGAGTACCCCAGTTTTAGAACCGGCAGAGAAGATAACTGAGAAGGAAGTTGAGGAAGCGATAAAAGCAATGAAGAGTAGAAAAGCGGGAGGGCCGACGGGAGTTGTGGGAGATATGTTGAAGGCAGCAGGAAGTTGGGGTGTGAAGAGAATGACAGAGATCTGTAATCTGACTGTGAAAGAAGGCCGCATTCCAGTGGATTGGGAACTGAGTACCCTCGTCCCTCTATACAAGGGGAAAGGTGACCCTCGAGAGTGTGGCTCGTACCGAGCGATAACGTTATTGGAGCATGGAATGAAGGTATTGGAAAGGGTGTTGGAGAGGTGGATAAGGAAGAAAGTGAAGATCGACGAAATGCAATTTGGATTTATGCCAGGAAGAGGAATGACAGACGCGCTTTTTATTGTGAGGCAGTTGCAGGAGAAGTACATGGAGAAGAGGAAGAAGTTGTTTCTTGGGTTTGTTGATCTGGAGAAAGCATTCGATCGGGTTCCACGCAAAGTATTGACATGGGCATTGAGGAAGTTAGGAGTGGAGGAATGGTTGATCAGAGTAGTGATGGCAATGTACAAAAGAGCGCGCACAGCTGTAAGGATGAAGGACGGGAACAGTGGTGAGTTTGAGGTGAAGGTGGGAGTGCATCAGGGGTCTGTACTAAGTCCACTACTATTTGTAGCTGTGATGGAGGTGCTGGCTCAGAACGTAAAGGAGGGTTTACCGTGGGAGTTGTTGTATGCAGATGATCTGGTGTTGATTGCAGAAAGTATGGATGGACTGAAGGAAAAGATGAACAAGTGGAAGGAATGTATGGAGACAAAAGGTCTGAAGGTGAATATCGGAAAGACGAAGGTGATGGCAAGTGGTAAAGCATGTGGTGAGGTGGAAAGAACTGGGAAGTGGCCCTGTGCTGTGTGCAGGAAGGGTGTCGGAGTGAACTCCATTCAATGTACCATGTGTGCTGAGTGGGTTCATCAAAAATGTAGTGGTCTGAGAGGGTCATTAACCAGTGTGGCAGCTACATTCAAATGTAAGGTGTGCACAGAGGGAGCTGCAGATGGAGGAAATGTTGAGTTGGATCTTGGATACGGCGTGAAGCTGGAAGGTGTGAAAACATTTTGCTACCTCGGAGACATGCTGAATGGAGAAGGTGGATCAGACTCGGCAATGGTTGCTGGAGTGAGATGTGCATGGAAGAAGTTTCGGGAACTGAGTGGCGTGCTGATGAGGAGGGGAGTGTCGTTGAAGCTGAAGGGAAAAGTGTATGCTGCATGTGTGAGAAGTGTTATGATTTATGGGAGCGAGACATGGGTAATGAACGTAGAGCAGCAACGAAGGGTGGAAAGGGTGGAAATGCGAATGGTTCGATGGATGTGCGGAGTATCGTTGAGAGAGAGGAAGACAAATGATGAATTGCGAAAAATGATGGGAATAGAGCCTGTGATTAATGTTGTGAAGAGGAACAGGTTGAGATGGTTTGGTCATGTGTTGAGGAAGGATGAAAGTGACTGGTTGAGAAGAGTGATGGAAATGAATGTAGAAGGAAGTAGAGGACGGGTAAGACCGAGAAAGACTTGGCCAAAGATGGTGGAAGAACAAATGCGGGCAAGGGGGTTAACAAGGAGAGATGCAGAAAATAGGGCAAGATGGAGAAGATTGTCATGGGTACCGCAAGGCTAACCCCCGCTCTAGCAGGGAAAATGGCCTTAAAATGCATGTTGTTGTTTTGTTGTATCTGCGACTCATCAACATGCATTCATCACCTCCAACCCAAAACCTCATATTTGACTCACAGATTCCAACATGGTCGCTCAACTCCATTCATTTGTTCTCCTTATTTCTTGCTTGAAGAACCACTAACCCAATTTGGCAAGATCTTCATATTCTACTTCTTTCCATGATGTTATGATGAATGCATCTCTCTTGACAAACGCCACATTTGATTGTAGTTTTTATTTATTTATTTACTCCATATAGGCGCATCTGGAGGGGATGTCTCCATCTCAGTCAGTTTGTGATTCTATTCCACATTGTATCAAAATCTTCCATGAATCTCAATTATTTCTGTATTCAGAAACTGGAGTACCTACGAGGGCGTGTTCAAAAGTATTGTTATCTATTATTTTTCTCCAAAACAGGTAAAGATACGCTAATGAAACAAAGACAGATACTAACATCAATCTCGATTCTAGCAAGGTGACATCATCGTCAGAAGAAAAATGTTCTCCATGAAGATGCTCCTTAAGTCTGGGGAAGAGATGAAAATCTGTCGGAGCCAAGTTTGGGTCGTCTGGCAGGTGCTGTAAGCAGGTGGAACCAAGAAGGCGACCGATTGCTTCAGTCGTTTGTGCACTCCTGAGGCCATGCATGCCTTGCCATGCTGGAGGACAACCCTCTTCATGTCAGGAGGTATCCGTGCCTTCGATTTCTTTAGAGTTTCAGTGGTGGTACCCTTGGCATGAATTCTAAATGGAGTATTCCCTTCACAACCCCAAAATCCGTCAGCATGACCTTCCCGGCGGATTCTTGCATCTTGGGTTTTTTATTTTGTGCTGGTGATCCTTTGTGGTGGGACTCCATTGAGCATCTCTTACTCATCTCCATTCACAATATTGAACAAGAACTGGTTGTCTTCATGTTCATAGTGCAACATCATCTCCGCACGGACAACACTGACAGTCATGCTGCCCTCTGCCATCTTGACAAATGTAGCACTGAGACTGTGAGACATCATGTGTCAGAATCACGAAACTTCACACCAGGTGGCAGGAAGAGCGAATGTGTGGACTGCGCTTTGTTTAATTCGAATATCTTTACTGGTTTTGGAGAAAAATATGAGGAGGCATTACTTTTGAACATGCCCTCGTATCTGTACATTGGTGGTGATGTCTGACTGGCCTGGCTGGTCCTCGGGAATAATTCCGAAGCGAAAATATTGGCTGGATCATGTATTGCGATTGATTGAAGAGAGGGATTGCAATTTGGTGAGACGATCGACTCGTCCCAAGATTGATGGACCCTGATGCGAATTGTGGCTAAAGGTTCAGGAGGGCCCGCTTGCGGTAGAGAAATCAATGTATGTTGACTGATTACCAGCGTGGTCAGAAGAAAGTCCACATTCTTTCCCAATTTTCAATTCTGAATCGTCCCGAATGATTGGAATTGTAGCTTGCAGGCATATCTTCAAAAGGTAGGCAGACACTTTATCCCTTGTGGTTTTGTTCTCTTCCCATGCCCTCTTCCCATGCACTCTTCATGTCCTCTACCTATGCCATCTTCCCATGCCCTCTTCCCATGCCCTCTTCCCATGCTCTCTTCCCATGCTCTCTTCCCATGCTCTCTTCCCATGCTCTCTTCCCATGCCCTCTTCCCATGCCCTCTTCCCATGCCCTCTTCCCATGCTCTCTTCCCATGCCCTCTTCCCATGCCCTCTTCCCATGCCCTACCTTAAAGTTTTAATACTGACAACACTATCGATTGCCGAGTGTGTAGAGAGTTAGTGTGTGCAGTCAATGTTTTATAAGATAAGACCATCTGTTAGAACATCCTGCAACGTTGGCTATTTCTCTCTGGGGTTATTCATTCAGGTGGAACGTTGAACAGCATTTAATGTGTTCAAATGGGAAAACAACACCAACAACAACATTATAATCAAACAGGCGATGAAATGAATGTTTCACAGGCAGTTGAAGTCGACTGAGCTAATTTTATTATCCCTTCGTATCTCGGGACGACCTAACACTATCAATGGAGGAAGGGCATCTTCGGTGTGTTGTGACGTCATTCATGCAAAAACCTAAATTCGAGTGAAACCGTAAACCCTGGATCATCATTGTTTGTGTTACTCGTTTACAAGAGACATTTGCAACGCGTCTGAGAATGTAACAAAAAATTTGAAGCAAAATTTATTTCTTTAATTATCCATTTTTTACTCGAATGTCAAACCATATTTATGGATAACATAATATTAATTGATGGAGGCAACATTTTCATGGGGAGGGGAGGGGTGGATCATCTTGGCCAATTTCCCTCAAACTTTGCACGTGCTCGTGGTACCTGTGGTCAGGTCATGGACACTAAATAACCACCACCTTCCCACTCAGGTGTTTTGGAGACAATGGACACCGAGAGTACGAGACGGGATGAGAGGGGACAGGGGGAGGGTAGGGGGGCATTTCCGGTTCCGGAATTCCCCGGAAGGAGTATGATGTCATTGGAGAAAAGAAAATTGACTCGGGATCCGAACGTCTCGGCCATATTTTTTTACACACCAAATTGGTTCCCCTGACGTGATCCAAAATGGACTGAAAAGTCGCTCAAGTCGAGTTGAAGGCGCGCAACCAGTCGCTCCTCCGTGAGTTGTTCTTGCAATGGTTCCCACCACGTGGCCGCATGATACTTGCAGGTAACACAGAGCTGGCTGATCATGTCATCGACACCGTTGCACCAACCATGGTTAATGTGACACCGCAACCACAGAACGTTGCACAACTACAATCTGAAATGGCGGACCTTGAGGAGCTCGTCCTGGAGCTCTATGCTGTGCAACACCAGTCGTGACCGTCTTCGTGTCAACCTTTTTAGGGACAGAAACACCATACCTGGGCTACCATTCGCTTTCACCTTCCGTGAACACTCCGTTATGTTGCAAACACATTTGTCTGTCATGTTGCAAACACATTTGTCCATCATGTTGTGAACACCTTTGTCCATCATGTTGCGAACATATTTGTCCGTCATGTTGCGAGCACCTTTATTCGTCATGTTGCGAACACCTTTGTCTGTCATATTGCGAACACCGTTATTCGTCATGTTGTAAACATATTTGTCCATCACGTTGTGAACACCTTTGTCTGTCATATTGCGAACACCTTTATTCGTCATGTTGCGAACACCTTTGTCTGTCATATTGCGAACACCTTTATTCGTCATGTTGCAAACACATATTTTGTCTGTCATATTGCGAACACCTTTGTCTGTCATATTTCGAGCACCTCTATTCGTCATGTTGCAAACACATTTGTCCGTCATGTTGCAAACACATTTGTCCGTCATGTTGCGAGCACCTTTATTCGTCATGTTGCAAACACATTTGTCCGTCATGTTGCAAACACATTTGTCCGTCATGTTGTGAACACCTTTGTCCATCATGTTGCGAACATATTTGCCCGTCATGTTGCGAGCACCTTTATTCGTCATGTTGCGAACACCTTTGTCTGTCATATTGCGAACACCTTTATTCGTCATGTTGTAAACATATTTGTCCATCACGTTGTGAACACCTTTGTCTGTCATATTGCGAACACCTTTATTCGTCATGTTGCGAACACCTTTGTCTGTCATATTGCGAACACCTTTATTCGTCATGTTGCAAACACATATTTTGTCTGTCATATTGCGAACACCTTTGTCTGTCATATTTCGAGCACCTTTATTCGTCATGTTGCAAACACATTTGTCCGTCATGTTGCAAACACATTTGTCCGTCATGTTGCGAGCACCTTTATTCGTCATGTTGCAAACACATTTGTCCGTCATGTTGCAAACACATTTGTCCGTCATGTTGCGAGCACCTTTATTCGTCATGTTGCGAACACATATTTTGTCTGTCATATTGCGAACACCTTTGTCTGTCATATTTCGAGCACCTCTATTCGTCATGTTGCAAACACATTTGTCCGTCATGTTGCAAACACATTTGTCCGTCATGTTGCGAGCACCTTTATTCGTCATGTTGCGAACACCTTTGTCCGTCATGTTGCGAAAACTTTTGTCCGTCATGTTGCAAACACATTTGTCCGTCATGTTGCAAACACATTTGTCCGTCATGTTGCGAGCACCTTTATTCGTCATGTTGCAAACACATTTGTCCGTCATGTTGCAAACACATTTGTCCGTCATGTTGCGAGCACCTTTATTCGTCATGTTGCGAACACATATTTTGTCTGTCATATTGCGAACACCTTTGTCTGTCATATTTCGAGCACCTTTATTCGTCATGTTGCGAACACATATTTTGTCTGTCATATTGCGAACACCTTTGTCTGTCATATTTCGAGCACCTCTATTCGTCATGTTGCAAACACATTTGTCCGTCATGTTGCAAACACATTTGTCCGTCATGTTGCGAGCACCTTTATTCGTCATGTTGCGAACACCTTTGTCCGTCATGTTGCGAAAACTTTTGTCCGTCATGTTGTGAACACCTTTGCCCGTCATGTTGCGAACATATTTGTCCGTCATGTTACGAGCACCTTTATTCGTCATGTTGCGTACACTCTCTGTCATATCGCGAACACCTTTATTCGTCATGTTGCAAACACATTTGTCTGTCATATAGCGAACACCTTTATTCGTCATGTTGCAAACACATTTGTCTATCATGTTGCGAATATATTTGTCCATCATGTTGCGAACATTTTTATTCGTCATGTTGCGAACTCCTTTGTCCACCATGTTACGAACATATTTGTCTGTCATGTTGCACACACCTTTGTCCGTCATGTTGTGAACACCTTTGTCTATCATGTTGCGAACATATTTGTCCGTCATGTTGCGAGCATTTTTATTCGTCATGTTGCGAACACCTTTGTCTGTCATATTGCGAACACCTTTGTCCATCATGTCGCACACACCTTTGTCCGTTAAGACGTAGTTACACACCTCGACAGGTCTCACCTGCATCGTAGTTTGTTTGTTCACCAATAGATGGCTCTTGTGACAAAGTTTCCGAAAAATAATTCAGGGAAATTGCAGGTTGCAGTTTTACAGGTGATGACGTCATTTCTGAGCCAATGAATGATTACGTGAAAGAAAACGTTTACTAGTGCGATAATGGCTGCAGGTGCAACATAACAGGTGCGTTAAAAAAGTTATTCGAACGAGATGCATTTCGTCCAAAGGAGCCAGGGTTATTTTATTTTTCAATGTCTGATAACTGGAGGGAGGAGTGGGATTGAAGAGAGTGAGGGAGTTTGTTCCAGAGGAAAAGAGGAATGAAGGTGAGCAGAAAGTCTTGATTTTAGCAGAGAGTTTGGATTTTGGCATGACATACCAGAACAGCACTCGGTAGAGCGCATACCTCCACCTGGTGAGCAGTTTACGTTTTGTATCCACTGATAGACCGGATCTGGATTCGGACCTGAACCAAAATCTTATGTGCTTGTTCTTGTCACCAAATCAACTCATCCACCCAGTTTAGTCATAACTCGTCCATCACTTTTTAAAATATCATGTTATATATCATTGTTGACCCCAATCACACAATGATAAAGAATCACTTAAATTTAAAAAAATATTCCGATCCAGATCCAGATCCGGAACTTCACCAAAATTTAATCATTTCGTCCGGGGCAAATCCAACCTGTCCACCAAATTTCGAAGCCGTGTCACCAAATCAAGATCGGGTTATTTAGACTTTAGTAACCGTCAATAAGATTGATGTTTAAAGTTGTAGTAAAAATGATCCCGAGTATATTGTTATGTCGGTGGGTAGGGCATATATAGATCCAGGTAGATCTGCATAGGTAGGTGCTTCGTCTGTCATGCTAGGGAAACCTCACCTGTAATAAGTTCTGTTAGCCCGGTTTGTCGGATTAAGTGTATACCTGTGATCATACGAGGATGATCGGGTGATAGGTAGAATAGGGATAAGGCTAACTCCCCGGTATGTCAAACCTCTGTGATCATTCCGGTGTCCCTTATGGCAACACATCACATACATTAGTTAGGCCCATTAGCACAACACTAATTAAATCCTCCTCCGCCACAAGACAATAAAACTGACCGGAAGAGCAGACAGCAAGCGGTCACACACTACAGGTACAGCGCTATGGCAGGCAGACATCGCACAGGCGGGCTGAGAGCCACGCCCAGGAGAACTCGTGATTGACAGGAGGGGGAGGGGCGAGCAACAACCAGAGCACCGATTGGAGAGTAGGGAGGATGAAGGACGTGCCACACCGATTGGCCACCACAATGACGTGCGACCAATGATGTAACACCAAAGGCGAGAGACGCTCGGGCTCGGCCAATCAGTGCGGAGGGCGCGACGAGCTACCAACAAGTGACGCACTGATTGGCAGAGATAGAGAGCTGACGTCAGAGGACGTCTGATAAAAGTAAGCAAAGATGGACATTTTTTCTCTTCAGTCTTCCCTCTTCCTTCTTTGCCCCTTCGCCTCTGCCTGTCTTCGCCTCCGCTTTGCTCTTGCCTCCTAGTACGGCGGATAAGCTCTCATATTATAACAATTGTGCATTTTATGAGAAAAGCATGAAATTTCTAACATAGTTAGTGCAAACCATAAGGTTTATTTTCAGATGTGGAGGGAAGTCAGATTTGACCTCTGAGGACCGTGAGAGGTCAAATCCAAAATGGCCGCCAGTCCACCGGGTCTAATGTTCAAACGCGCTTAATTCCGTTTCCGGTCTTGCTGGCGACGGTTCGTTTTTTCGCAGGTCTCCACGCTCTCCATCGAAATCGAAGTTAAGTCATTGTTCCAATTTGTATTTTCGTTATAACTGTATTTCTTTTATGGTGTATGTACGTTTATTGTCCCGTCAAAGATTTTCGGTGCAAATCTTTCATACCTGTATTGAAAATCGCGTTAATTCGTGTCGTCTCGAGGTCTTGTACAGTGTACACTGTACAACCTTGAGGCTTTGTTTTTCTCTCAGCGCCTGTCGTTTGTGATCCAATAACTTTCGTTCTCTGTTTTCGCAGTCTTTCCACCCCAAAGCCTACTTCCTTATGTAAATCTCAACTACAAAAAAAACAAAAAAAAAAGACTACCTTCTCTGTGCTCATTCGTTTATTCATTCTTATTCGTTCGTTCGTTCTTCGACCACGTGTTTCTCCCCCATTTCCCCAGATAGATTGTCAAATTTCAATTCGTTATTTTATCGTCCATGTGATATTGTTTGATTATAGTTAGTTTTGGTTTGAATTTCCTGTAACTCGTAATTAATTAATCGTTTTCTGCCCTTGTGTGTGGCCTTGTAGTTGTACCCCCGTCGGTGTTTTGTTAACTTAAGTGTGTTTTGCTTGGCTCTTGGTTTTTTCCCTTCTACCCCGAACATAATACTGTCTAACGTTCTAATTCCCCACCCCACCCCCCCCCCCCCAAAAAAAAAAAAAAAAAAAAAAACATTTATTTTCTTTTCTCCACGTGTACTGTTGTCTCATCCTGTATTTTCTGTCCAGGTGTGCTGTTCGCCCCACCCCCATTATCTCCTTGCCATCCACCGTTTGCCCTGTTCACGTGACTCGTGGTGGTCCCTCTCGGCTCTCCCCCCGTTGGTATTTTTGTGCATATAAGATTGTTCATAGTTCTGTTTAAATATTTTTAAATATGTTTAACCTTTCCCCTTCTGTTTTTTATTCAGTGGTATATTACAACACGCTGTTTTTCTTCCTATTTAAAAGGCTTTTCTCAATTTCCTCTCCAACTCATTCCACTTCAAAAAAAAGAAATTCAATATCTTATACGTCTCCCTCACTACATGGTCTAAATTCACATTCATTCCATCCCTCCTCCATCATCCTGAACCGGATTGCTAACTTGAAAATCACAACAAACCCAATTTGTTATCAATGTTCGTCTTTCATTAATCATCCACTTTCTAAACTCCCCTCTTGCCCCTCCCATCCAAATCCCCCCCCTTACACCTACACTCCGAAACTTCCCCCTTGCCCCTCCACTCTTAAACTCCCCCCTTGCCCCTCCACTCCTGAACTCCCCCCTTGCCCTTCCCCTCCTAAACTTCCCCTTTGCCCCTCCCCTCCTAATCCCCCCCCTTGCCCCTCCACTCCTGATCTCCCCCCTTTCCCCTTCCCTCCAAAACTCCCCCCTTGCCCCTCCCCTCCTAAACTCCCCCCTCACTCCTCCCCTTCAAAACTCCCCCCCAATCCCTCCCATTCAATTCTCCCCCCATACCATTCCTCTCCAATTCTCTCTCCTCCCCCCTCCTCCTCCAAGCTGCCTCCTCCCCACTTCGTCTCCCTTCTATCTCATACCTCCACCCCCCCAAACCTTCTACTTTCCTCTGCCCCCCCTCAAACAACCCCTCACTGTGCCGCATCCCTTCACCAGCAAACCTTTCATCCTCCTCATCCTTCCCTTTCTTGGAACTCTTCTGCAACATCTGAAACACTATCAACTGCTCTCCCTACCTCCCCCTCTCATCCTTCATCTTACCCTACTCCTCCCCTCCCCTGTCCTGTACCCGATGCTCCCCCTCTCTCTTCATTAACGGTATGGACCTCAAACATCCGGGGCCTTCGCTCAAACCTGACTGATCTCTCCATACAGGTTGCTTCTGACAATCCAGACTTGATCTGCTAAACAGAGACTTTCCTCCTTCAAGATGTCTCTGATTCCTTAATATCTCTTCCTGGTTACTCCCTCCTCCGGTATGATAGACCTGAGCCTCGGCCTGGTGGTGGGGTGGCTATCTTTGTCAAAAACTCTCTTCCTCACTCTCCTTGCACTGCTCTCTTTCCTCCTCACCCGCAGGAGTACCTCTGGTTACGGCTTCCTCTCCGCTCCCACCTTTTGTTCATATGTGTTCTGTACCGTCCCCCAAACAGTGATGACTCCATCTACATTTCAATGTTTGACAACATGGACCAACTTCTATCCACTCATCCCAACTCTCTCTTCCTCATATGTGGTGACTTCAACTGTCATCATGCCACCTGGTTGGGTGTGGGTTCCTCTCTCACTAGTCATGGCACCTCAGCAAAGGACTTCTGTGACTCACTGGGATTGACACAATCTGTCAATTTCCCGACCCGGATCTCAGCCAATGGAGTATCTTCTCTTCTAGACTTGGTTATGACAAACTTCCCTGCTAATGTCTGCTGCTCTTCTTCTGCTCCAATCGGTTCTTCTGATCATGTGCTTGTCAAAGTGGACAGCTCTCTGGCCATTCTCAGAGAGCCTCCTCAGCGTCGACGAGTCTGGCATTTCACTCAGGCCGACTGGGACGGTCTTCAAGCAGCCATCAATCGTCTGGATTGGTCTCCCATCTCCACTGCCTCTGACATCAATTCTTCCTGGGAATTCTTCAAAAGCAAACTGATCTCTCTCATGCACAGATTTATCCCATCTCGCCTTCAATTGTCTTACCCTTCCTCCCGTCCATGGTACACTGAATCTTGTGGTGAGGCAGTTGCCCTGAAACAACTTGCCTTTGCCTCTTGGAAGGCTAATCCAACTGAAGGAAATCTCAGTTCCTTCCACCAAGCTCGGAACAAGTGTGTGTCTACCCTCAGGAGTGCCAGGAAGCACTATCTCTCCTCACTCAAGAATGAACTCTCAAACCTGTCTCCTTCCTCCAAATCCTGGTGGCGTCTGGTCAAATCCGTTTCTGGTGTTTGTTCCCGCTCCATCCCCTCCCTTACCTCAAATGGCCACACAGTTGACATCGCACGTGACAAAGCCGAATGCCTCAACTCTGTGTTCGCCTCGAAATCCTTAGTCCCAAACCCATCTCTCTCTGTTCCCACCTTTCCCAGTCGAACCCAAATGCTCCTGGACTCTGTGTCCTTCTCTCCTGACAAGGTGGAGGAGTTTTTGTCAAACCTCGACTCTGATTCTGCAACTGGACCAGACGGCATCAGCCCACGGGTCCTAAAATCCTGCTCTGCCGCTCTATCTCACCCTCTCTCTGTTCTTTTCACCCTATCTTTTGCTCAAGGTCATCTGCCAGCATCCTGGAAATCAGCTAACATTACCGCTTTACACAAAAAAGGTGCAAAAACAGATCCTTGCAACTACAGACCAATCAGCCTGCTCCCAATTATCAGCAAAGTCATGGAATCCATCATTGCTTCGGATATGAAATCTTTCCTCTTCTCCAATGGCTTGATCTCTGATCATCAATTTGGTTTCAGACCAGGTCACTCTACTCTGGACATGCTGCTTCTGCTGTCTCAACAATGGATGGAGGTCCTGAATGCCAAACAGGAAATCAGAGCTGTCTCCCTTGACATATCAAGGGCCTTTGATACGGTCTGGCACCCAGCTCTGCTCACCAAACTCTCCTCCTATGGTATCCATGGAAATCTCCATGCATGGCTTGCGGACTTCCTCTCTGGTCGTAGTCAACGTGTGGCCCTGAATGGATTTCTCTCATCTCCCCTTCCTGTTCAGGCTGGAGTTCCCCAAGGAAGTGTGCTGGGCCCTGTGCTTTTTCTGGTCTTTATCAATGATCTCTCTGACTCTCTGGAAAATCCTCTCTATCTCTTTGCTGATGACTCCACTCTCTGCCGCTCCATTCCTCTTCCCTCAGATAGGCAGTCTGCAGCCTCCTCACTCTCTGAAGACCTGGACAAAATCACAGACTGGTCAAACAAGTGGAACATGTCTTTCAATCCTGCCAAATCTCACTCTCTTACTATGTCTCTCCGAAAAGATCGACTGGACAACCCTCCCATCTACTTTCTCAACAATCCTCTCCAAGAAGTTCTGTCACTCAAGCTTTTGGGTCTCACTATCTGCCATGATCTTTCTTGGGAAAACCACATTTCCAAGCTGGCCTCCAAAGCCAGTCGCCGACTGGGCATCCTCCGTCGTGCGAAGTCCTTCCTCGGCACACCTGAGCTCCTCACCACATACAAGGCTTTCATCCGCAGCTCAATGGAATACTGTTCTCCCCTATGGGCTGGTGCTCCTGCCTCACACCTGGCTCGGCTTCACGCTGTTGAATCCAAAGCTTTCAAAATCATTGGAATCTCCCGCGATGAAGCTATCTCTGAGGGCCTTTCACTCACTCACCGCAGGCAGGTAGGTGGTCTTTCTGTCTTCTACCGACTCCTCTCCGGCCTTGCTCCCCCAGCTCTCTCCGTGCTCTGTCCCCCAAATATTCCTACAGGTCGCACAAGATCTGCCAGCAACCCTCTGATGGTTAAACTGCCGAAATCTCGGCTCTCTGCTCACCTTCACTCTTTCATTCCTCTTTTCTCCCGCCTGTGGAACAAACTCCCACACTCCCTTCAATCCCTCTCCTCCCTCCAGGTCTTTAAAACAGCTGTTCACCACCATCTCTTATCTTCCCCCATCCATAACCTTGATCTTTTCTACCCCCACTAATTCACCCCAGATCCACCTTGTTTGAAATTCCAACTTATTTCCTGGAAATCCTGGCAGTGTCCATATGTTTATACCTCTCCCACCCCCCCCCCCTTCACATGCCTCCCCCCCTTCACATGCCTCCCCCCTTCACATGCCTCCCCCCCAAAGCCCTCTCCCTCCCACAGATCTCTCGATGTCTCCATGTCTCTCGGTCCCTGCTCTCAAATGTTGTGTTTGTGTCCTTCCCCCTCTCTCCCCATCTTGTCTACCGCTCCCGATGTTATTTGTTTTATGTGTCTGTTTGTCTTTCTGTGTGATTAATTTTCGCTCTTTCACGAGCCTCGATCTTGTATACAAAAAAAAAAAAAAAAAAAAAAAAAAAAATTCTGGAACCAAACAGTGTAGAAAAACATTATAGGTGTCATTTCCAACTAGATTGGGGATGGTCATTCATTTGGTGATACTTTTGAGATCGCCAGAACTCAAGGACGTGCATTTAGGTCAAGGTCAAATTACGTTAAATATCTATTTTTATGATACTGTGGCGGGCACAATGGTCAATAATTCCGCGCACCAGTGGGTGGCGCGAGCGTCCGGGCGTGGAACTGAGACACATGCCCCGCCTTTCGGCCGTTCGGCCACGCCCGGGGGCAAGGCGTGGCCTCGGGACATATATGCGGGCTCTAAGGTCGAGCCCGCCCAGTGCTGATGTGTGAGCTTGTAATAAAGTGCTTTCGTTTGTATCCACGCGTTGTGGCCTACCTTTCTGGCAATCGAGTCGTGTGTGCACAGCACCACAATGGTGACCCCGACTGGTTCTGCCGTTTCTGACCCCCGAACGCGCCTTGGCTATCAACGCTGTCGCCATCAACCTCCCGGAGTTCTGGGAAGCGCAAGCCGACGTTTGGTTTGTGCAGGCCGAAGCTCAATTCCAACTCCGGGGCATCACGGCGGATGAGACCAGGTACTACCACGTGGTCGCTGCCCTCGGGCCCGGCACTGCCGCCCGTGTCATGTCCATCCTTCGGCGCCCGCCGGGCGACCACAAGTAGGAGGCGCTCAAATGTCTCCTCCTCGCCACGTTCGGGCTCACAGAGGTCGAACGCGCCGACCGCCTCCTGGACCTTCCCGCCCTCGGCGACACACGACCATCCGTCCGGATGGATTTTATGCTGTCCCTGCTTGGAGACCAGCGTCCGGATTTCTTGTTCTGAGCACTTTTCCTCCACCAGCTACCTGTACAGGTGCGCCTCGCGCTGGCCGGTTCCAAGATAACGGAACCCCGTGCCCTGGCCGGAGAGGCCGACAAATTTTTCGCGGCCTGCGACACGTGGTCGGTGTGCAGTGCTGCCGTCGTGGATCCCGGTGCGGAGGCTCCAGCGCCCCCTGCTTCTCTCGTGGCCGCTGCTACGCCCCGCCCACTACCGCCGCCGCCACCACCACCGCCGCCGGCACGGCCGATGCAGCCGCCGCCGCCGCCGCAAATCTGGTGCTACTACCATGCCAGGTTCGGCCACAAGGCTAGAACGTGCCGCCCGCCGTGTTCTTTTGAAGGGTCGGGAAACGACCGGGCCAGCGCTCACTTGCGGCCATGAGCGTCGGCCATTCCGGCAGCCTCCTGTTCATCACGGACACCTCGTCTGGTCGTCGTTTTCTGTGCGACACGGGAGCGCAGGTAAGCGTCCTCCCTGCCTCCGCGTCCGACAAGCAAGCCGCGGGCCGGGGCCCTGCTTTGCTTGCCGCCAACGGAACACCCATCCGCACATTTGGGAAGCGTTGCCTCTTACTGCGGTTCGGAGGGCAGCGTTTCCAATGGTCGTTCGTCACCGCCAGCGTGCCAATGGCCCTGCTCAGTGTGAACTTCCTTTGTGCAAATGGGCTGTTGGTGGACGTTAAGCGTTGACGTCTCACCCAGGCCGAAACCTTCAGCTCGCTCGCTTGTTCACTGAGCGGCTCGTTGAGCAGCTCGCTGAGCGGCTCACCGAGCGGCTTGCCAAGCGGCTTGCTGAGTGGTTCCTTCCCGGCGAGATTAGTTTGTACGCTTCCGGCAGCGGACGAGTTTACCCGCCTCCTCGCCAGTTTCCCGGCACTCACGCGGCCCACCTTCTCAGCGGTGGCCGTAAAACACAGGTTGGAGCACCATATCCCCACCATCGGCCCACTGGTCTACGCCCGGGCATGCCACCTCGACCCCACAAAGCTCGCCGTGGCGAAAGCGGCGTTCGCCATGCTGGAACGGCTGGGCATCGTACGGCGCTCCAACAGCGCTTGGGCCTCTCCTCTGCACATTGTGCCCAAGCCCGGCGGCGGATGGCGGCCGTGCGGTGACTACCACCGGCTCAACGATGCCACCACCCCCAACCGCTACCTGGTCCCGCATATTCAAGACTTTTCCGCCCGGTTGGCAAACACGACCGTTTTCTCTAAGGTGGACCTCATCCGGGGCTACCACCAGGTCCCCGTACAACCGGACGATGTCCCAAAGACGGCCGTCATCACCCCTTTAGGCCTCTTTGAGTTCCTGCGGATGCCTTTTGGGTTGAAGAATGCGGCCCAGGCGTTCCAGCGGCTCATGGACAGCGTCTTGCGCGACTTACCTTTCATCTACGTCTACCTGGACGACATCCTAGTCGCGAGCGCGTCCTGGGAGGAGCACCTGCTCCACCTCCGCACGCTCTTCGAACGCCTGGGCCAGCATGGCCTGATCATCAACCCCGCAAAGTGCCGTTTCGGCGTCACCGCCATCGACTTCTTGGGGCACCGCATCACCAGGCACGGGGCCATCCCTTTACCGGCCAAGGTGGAGGCCGTCAAGAGTTTCCCGCGCCCCCGCACGATCAAGGGGCTCCAGGAATTCCTGGGCATGGTCAATTTTTACCACCGCTTCGTGCCCCGCGTCGCCCAGCTCCTGCGCCCCCTGCACGAGGCCCTCCGGGGGAAGCCGGGCAAAGGTGACCGCCTGGACGGAGCCGATGGACGTGGCGTTTGCGGGCGCAAAGCTGGCCTTGGCCAACGTCACCATGCTGGCGCACTCGGCGCCCGATGCACCAATCGCCCTCACCACCGACACGTCGGACTACGCGGTGGGTGCGGTGCACGAGCAGTGGGTGCGTGGTGCTTGGCAGCCGCTGGCGTTTTTTAGCCGGCAGCTTCGCCCGCACGAACGCCGCTACAGCACCTTTGACCGCGAGCTGCTAAGACTCCACCTGGCGGTCCGGCACTTCCGCCATCTGCTCGAGGGCCGCCCGTTCACGGCTTTCGTCGATCACAAGCCCTTTGTGTTCGCGATGGCCAAGGTCGCCGAGCCATGGTCGGCCCGGAAGCAGCGTCACCTCTCTGCCGTGTCCGAGTATATGACGGACATCTGCCACGTCGCGGGTAAAGACAACCCGGTGGCGGATTGCCTTTCCCGGTCCGTCGCACACGCGGTCCACCTCGGGATAGACTATGCCCGGATGGCGGAGGACCAGACCGCCGACCCCGATGTCCAGGCCTTGCGGACTGCCGTCACGGGCCTCCGCGTCACCGAGGTGCAGTTCGACGTCGCGGGCACGGCCCTCTTGTGCGACGTCTCCCTTGGCCGGCAACGCCCCATCGTGCCCGCTGGCTGGCAGCGGCCGGTTTTCGACGCCATCCACAGCCTGTCCCACCCGGGCACGAAGGCCTCCCAGAAGCTCGTCGCGGCGAAGTTCGTCTGGCATGGCCTCAGGAAGAACGTCCACGACTGGGCCAGGACGTGCCTCGCGTGCCAGCACGCAAAGGTCCACCGCCACACCCAGGCCCCGTTGGCCCCGTTTACGGTGCCCGAGCGTCGGTTCGACCACGTCCACGTCGACTTGGTGGGACCTCTGCCCCCTCTCGGGGGTTCACCCACCTCACCATGGTGGACCGCACCACCCGGTGGCCGGAGGCCGTGCCATTGGCGGCGACGACTGCGGCTGACATCGCGCAAGCCTTCATCGCCACGTGGGTTGCCCGGTTCGGTGCCCCCTCGGACATCTCGTCCGACCGCGGCCCCCAGTTCACCTCGGAGCTCTGGGGAGCGGTGGTGCAAGGGCTCGGCGTCAAACTGCACCGCACCACGGCCTACCACCCCCAGGCCTATGGCCTGTACGAGCGGTTTCATCGCTGGATGAAGGCCGCGCTCCGGGCCAGCCTCTGTGACGGCAGCTGGGCCGACAGGCTCCCCTGGGTCCTGCTGGGCCTCAGGACGGCGCCCAAGGACGACCTGCGCACGTCCTCGGCGGAGCTGGTCTTCGGACAACCGCTGCGGGTGCCGGGCGAATTTATCCCCGGCTCCACGGTTCCTTGGTCTGCGGCGCAACAGCGCTCCACCCTGCAGGAGACTGCCAGGAGGTTTGCCCCGGTGCCGACGGCACACCACGGTTGCCTGTCCTCCCACGTCGCCCCGGAGCTTCGCACGGCGGAGTACGTTTTCGTCCGGCACGACGCCCACCGGGCACCGCTGCGGCCCCCGTACGACGGGCCCTTCCGCATGCTGGAGACCGGGGACAAACATTTCACTGTGGACATCGGCGGTGCCCCAGATCGTATCTCCGTGGACCGCCTCAAGCCGGCCCACCTCGATCTGGACCACCCCCCGCAAGCAGCTCTGCCTCCGCATCGAGGCCGCCCCCCGGCGGTCAGGCCCCCGGCACCCCCCAGCCCCGCCGTCCCGCTACCCCCCAGCCCTGCACACATCGCCAGGGGGCGTTTCGGCAGGGTCATCTGGCTTCCCCGCAAGCTCACCCTTCAGGTGCACGGGAATTCTGGGGGGGCGCGTGTGGCGGGCACAATGGTCAATAATTCCGCGCACCAGTGGGTGGCGCGAGTGTCCGGGCGTGGAACTGAGGCACATGCCCCGCCTTTCGGCCGTTCGGCCACGCCCGGGGGCAAGGCGTGGCCTCGGGACATACATGCGGGCTCTAAGGTCGAGCCCGCCCAGTGCTGATGTGCGAGCTTGTGATAAAGTGCTTTCGTTTGTATCCACGCGTTGTGGCCTACCTTTCTGGCAATCGAGTCGTGTGTGCACAGCACCACAATACTGCAGTTGGAACTGCTATTGGAAAAAGTTCATTTGAACTTTAAAAACTTCCTGTACCAGGTACAGGGATAGGTACAGAACACCCAAATACCAGAAATGATGAAAAAAAAGTGTTTACTCTGCAAGGAATGATGCAATAACCTCTGAAAAAATAACTGTAAGTTCACCAAGTATGTCCACAAAAGCTTACATTAAATCAAGTGCAATGATGAAAATTGGTAATGATAAAAATCTAACAGTCTCCAGAACAGAAGCACAGTGCAGTGCACTTGAGTGCAGCTTTGGCACACTTGCAGCGTCCAGTGCACCCTTTCATGCAGCCACAATGGATCAATTCATGGCACGATTTTGATGCTTCAGGGAGAGTGGTCCACTGGTCCAAAGAGGCTGCCACCCAGTTGTCTCCTTTGTGCAACCCCAGACAGGTGGGTCTGGTATCTCTGGATCCATGAGGTTCCAAAAGTTGGCCTGGTAGCAAGTGCGCTTGATGTGCTGCTTGAGTGCTGCCTGGGTTGGAGGAATGTTCTCTAGAGTTCTACACTTCTGTGTGAAGAGCTGTTTCCTGGCATCATTCACTTCCGTGCTCTCACTGGTTCGGTCTACATCAGCACCACAAATCGCTCTAGCAGTAACATTGAGCCTTCACTGACCTCACTTGGCATGCCTAGGAGTTCATTGAAAGCATCATTCACCTCTGGGAAAGACTTCCAAGTTTCCCAGGCAGTCTTCTTTCCTCTGCCAGTGAATGCAGATACAGTATCACACCCGGTGAACGCGTGAAAGACTGGGAGAGTCAGACACTGTGTTGGATTCAATGTGGCAACCATTTAGTGAACAGCTATGTACCGAAAGCTTGACCCGACACCAAAGGCAACCCACAGCTCATCAGGAGCACCCCCAATTTAGTTGGAAATGACACCTATAATGTTTTTCTACACTATTTGGTTCCAAATTTAAGCGCCTTTGAACATTAGACTCGGTGGACTGGCGGCCATTTTGGATTTGACCTCTCATGGTCCTCAGAGGTCAAATCTGACTTCACTCCCCATCTGAAAATAAACCTTATGGTATGCACTAACTATGTTAGAAATTTCATGATTTTCTCATAAAATGCACAATTGTTATTGTTATCCGCTGTACTATCCTTGCCTTCTCATTTCTGTGTGGACCTTTACCTGTGAGCGTCGACGATCATCCGCCCTGGTTATTCATCGCGCGGGGACCCGAGGCTTTCCGCGCACCGGCGGACGTTGGCCCAGCAGCGTGCGAGCGACAGGTATCATCGAGGCCTCGTCGCGCCGATGGCCGAGCGGTTCCCGAGGATCGGAGCCGTGCCGGACAGCACACTTGGGAGCCTGACCGATCGACACTACATTGACTGATAAGCTCGCACACACAAACACGACGTTTTTTTTTTTTTTTTTCTCTCCCATTTGTTGTGTCGTTCGAAATCTGTGTGTAAGAGGGCTCACGAGGGGGTGTATTAAATATACCCTTGTATTATTTTCCCAACCAACTTTAATTCCGTTTTCGTTTGTGAGTTATTTTCAAAGGGCGAGGACATCGTGGACCGTGAAGGTAAGTGGCATTCTTTCTCCAAGCCCCCCCCCCCCACCCTCCTTGCTCGTGTATCCTCAGCCATTGAATTCATTGTCGCCTCATTAAGCTCGCTTTGGCCATCCGTGATTTCCCCGGTCTTAACTGAGGGGGAATTGCATGACAACTGGTAGTCAGTAGTGGGATTTGAACCCAATAGTGTAAAACCTGGTGTCAAGAGTGTGGAGAATTCGGAAGAGAAATTATTATAGTTGAGGTGATAAATTTTCTTCGTCGATTGGTGTGCGCGCGCCGCTAAATTGAAATTGTAATTTTTTTTTTTCTGAGGTAAAATACGTGAGCGGGAAGCGCTTCAGTCAGCAGCGTAATGGCGGACGCTGAATTGGACGCGCGGGATAGAGATGCCGAGGATCTAAGTGAGCCGATTTATAGATGGAGGAATTGAGAATAGAAATGGAACCTCCCCTGTCCCGGACCGGGAAATTAATGAAACGGCCGCGATATCCGACCAGGCCATAGAGCGACTATTGAGGAAAATGGAGGAAATGAGCCAACAGAGCAGTAGAGATATGAGGGGACTGGAAAACAAAATGAATGCCCAGGGGGATAAAATTGATGGGTTGAAGGGAGAGATGGGGGGATTGAACGAAAAAATGGATTCCCAAAGGAATGAATTGAAAGATGAAAAGGGAATTGAAGGGAGATATGGAGGAAATGAGTGAACGAATGAATATCAAAATGGATGAACAAAAGATTGAAATGAAGGGAATGAATGAGCAAATTAATGCTCAAACCGGAAAAATTGATGGGTTGAAGGAAGAATTGGAGGGGCAAATGGATGGATTAAAGGAGGGTTTGAAAGGACAAATTGAAGGAATGGAAAGTAAAATTGATGGATTGGAGGGGAAGATAGAGGGAATGAATGAGCAAATGAATGAACAAGGGAATGGAATAAGGGGGATGAATGAACAATTGGAAGGAAAAATTGGGGAAATGGCACAGCAGCGGGGGGGACGAATTGATGGTATAGAAGGGAGAGTGCAGAACCAAATTATGGACGGACTGGGGGAATTTGAGGCTAAAGTAGAAACTAAATTGGGGGAAATGGAAAAATCCACGGGGGTAGAAAGTGAACTTAAACGGGAGGAATTCATATCAAAAGTAGAGGCGGGCATGACCCAGGCTGTCCGAATAGAGGAAAAATTGGAAGATAGAATTGGGGCTACAAATATCAGAATTGATAAAGTAAATGGAAACCTGGAAGGCTATCGGGGCTGGGTGGATGCCAGAATGGGGACTGCTCAAACAACAGGGGGGTGAATTGGCCGAAGAGGTAAAGGGGTTGGAGGCCCATGTAACAGAGCAGGAGCGGGGGTTAATTGAGAAAGGCTTGTGGCAATGGATAACGAAAGAGTGAGTGATTTGATGCAGGAGCGACTGGAGACCTGGGACAATACCATCAAAGCGGAGGTTGCTCGGGTCCAGGAAAGCCGAAGGGAAGAGGTGAGTCAGTCCGTTAATCATCCCCAGGATCAGATTAAGGTGACCCAGGAGACCCTCACCATGAGCCACATTTGGACACCAGAGGCTCCGAAACTGAATACTCAGTTGGGGGCAGGGGGGGGGGGGGGGATGGGTGTTTTGTACCCGGGCTGGATTTGGACAGAGAGGAATCGGGGAATAGAGTCTCTGGAAAAACAATTCCCCTCGTACATTTTGATGGACCAGGGAGTCTTGAGGCTTTCCTGACACAATTTGAGTGCGTGTCTCAGCTCAATGGTTTGGGAGAGAGGGAGCGCATGGGGAATCTGGTGGTGACACTGCAGGGGTCAGCCACATATGTGTTAAACGTAGTCCCAGAGGGAATATTAACCAGCAAGGCTTTCTGCGAGGCTTTGAACCACAAGTATGGGACAGGTGCAAGGGGCGACCTGGTCAGGGCACAGCTGCTGCATCATAGGCAAAAGTCTAACGAGACGTTGCAGGAGATGGCTCAGGATATTTACTAATCTGTGAGGATAGCACACAGGGACCTACCACCAAAGGCATGGGACAGCTGGCGATGGAGAAATTTATGGCTGCTCTTCCTGACCCTGAGGTCCGGACATTGGTGGAGTTGCAGGACCCGGCCACGGTGCATCGGGCGGTGGAATGCGTGGCGAGACTGACCTTTTTGAGGAGGTCAAACCGTGCATCAGAGAGGGCACCTATGACGGTACGGCAGGCAGAGGTGCGGGATCAGGAGGAGAAGCCAGAGGATGTCATAGGCCGAATGTTAAGGGGGATCAGCCGCCAGCTGACGAATTTGACCGGGGGTAAATTTGCAGGGAATGAATCACGGCAGTTTGGTCCAGGTTTGCCATCAGGACGACCTGATTTTCATCGGGTTGGGCCAGGAGTAAGGGAAGGGGTGCTTCGCCTGGGTACCAGAGGGGTCTGTTCATGGGGACTTGTTTTAGATGTGGGAGAAGAGGGCACAGGCAAAGGGACTGTCGACAATCACCTGGGCAACCACCTCCTAACACTCTAAAAGTAAGCGAAGACGGATATTTTCCCTTGAAAACGAAGATGGAAGATGGATTATTAAATAAATCCTTCCATTAATTTCCTCTGTATATTTCACATTCGTTTCGGTTTGAATTATTTCCCTCAGGTTGAAGACATCGACCGTGAAGGTAAGCGGCATTGTTCATTCCGTCTCGTGTATGATCCGCCATCGATTGGATAAACGCCTCCATTAAAGCTCGAGTCTATCTGCGATCCCCTGGTCTTAACCAAGGAGCAATCGCGCGACTATATATATATATATATACATACATACACAGGTGTCCGAAAATGAATGTACCAAAAATAACATTAAATAGTTTTATTGTTATTCAAGATACTGACATCAATTTGATATGAATACATGCATTAGACATGTATGTTTTAGATTTTTGTGAATATTAATTGTTGTTTTCTTTCTGTTTCAGGAGAAACCCCATTTTCTGATATAATAATAAGTCCTCAAGTCCTCAAGAGAAAGCAAAAATTGTGAGATTTGTCCATGAATGTGGTTCAATTATTCAGGACCAAAGGCGTTTTTCAGGATCACTTCAGTTAAACATTCCGGTGTAGCTCTATTCATGATATCTTTAAAGAATTGAGGTTTAAATGTTATAAAATGCAAACAGTTCACAAAGTTTTAGAAGAGGATTATGAAACAAGAATATATGTTTGTCAAGAGTTAATTGAACAGATAAAATCGGATGAATTTTGTTTTTTAATCAAACCTCATTTTTAATGATGAGGCTACATTTTACATATCAGGCAAAGATAGAATAGTCACAATTGGAGGATAAAGGGAGAAGAAAAATCCGCATGAATTGATTAAACACGGAAGGGAGTCGCTTAAAGTAAACATATGGCGTGCCGTGTCAAGTTCTCACATCTATGGACCCGAGTTTCTTGATGAACGCAGAGACTGCCACCGCATTTCATAACTCAACATGCTACGAGAGGTCGTTATTCTGCAACTCCAAGAAAATCCCGACTTGGTACAAAGAGCTACTTTTCAACAGGATGGAGCACCACCTCACTTTCCTCCAATTGAATTTCAAAATGAAACTTTGTCAGACCGTTGATTTGGTCAAGAAGGACATATGAAATGGTCCACTCGTTCACTTGACTTAACACCTTTAGATTTTTTTTTTATCTCTGGGGTTTAAAAAAAAGGAAAGTCTACGTGGGCAAAACAAGGGGCCTTGAAAAATTGAAACATCGTATTGTTGATGACGAGTCATCCATCCATCCATACAGCTGTGTTGGAAAATGTTTCTCAGAATTTGAACGTCCAATTAGATTGATTATAGTGAACGATGGACGACATGTAGAAGTTTAATTACTCGAAAATATCTAAACAATACCATCTTTAATAATAAAACGTGCGTGTGTGTGTGTGTGCATGTGTGTGTGTGTGTGTGTGTGTGTTTGTGTGTGTGTGTGTGTGTGTGTGTGTGTGTGTGTGTGTGTGTGTGTGTGTGTGTGTTCGTCTCCTCCATAACTCTAAAACCATGAAACCTAGTGGCCCCAGACTTTGCATGCAAACTTCTCAACCTCCAATGGATTGCATGAATGAAAATTGGGTGTTTGGGTGTTTTAGAACACCCTTTTCGAAGATGATTTACAAGGTGCTCATAACAGAAAAGCCTTGCCAATATGGTGGTCCGCCATCTTGGTCAGCCTACTGTAACATCACAGAGTTCTTATGCCACCATTTTGTTTCGGCCTATCCAAATGTGCCTTTCCTTGGAAACACGATATACTCTCATGGAATAATTAAAGCATATTGTTATAAATTTGGGTAGAGTAATATCTAGAGCCAGATAGATCTGTATAGGTAGGTAACTCGACTGTCGTGATAGGGAATCTACCTGTAATAAGTTCTATTTTTAGCCCGGATGTCGGTATAAGCTGTATTGGTGTCCCCGCCACGAGGGGGCGGGGTGTGCTAAATAGTGCAGGGATTATGGGTAAAATTCCTTCGTTTGTCATCCCCTCTGTCGCCAACCCAGTGTCCCTTATGGCAACGCACTCATTTAGACACTTAGATAGGTCCATTAGTGCACCACAGTAAATAATCCCCCTCCACCACAATGACTTTGGAAGAAAACAGGCAGGAAGCCAGATCGGGGCACCGCCGATGGGGCCACCGCCAGCCACACCACCAGCTGGCCTAGCAACGAACATTGTGGTAAGGCTGGGAGCCACGCCCAGGAGGACTGTTGATTGGCCAGGGGGAGGGACGAGCAACACGACAGGGCGCCGATTGGCAGAGCAGGGGAGGAAGAGTGATTGGTCAATGGGAGGGACAGAGAACTGCCCCGTGATTGGAGGGAAAAGGAGTACTTGCGGTTGGCCACGAGGATGGCATGACATGGGGGGGGGGGGGGGTGGAAGGCACTCGGCCAACGAGAGGACACCAGCACGGTGAGAAGATTCTGGAAGACGAGCGTCACCGTGCTGGTTGGAGGAGAAAAGGACTGACGTCACAGGGCGAGTAATAGAACTGCTGGCTCGCCGGCATTTTCTTCTCTTCCCTGTCCCTCTTTGTGCTTTCCTGGGTTCTTCGTACTCTCTTGTTCTCTCTGCGTTGGACTCTTGGAGATCTCTTGGCTTCTCTTCCCTGAATCTTCGTGGTGCTTGTGGTTCTTTGCGGTGCTCGGTCCTTGGAGCTTGGAGCGAGGCTCGGTGCTGCGAGCGAACGGGACCTCGTGTGCGACCGACGAGGAGCTTGGAGCGAAGCGTGCCGCTGAGCAGATGAGGCCGCCAAGCGGGTTGCTCGGGGCCTAGCAGGTCGTGGACGGAGCCGCGTTGGACGACGGACACACCACTGCGGACAGATAAGCTCGCACCACAGAACACCACACGACGATTTCTTTATTTCATCCATTCCTTTGTCCTGTTGTCAAGTCTGGTGTGGGGACGTCCCGATTAGGACATTTATTTATCATCGCGTTTCCCTGTCTCGATCTTTATTCCGATAAACCCTTGTATTATTTCCATTTCTTTTTAAACCCGTTCTGTTTGAGTTAATCACTTTCCAGGTTGAAGACGCTGGCGCGCGCGAGCCAGGAGGTAAGCGCCTCCGCTTCTTCCTCTTCCCTCCTTCCTCCTGCGTAGCATAGTCAAATCCGTATTTGATCGTCGCCTCCATTTAAGTCCGTTTGAGCCATCCGCGAGCCCTGGTATTAACTGAGGGATTCGCGTGACAATATAATCAAAATCTGGAGCTGGATTTGAGGATCGGATCCTGTTCACTAAATAGGTATCAAAATCTAGCATAAAATCTGACAAAATTAGTGATTCTTATAAATAAGTATATATCTTTTACTCAGCTTTGAGCAATGCTGTCCTTCCTCCTTCTCCAAATTGCCAAATCATTAATGTAAATTTCCTCCTGATGACCCCCCCCATCTTTCCTCCTTACTTGCCCAGGTTCCTCCTGATGACCCCATCTTTGCTCCGTCCTTATCCAGGTTGTTCCTGATGACTCTATCTTTGCTATTACTTATCCAGGTTTCTTCTGATGACGCAATCTTTGGTCCTTATCCAGGTTCCTCCTGATGACTCAATCTTTGGTCGTTACTTTTCCAAGTTCCTCCTGATGACTCCAATGCAGTATTTGGTCTTCTGTTTGATTACATGAAGTATTGATCCAGATGTTTAGTGGTTTTCTGCTACTGTTGAACCTAATGAAGTACAGTACTCATACTTGCCCGAAACTGGTAAACACATATGCGCAGGTGGACACCTCTTCAGTTCAATACTGACGGAAACCTGGATAGTGTACAGGTGTAACAAATTCTCAGCACTTTCAAAACAGGACATCGTTTATTTTCCTCTAGCGTTGACAATGACGGGAGATAAAAGATTGTTAGGGATGTGCCGGTTGAGGTAGGAGTGGGGTGGTGGTGGTGATGAGTTGTTAGGGATGTGCAAGACTAATCCGGGGGAGGGTGGTGGTGGTGGTGACGAGATTGTTAGGGATGTGCCGGATAAGTTGGGGGTGTGGTGGTGGTGAGGAGGTTGTTAGGGATGTGCCGGTTGTGTGTAGGGTGGTGGTGGTGGTGGTGACTATAGGTTGTTAGGGATGTGCTGGACAAGTTTAGGTTGTTAGGGATGTGCTGGACAGGTTGGGGTGTGCTGGTGGTGGTGGTGGTGAATAGGTTGTTCGGGGTGTGCCGGAAGAGTTGGGCGTGTGGTGGTGGTGGTGACGAGGTTGTTAGGGATGTGCCGGATAAGTTGGGGTGTGGTTGTGGTGGTGGTGGTGCTGAATAGGTTGTTCAGGATCTGCCGGATGAGTTGGTGGTGGTGGTGGTGGTGGTGGTGGTGGTGACTAGAGGTTGTTAGGGAAGTGCCAGTTGTGTGTGGGGTGGCGGTGGTGGTGACCTGGTTATTAAGGATGTGCTTAATGATTTGGGGGCATGGTGGTGACGAGGTTGTTAGGGATGTACCGGATAAGTTGGGGTGTGGTGGTGGTGGTGACGAGGTTGTTAGGGATGTGCCGGATAAGATGGGGGTGTGGTTGTGGTGGTGGTGGTGAATAGGTTGTTCAGGATCTGCCGGATGAGTTGGTGTGGTGGTGGTGACGAGGTTGTTAGGGATGTGCCGGATAAGATGGGGGTGTGGTGGTGGTGGTGGTGAATAGGTTGTTCAGGATCTGCCGGATGAGTTGGTGTGGTGGTGGTGACGAGGTTGTTAGGGATGTGCCGGATAAGATGGGGGTGTGGTTGTGGTGGTGGTGGTGAATAGGTTGTTCAGGATCTGCCGGATGAGTTGTTGGTGGTGGTGGTGGTGGTGGTGACTAGAGGTTGTTGGGGACGTGCCAGTTACGAGGCGCAAAGGCCGGAGGGTGGGAATCGCTCGAGGAGGGATTAAAGGAAAACAGGTGCTGCAAACGCTGTTCCCACCTCGTTCCCGGGAAAGCAGCAGTTTGTGCGGGAGCCTTCAACACCTGGCGTGGAGAATGCCCGAGCAGGACCATTTAAAACATGGAGGCGCCATTCACGAGTTAATTTAAATTTATTCTTGCTGTTTGACATTACCGGTGTCAGCCAGAGGCCTCTATTAGGTGTGATGATCCAGTAAGATCATTAGGGTACCGCGCACCGACAGCTTGTCATTTCTCATCCCTTTTCCCCCCTTTTCTCCTCCGCACTCTCATAAATAATTCCATTTGATGGCGAACGCGCTCCGCACTGACCTTGTACCATCCGATACAACCTTATGCGAAGCATTAGCAGCAGACAGCAGCCCCAGCTAAATAGTCCGGGGATGCTTTCACAAGGCTGCTACCTGCTCCTTACCTGCTCTCAATCACCGGAGCAGCCTCAGTGCTGCACGTTGCGCACCTTCCCACCACCGATCGGACATTTTCACCATTTTTTGTTCCATTTGTCAAACACATCATCGACGCAATAATCCGATGATGACAAAATTGGCGGAAGATCATCGTTTATCTTGCGCTGATGATTGCTCGCTTCAATTCCCACCTGCAGACCAGGTACCCCACGGAGAAGGGGATTTTTCGGGAACATTTTAAAATCCCTCGTCTCACTTCGACCGTTTTGACGACTATTTTTTTTTTTTGTATACAGAATCGAGGCTCGTGAAAGAGCTAACATTTATCGCACAAACAAATAAACAGACACACAAAGTATATAATAAGGGGAGCGGTAGACAAGATGGGGAGAGAGGGGGAAGCACACAAACACTACATTTGAGAGCAGGGACATCGGGAGATGTGTGGGAGGGACAGGGCTTGGGGGGAGGAGGCGTGGGAAGGGGGGGGGGGGGGGGAGTGGTATAAAACACAAGGACACTGCAAGGACTTCCAGGAAAGAAGTTGGTATTTCAAAAAAGTGTATCTGGGGTGAAATTAGCGGGGGTAGAAAAGATCAAGGTTTTGGATGGGGGAAGATAAGAGATGGTGGTGGACAGCTGTTTTAAAGACCTGGAGGGAGGAGTGGGATTGAAGGGAGTGGGGGAGTTTGTTCCAGAGGCGGGAGAAAAGAGGAGTGAAGGTGAGCAGAGAGTCTTGATTTTGGCAGTTTAACCATAAGAGGGTTGCTGGCAGATCTTGTGCGACCTGTTGGAATATTTGGGGGACAGAGCACAGAGAGAGCTGGGGGGGGGGGGCAAGGCCAGAGAGGAGTCGGTAGAAGACGGAAAGACCACCAACCTGCCTGCGGTGAGTGAGTGAGAGGCCCTCGGAGTTAGCTTCATCGCAGGAGATTCCAATGATTCTGAACGCTTTGGTTTGAACAGCGTGAAGACGAGCTAGGTGTGAGGCAGGAGCACCGGCCCAGAGGGGAGAGCAGTACTCCATAGAGCTGCGGATGAAAGCCTTGTATGTGGTGAGGAGCTCAGGTGTGCCAAGGAAGGACTTCGCACGACGCAGGATGCCCAGTCGGCGACTGGCTTTGGAGGCCAGATTTGAAATGTGGTTTTCCCAGGAAAGATCATGGCAAATAGTGAGACCCAAAAGCTTGAGTGACAGAACTTCTTGGAGAGGATTATTCAGAAAGTGGATGGGAGGGTTTTCCAGTCGGTTTTTTCGGAGAGACATAGTAAGAGGTAGAGATTTCAGGATTGAAAGGATTGAGATTTGTCAGATACCAGGTTAACGAGGTAATAGCCGGGGGGCGGGGATTTGGGGGGCAGCGAAAGTTACCAGGTTTACGACGGGATAGCCGGGTGGCGGGGATTTGGGGGGCAGCAAAAGTTACCAGGTTTACGACGGCATAGCCGGGGGGCGGGTGGTGTGGGGGGCAGGGAAAGGTACCAGGTTTACGACGACATAGCCGGGGGGCGGGAGGTGTGGGGGGCAGGGAAAGGTACCAGGTTTACGACGGCATAGCCGGGGGGCGGGTGGTGTGGGGGGCAGTGAAAGGTACCAGTTTTATGACGGGATAGCCGGGTGGCGGGGATTTGGGGGGCAGTGAAAGGTACCAGGTTTACGACGGGATAGCCGGGGGGCGGGTGGTTTGGGGGGGGGGGGGCAGCGAAAGATACCAGGTTTACAATGGCATAGCGGGGAGGGCGGGGTGTTTGAGGGGCAGAGAAAGATACGATGTTAACGACGGTATAGCCGGGGGGTGAAATTTGGGGGGCAATGGCCAAGTTTTTAATGTAAACAACAGAACGCAATGTTGAAATTTTGTAAACGTATTATGTAGACGAGTCGATGTCATTGCGTCATCGCTTTTTATAATTATTATTTTGAGACGGGGTTTTCTCTGGGATTTTCCCCGCAGTTGGATTGGTTATTTTTTTAAGTTGCATTTTTGTGACACTCGTGTGCACGTCATAAAGAAGATGCGTCATGACGTTTATTTTCGTGCCAAATTCTGTGGATTTGTGAATGCGTAGCGATAGTCCCTCCTGCCGAGGTGCCATTGTGACGTGTTAACCTGGAGTGACGTGCTGATTTTTATGTAATGTTGAACGCACCTCATGTCATACATCAGGTTTCCTGGTGTAAAGTACAAAGAAAGATATCCCAATCATGGGAACACTCGTGTTGTTGTGGTTTCGTCCATATTGCGCAAGGTGCCGACTCAAGTTGAATAAGTGTCGTGCTCCGCTCGCACGCGTGTAACGTGGATGGTAAATTGTCCTTGGGAAGCCCGCTGTGACATCCATCCATTAGGACCATTAAAAAATTAGGGAAATCCGATGGGCTTGAAATTACGGTAATTCCGGAGCTCGTGCGCACCTCACGGCGCAGCGCGTGCCGCGAGGCAGGTCGGGGTGGTTTGTGGTGGGAGGGTGCGAGGCAGGTCGGGGTGGTTTGTGATGGGGATGTGGAAGGGTGCGAGGGGGTTGGGGTGGTTTGTGATGGGGGTGTGGAAGGGTGCGAGGGGGGTTGGGGTGGTTTGTGATGGGGGTGTGGGAGGGTGCGAGGCAGGTCGGGGTGGTTTGTGATGGGGGTGTGGGAGGGTGCGAGGCAGGTCGGGGTGGTTTGTGATGGGGGTGTGGGAGGGTGCGAAGCAGGTCGGGGTGGTTTGTGGTGGGAGTGTGGGAGGGTGCGAGGCAGGTCGGGGTGGTTTGTGATGGGGGTGTGGGAGGATGCGAAGCAGGTCGGGGTGGTTTGTGGTGGGGTGTGGGAGGGTGCGAGGCAGGTCGGGGTGGTTTGTGATGGGGGTGTGGAAGGGTGCGAGGGGGGTTGGGGTGGTTTGTGATGGGGGTGTGGGAGGGTGCGAAGCAGGTCGGGGTGGTTTGTGGTGGGGGTGTGGGAGGGTGCGAGGCAGGTCGGGGTGGTTTGTGATGGGGGTGTGGAAGGGTGCGAGGCAGATCGGGGTGGTTTGTGATGGGGGTGTGGGAGGGTGCGGGGCAGGTCGGGGTGGTTTGTGGTGGGGGTGTGGGAGGGTGCGAGGGGGGTTGGGGTGGTTTGTGATGGGGGTGTGGGAGGGTGCGAAGCAGGTCGGGGTGGTTTGTGGTGGGGGTGTGGGAGGGTGCGAGGCAGGTCGGGGTGGTTTGTGATGGGGGTGTGGAAGGGTGCGAGGCAGATCGGGGTGGCTTGTGATGGGGGTGTGGGAGGGTGCGAGGCAGGTCGGGGTGGTTTGTGATGGGGGTGTGGAAGGGTGCGAGGCAGATCGGGGTGGCTTGTGATGGGGGTGTGGGAGGGTGCGAGGCAGGTCGGGGTGGTTTGTGATGGGGGTGTGGGAGGGTGCGAGGCAGGTCGGGGTGGTTTGTGGTGGGGGTGTGGGAGGGTGCGAGGCAGGTCGGGGTGGTTTATGATGGGGCTGTGGAAGGGTGCAAGGGGGGTTGGGGTGGTTTGTGGTGGGGGTGTGGGAGGGTGCGAGGCAGGTCGGGGTGGTTTGTGGTGGGGGTGTGGAAGGGTGCGAGGGGGGTTGGGGTGGTTTGTGGTGGGGGTGTGGAAGGGTGCGAGGGGGGTTGGGGTGGACAAAGGGGTTTGGGTGGTTTGTGGTGGGGGTGTGGAAGGGTGCGAGGGGGGTTGGGGTGGACAAAGGGGTTTGGGTGGTTTGTGGTGGGGGTGTGGAAGGGTGCGAGGGGGGTTGGGGTGGACAAAGGGGGTTGGGTGGTTTGGGAGTAGGGAGACTTCCTGGAATGTTTTACAACCACACGTGCTTTATTGCATGTAATGTGCAGCGGTCTCTTGGAGTTTGGGTTTCAAAAATCGTAACATTTTCTCCGCCTGGAATCATTTTCACATTTTAAACATTTTTATACATAACGGTAAATCCGGTTCCACTGTCACCCTTCGCACTTTTAATACATATGTAAGTAGTAGGAAAATATTGCTTCTGAGACAATCACCAAAACAGCTCACTCGCTGCGCTCGTTTCACCATTTTGGCCTTTATCTCAAAATCAACATTTTCCTACTACTTTTTAAGGGTAATGGCTAATGGGGGTGTTGGTCAAATCGTTTTTCAATTACAAATTGAGACAGTGGGGTAAGAGGGGAAATAGGGAAATAAAACAATGGGATAAAGGAAAAATAGAACTTAGGTGTATGGGGTGACTTCCTTCATCTTCCTGTCCCCACCCCGCCCCTCATAGGTTTATCCATTTCAATACCCTCTTTAATCATATGAATAGCACAAAAGTTCTCTGAAAACACCTCTGCTCCTTGAAAACTTGGTTTATTGATTCATTTAGATGCTTGTTTCCAAGATGTAGCAAGTCTTATGTTTTGTCTATTCCTAACATTTTCCATAGTTTTTTTTCCAAATACAGCATTATTCATTAATTTATAAAAGTCTTTCTCAAAGTCTGTTTTTGCTTTTGTTCTCCTTTTTGTATTAACATCAATATAGGTCTTTAACCAATGACTTTGTATAAATTCTAAAATTCTATGAATTTTCTTCACTCTCAAACCAGCAGATAAATATTGTCTTAAATTCCTTTGATGTAAAACATCATTCCCTTTGTCATATAATTTTGTAGGTAGTTGTTCTGTTGGTTTGCCTGCAGTAAGAAATGATTGGTGATAACTGCTAAGCCATTCTTTTCTTGGACTGTCTTTATCAGGGGCATAGGGCAGGTCTTTATGTTTGTTATGGAGTTCTTCTGGATATTTAAAATCAACCTCAAAATAATACCCAACTTCAGCTTTATCTAATTCTTTTTGAGAAGAGATAACGATGTTTTGTAAAACTTTTTCCTAATTCTTTTCTTTTACCCATTTAAGTTTTCCATAAGGTAAAGCCTGAGACATAGCCCATCCATACAAATTGTTAGCATCGTAATACATCAAGTAAGAACTATCTTTTTTAGAATCATAGTTAAGAAGATATTTGTTGTTTGCTTTGGCATATCTCTTTGAACATACTTGGGATATTCCTCCTCTTTTAGCCTTCTCTATCATCAAAAGCATATCTATATCACCGATTAATTCCAAATCCTGTTTCGTCATTTGTATCATGGCACTCCAAGCCAATCCTGGGGCTGTGTAATAATGAGGGGGTCTAAACCATATGAATGTTTATCAAGTCCAGAGCATCCCACGCCTCCAAAGGGACAAGATGACGCCGACCAACGAAGGCAAAAACGCCCAGAGTCGTGGGGCGAGCAGTGAAGACGGCCTTCTTCACTTCACTGGCATCCTCCTCCGCCTCGCAGAAGCACCACAGTGGAACCCTCCTTACGGCAAAACTACGGTACTGCAGACTGCAACTGTACTACGGTACTGCAAAACAGCTCTCTCTCAGCATCAGCGTACCGAAAATGCCAGCTTCTTGTTCGAGCAAAAGGACCAAAGATGGCGAAGCCTTCTTGTTGGAGCCAATCTCTTCTTCTTCACTCTCTAGAGCCAATCGGGCCATTTCCCTCCCCTTTCGCCTCGCCCACGTCCACGGTCCAATCACGTCCCTCAGGGCATAGCCTGACGGCCTTTCTGACTGCCCCCTTATTCTCCACCTCTCGTGGGTGGGGCTTTCTCCTATTAGATCCATTGGGGGCGGGGCTTATTTCACCTGGCTCCTCCTTGGCTTTTGTTGGTGGTAAATGTAATTTAAAAGAGGTGCATTGCCAGTCGTGGCAGCAAAAACGTTAGGGGAAAGATTACAGAGGGTAAAGGGTATGCACGCACTGGTGAAAATTATCCTTAAACCCTATAGCTAATTAGCACAGCACCACCCCCGTGTGGTGAACATTGAAACAACTTTAAGTTACAGTTTCCCTACTTGCTACATCGAGATTTCTTCTACGCGTCACATGGTCCATGCTAGTAATTATACAGTGCTACCTCTCCAATGGTATCCTTTCACCTACCCCCCATAAACGTAGCTATATATATATATACTAGTACCCGACTGCAAAGCAGCAATGAGCCGGCGAAGCCAAAGCCTCTTGCCACTATTTTACCCATCACTATGGCATCAGTCAGTTAGGTAGTTGGTAGTAGGTAGGTGTAGTAGGTACCATAACTACTTCAAAATGACACCATTTGCATTCTGGATGAGATTAAAACTTATAAAATTTCCTTCTTGATTAATTCGGTGAATTCCGTCTCAACTTCGGATATTTCCTGCCGTGAAAAACTATCCCCTATGGCCGCGAGATTTCTAAAAAATAATTCTTGGTCAATTTTAGAATATTTGACGCCGTTTTCAGCCTCCGAAACGCGGTAATAAGCTTTTTTGAAATATTTTTTCAAATGCTCGAATCTCATTGGTTCCGGTGTTTGGTGACGATTTTCGTTGAAGATAACCAGGGCCCATGCGGGCCCGGGGAACGAGGTTGGTCTTAAAGTATTTTAATTACAAATTAGAGGTGCATAAGATTGTGAATCAAAAAAAGACGGGTGAAACAAACTCCTATTTAACTTTTTCGCAATTTTTTATGCATACTTCCGCATCCGCAAGATGGCGGCCTCCATGGATCGATTTGGTGCGTCAAAGCTTCGAAATTCTCAAAGGATTCAGCAAAATCTGGCTTTTCAACATATTATGTACACCGGCTTCGCCGGCTATTAACATATAAGCTCTTGAATATAAATCTCTTTCACAATCAACATCATCAAATATATGAAGCTTATATTTATTATGTCTACATGTCAGATTGAATGGAGTATTTGCTTGTAGTGTAAAAGCATGCCCCACTGCTGTCTTGCATATTAAATGCATATTGAAGCTGTATGCATATGAAGCCTTCAAACCCATTCGCTGGAGAGCTGGCTTCACTCCACTCACAATTTTCAGGAAGAAAATCGATGTAACTGCCATGTTGGTTGTCTGGTAAGCCGAAGATCCCTTCGGAAGTGTCATGATCACAATTTGAATGATCCAAATTATATAACCACAATGTATTATATTATATATACACATTAGCAGTAGGCATGTTTTTGCTTCATGTATGCAACCTGATTATTATTATTACTTTGTGCTCGTGAAGCGAAAAGCAGGGTTAAGCGACCGGTTACGTCCGTACCGGTTGTGTCTGCATTTAAAAAATATATTTTCTTGGCAATCGTTGGTCTGATATTTTCACTATAGGAGTAGCTCCTGTAGAATTTTTATTGCTAACTAGCCGAATGCACCCGGCGTTGCCCGGGTTCTTTTTGAATGAATTTACTACTATAATTCAGCTTTTACTCACGGCTGTAGAAGATTGACTACTATAATTCAGCTCCACTTTTAATTGCGAAATGAGCCCAGCCCGGCCGAAACGGCCTCAACCGGCCTCGCCACCTAGCCGAAAACCTTCCCGGGGCCCGTCCCGACATTTTTGGTTTCAGAGGTTTCCTCCTATCTTTCACCGTTCAGGAGATATCGCATGCAGATAAACAAACAAAAACTTTCTTTTATATATATAGAAGATTATGACGTTGTAGGTCACGTGGTACGGGCGCCATCTTGGAAAAAATTTGCACCTCTGTACCTTTGAAACTGCTCCATGGAAAAAATTGAAACATGGCTCATTGTCAAGTACACCCCATGCGGAATAAGAAACGTTGATGATGATGTCATCGGTACCTTCATTATGACGTCACATTTCAACAAGTATAACGCTTGATCCTATCAGTATGAATTTTATTTCTCTGCAACTGTTAGTCAAATTCTTGGATCTCGCGAGATCTTGGAGACGGCGGCAGGGATTTTCGAAGCTCCACACGGTCTCCACGTTTTTCGAAGTTAAGTCTGTTCACAATTGTATTTTGTCGAAACTGTATTTATCTTTCGGTGTGTGAAGTTATTGTGTGCAACTTTGGTTGTTTCTCGGTGTTTATCTTTCATAAATTGATCGTCTGTTTGCCGTGTCGCGAGCAAGGCCTTGTACAGTGTGCACTGTACAACCTTGAGGCTTTGTTTTTCTCTCAGTGGTCCGTCGTTTGTGATCCAATAACTTTCGTTCTCTGTATTCCCAGTCTTTTCACCCATAGCCTACTTCCTTGTGTAAATCTCAACTCAACTCAAAAAAAAAAAAAAAAAAAAAAAAAAAAAAACATTTCCTTCTCTGTTCTCATTCGTTTATTCATTCTTATTCGTTCGTTCGTTCTTCGACCACGTGTTTCTCCCCCATTTCCCCAGATAGTTTTCACTCATTAACCTTCAATGTTTACACTTTCCCCTCAAGTTATGTATTCCGTCATATTTTATAACACCTTTTTCTTCTTCTTCTTTAAAAGGCTGCTTTCGACTTGCTCACCAAATCAATTCATCCCAAAAAAAATATCCATCTCCTATAGTGCCTTTGTTCTACATTCCCTAAACTCTCCTGCACTCCATCCTCCATCCAGCGTCCTTAAACGTATTTTTAACTCGAAGGTCACAAGAAACTCATTTTGCAATAAATGTTCGTTTCCCATAAATCGTACACTTTCAAAAATCCAATCTCACCCCTCCCCTCCAAATCTTCCCCATAACCCCTCCCCTCCAAATCTTCCCCATCACCCCTCCCCTCCAAATCTTCCCCATCACCCATCCCTTTCAAATCTCCCCCCTTGCCCCCTCCCTCCTAAACTACTCCCTCACCCCTCCCCGCCAAGACGCCCCCTCGCCCCTCCCCTCCTAGACTCCTGCCTCACCCCTCCCCTCCAAATCTCCCCCATATCCCATCCCTTTCAAATCCCTCCCCTTGTCCCTTCCCTCCCAAACTCCCCCCTCACCCCTCCCCTTCAAATCTCCCCACCCTCATTGCTTCTCAATTTCCCCCCGCTCACTCCCCCTCCTCAAAGCGTCCTCCCCGCTTCTTCCCCCTTCAAACTCTCACCTCCATCTCCCCCAACCTTCTGCCTCGCTCTTCCCCCTCCTCAAATAACACCTCATTGTGGCTCACCCAATCACCATCAAACCTTTTGTCCGCCCCATCCTTCCCTTTCTCCGAGCTATTCTGAAATCTCTGACACACCTTCAACAGCTCTCCCTACCTCTTCCACCTCTTCCACATCTTACCCTACCCCTCCTCCCCCCTGTTCTGTATCTGATGCTCCCCCTTCCTCTTCATTAACGGTATGGACCTCAAACATCCGGGGCCTTCGTTCAAACTTAACTGATCTCTCCATACAGGTTGCTTCTGTCAAACCAGACGTAATCTGCTTAACAGAAACTTTCCTCCTTTATGATGTCTCTGATTCCATAGTATCTCTCCCGGGCTACTCCCTCCTCCGGTATGATAGACCTGAGCCTCGTCCTGGAGGCGGGGTTGCTATCTTTATCAAAAACTCTCTTCCTCACTCGCCCTGCACTGCACTCTCTCCACCTCACCCCCAGGAATACCTCTGGCTACGGCTTCCCCTTCGCTCCCACCTCTTGTTCATATGTGTGTTGTACCGTCCACCAAACAGTGATGACTCCATCTACATCTCGCTGTCTGATGATATGGACCAACTTCTATCTACTCATCCCAACTCTCTCTTCCTCATATGTGGTGATTTCAACTGTCATCATGCCAGTTGGCTGGGTGTGGGTACCTCTCTCACCAGCCATGGCTCCTCAGCAAAGGACTTCTGCGACTCACTGGGACTGACACAATCTGTCAATTTCCCGACCCGGATCTCAGTCAACGGAACATCTTCTCTTCTGGACTTGGTTATGACTAACTTCCCTGAAAATGTCTGCTGCTCTTCTTCTGCTCCGATCGGATCATCTGATCATGTCCTTGTTAAAGTGGACATCTCTCTGACCATCCTCAGGGAGCCTGCTCAGCGTCGACGAGTCTGGCATTTCACTCAGGCCAACTGGCACGGTCTTCAAGCAGCCATCAATCATCTGGACTGGTCTCCCATCTCTACCACCTCTGACATCAACTCATCCTGGGAATTCTTCCAAAGTAAATTGCTCTCTCTCATGCACAGATTTATCCCATCTCGTCTTCAGTTGTCATACCCTTCCTCCCGTCCATGGTACACGGAATCTTGTGGTGAGGCTGTTGCCCAGAAACAACTTGCCTTCGTCTCCTGGAAAGCAAATCCAACGGAAGGAAATCTCATTTCCTTTCACAAAGCCCGAAACAAGTGTGTGTCCACCCTCAGGAGAGCCAGGAAACAATATCTCTCCGTTCTCAAGACCGAACTCTCTTATCTGTCTCCCTCTTCAAAATCCTGGTGACGTCTGGTCAAATCCGTTTCTGGTGTTTGTTCCCCCTCCATCCCCTCCCTTACCTCAAACGGCTACACAGCTGACTCCGCACGTGAAAAAGCTGAATGCCTCAACTCTGTGTTTGCCTCTAAATCTTGTGTCCCAAACCCATCCCTCTCTGTACCCACCATACCCAGTCGTACCCTGCTGCTCCTGGACTCCGTGTCCTTTCCTCCTGACAAGGTGGAAAAGTTTCTGTCAACCCTCGACTCTGATTCTGCAACTGGACCCGACGGCATCAGCCCACGGGTCCTAAAATCCTGCTCTGCTGCTCTATCTCACCCTCTCTCTGTTCTCTTCACCCTCTCTTTTGCTCAAGGTCAACTGCCATCTGCTTGGAAATCAGCCAACATCACCGCTTTGCACAAAAAAGGTGCAAAAACAGATCCTAGCAACTACAGACCAATCAGCCTTCTCCCAATTATCAGCAAAGTCATGGAATCCATCATTGCTTCTGATATGAAATCTTTCCTCTTCTCCAATGGCTTGATCTCTGATCATCAATTTGGTTTCAGACCAGGTCACTCTACTCTGGACATGCTGCTTCTGCTGTCTCAACAATGGATGGAGGTCCTCAATGCCAAACAGGAAATTAGAGCTGTCTCCCTCGACATATCACGTGCCTTCGACACGGTCTGGCACCCCGCTCTGCTCACCAAACTCTGCTCCTTTGGTATCCATGGAAATCTCCACGCATGGCTGGCGGACTTCCTCTCTAGTCGTCGTCAACGTGTGGCCCTGAATGGGTTTCTCTCATCTCCTCTTCCTGTTCAGGCTGGAGTTCCCCAAGGCAGTGTTCTGGGCCCCGTGCTTTTTCTGGTCTTCATCAATGATCTCTCTGACTCTCTCGAAAATCCTCTCTATCTCTTTGCTGATGACTCCACTCTCTGCCGCTCCATTCCTCTTCCCTCAGATCGGCAGTCTGCTGCCTCCTCACTCTCTGAAGACCTGGACAAAATCACAGACTGGTCAAACAAGTGGAACATGTCTTTCAATCCTGACAAATCTCACACTCTTACTATGTCTCTCCGAAAAGATCGACTGGACAACCCTCCCATCTACTTTCTCAACAATCCTCTCCAAGAAGTTCTGTCGCTCAAGATTTTGGGTCTCACTATCTGCCATGATCTTTCTTGGGAAAACCACATTTCCAAGCTGGCCTCCAAAGCCAGTCGCCGACTGGGCATCCTCCGTCGTGCGAAGTCCTTCCTCGGCACACCTGAGCTCCTCACCACATACAAGGCTTTCATCCGCAGCTCAATGGAATACTGTTCTCCCCTATGGGCCGGTGCTCCTGCCTCACACCTAGCTCGGCTTCACGCTGTTGAAACCAAAGCTGTCAGAATTATTGGAATCTCCCGCGATGAAGCTATCTCTGAGGGCCTTTCACTCACTCACCGCAGGCAGGAAGGTGGTCTTTCTGTCTTCTACCGACTCCTCTCCGGCCTTGCACCCCCAGCTCTCTCTGTGCTCTGTCCCCCAAATATTCCTACAGGTCGCACAAGATCTGCCAGCAACCCTCTGATGGTTAAACTGCCGAAATCTCGGCTCTCCGCTCACCTTCACTCTTTCATTCCTCTTTTCTCCCGCCTCTGGAACAAACTCCCTCACTCCCTTCAATCCCACTCCTCCCTCCAGGTCTTTAAAACAGCTGTTCACCACCATCTCTTATCTTCCCCCATCCAAAACCTTGATCTTTTCTACCCCCGCTAATTCACCCCAGATCCACCTTGTTTGAAATTCCAACTTCTTTCCTGGAAGTCCTGGCAGTGTCCATATGTTTATACCTCTCCCACTGCCCCCTTCCCACGCCCCCCCCCCCCCCAAAGCCCTCGCCCTCTCTCAGATCTCTCGATGTCTCCATGTCTCTCGGTCCCTGCTCTCAAATGTTGTGTTTGTGTCCTTCCCCCTCTCTCCCCATCTTGTCTACCGCTCCCTATGTTATATGTTTTATGTGTCGGTTTGTCTTTCTGTGTGTTCATGTGATTAATGTTCGCTCTTTCACGAGCCTCGATATTGTATACAAAAAAAAAAAAAAAAAAGAAAAAAAAAAAGTCCAATGGACACAAAATTTTCAACATCGCAGTGCCTCCTCCTATATAATTTTTTCTTAATGATAATTATGACGTCATGGGTCACGTGGTACAGGTGCCATCTTGGAAAAAACCGAAAAGTGTTGCACCTCTATATCTCCGAAACTGCTCCTTGGAAAAAAATTGAAACGTGGCTCAATCTAAATAATCCACAAGGGGAATAAGTGTTGTTAACGATGACATCATTGGTGCCTTAATTATAAATAAATAAAAAAAACCACCTTTAGAGGCCATTTTTCCCCGCAAGCGGGGGTTGGCCTTTTTCGGGAACCGTGGTTGTTGTTGTTTTTTGGTCCCCTTTTTGAAGCAATGTTTTACGGCCGGATGCCCTTCCTGACGCCAACCCTTTTTGCCGCCTTTAATGACAAACAGGGAATTACCAGTGAACTGGTACTCAATTAGCCGACCTCGGAAGGATGACAGGCTGAGTCAACCCCCCTGGCATTAATTCAGCGATCGACCGGGATTCGAACCCAGGATCCTAGGATCCTAAGCCGGCACCCTAGCCGCTAGCCCAACACCAGGGAATTAACGTCCTTAATTTACGACACCAACCTTAATTACGACGTCATAATTCGACATGGGACAATGCATAGTCTGATCGATTTGAAATTTATTGAGCGTGATCTACGCAACAATTATATTAGGAAATTTAAATTTATGATGTCATCGCTCACGTGGTCTGGCAGCCATATTGGATCATAGAAAATAAACTTCAAAAACAGAAGAGTTGGCTCGCACCAAGTTTACTGCGCAGGGTAAGTATTCCATGAATACCATCTAGTCTCCGGGATCCATCGAGGTAGCGGTCTGACCAATACAGCACCTAAATAAAGGGATGAGCACTGTGTATGATAATGAAGGTTTTTGTACCCAATTACCGCGAGTTGTCCAATTTGAATACTAATTTGAATTACATGGGGATGAGGTGTTTTAAATTACATGGGGATGAGGTGTTTTGAATTACATGGGGATGAGGTGTTTTAAATTACATGGGGATGAGGTGTTTTGAATTATGTGGTGATGAGGTGTTTTAAATTACATGGTGGTGAGGTGTTTTGAAGTACGTGGTGGTGAGGTGTTTTGAATTAGATGGTGGTGAGGTATTTTAAATTACTTGGTGGTGAGGTGTTTCAAATTACTTGGTGGTGCGGTGTTTTAAATTACGTGGTGGTGAGGTCTTTTTATTACGTGGTGGTGAGGTGTTTTGAATTACGTGGTGGTGAGGTGTTTTTAATAACGTGGTGGTGAGGTGTTTTTAATAACGTGGTGGTGAGGTGTAATCGTCCCAAACTTCCAGTCTGTACCTACCCCTCCCGTATGTATGTGCTGAGGGGTTCTTTTTTGAATTTTATATATTTTTTCAACCTAAATCTTCAACCTAAATTGCTTATAAAAATGTAATATCACAAACACTACAAATACATTTGTGCAAAGTAATTGTTTGTATTATGATTGGTGTAAATCATGACAACACAGCAACTCAGGTACATTCATTATCCTCAGGTAAAATAAGCCCGTTCCTCAGTAACGACGCTTGGTGAGGCGAGCGTAGCTAGTATATGTATATTGTATATGTATATATGGATTTGGAGGAAGTTGGTTGCCTTGAAAGGCTCACTTTGGGTATGGAGGAAGTTTATGGAGGCACGTCGAACGGTGTAGGTCGAGGTTGTGGGGGGTGGTTAATTTCAGCCTAAAGGGGTAGTGACTGAACGTAGAAGAGAAATGGAGGTGTGTGAATGGTGTGTGTTGCGTGTGTTGCAGGAGTTTGTTTTTTTTTGTATACAAGATCGAGGCTCGTGAAAGAGCTAACATTAATCACACAAAAAGACAAACCGACACACAAAACACAAAAAACAAGGGGAGCGGCAGACAAGATGGGGAGAGAGGGGGAAGGACACAAAAGAGAGGGGGAAGAGGGGGAAGGACACAAACACAACATTTGAGAGCAGGGACATCGGGAGGACTTGGGGGGAGGTGGGAGAGGAATAAAACATATGAACACTGCAAGGACTCTGGGGTGAATTACCGGGGGTAGAAAAGATCAAGGTTTTCGATGGGGGAAGATGAGAGATGGTGGTGAACTGCTGTTTTAAAGACCTGGAGGGAGGAGTGGGATTGAAGGGAGTGGGGGAGTTTGTTCCAGAGGCGGGAGAAAAGGGGAATGAAAGAGTGAAGGTGAGCAGAGAGCCTAGACTTTGGCAGTTTAACCATAAGAGGGTTGCAGGCAGATCTTGTGCGACCTGAAGGAATATTGGGGGGACAGAGCACAGAGAGAGAGCTGGGGGAGCAAGGCCGGAGAGGAGTCGGTAGAAGACAGAAAGACCACCAACCTGCCTGCGGTGAGTGAGTGAAAGGCCCTCGGTGTTGTCTACATCGCAGGAGATTCCAATGATTCTGAAAGCTTTGGCCTCAACAGCGTGAAGCCGAGCAAGGTGTGAGGCAGGAGCACCAGCCCAGAGGGGGGAACAGTATTCCATTGAGCTGCGGATGAAAGCCTTGTATGTGGTGAGGAGCTCAGGTGTGCCAAGGAAGGACTTCGCACGACGGAGGATGCCCAGTCGACGACTGGCTTTGGAGGCCAGCTTGGAAATGTGGTTTTCCCAAGAAAGATCATGGCAGATAGTGAGACCCAAAAGCTTGAGCGACAGAACTTCTTGGAGAGGATTGTTGAGAAAGTAGATGGGAGGGTTGTCCAGTCGGTCCTTTCGGAGAGACATTGTAAGAGTGTGAGATTTGTCAGGATTGAAAGACATGTTCCACTTGTTTGCCCAGTCTGTGATTTTGTCCAGGTCTGCAGAGAGTGAGGAGGCTGCAGACTGCCGATCTGAGGGATGAGGAATGGAGCGACAGAGAGTAGAGTCGTCAGCAAAGAGATAGAGAGGATTTTCAAGAGAGTCAGAGAGATCATTGATGAAGACCAGAAAAAGCACAGGGCCCAGAACACTACCTTGGGGAACTCCAGCCTGAACAGGAAGAGGAGATGAGAGAAACCCATTCAGGGCCACACGTTGACTACGACCAGAGAGGAAGTCCGCCAGCCATGCGTGGAGATTTCCATGGATACCATAGGAGGAGAGTTTGGTGAGCAGAGCAGGGTGCCAGACCGTATCGAAGGCACGTGATATGTCAAGTGAGACTGCTCTAATTTCCTGTTTGGCATTGAGGACCTCCATCCATTGTTGAGAAAGCAGAAGCAGCATGTCCAGAGTAGAGTGACCAGGTCTGAAACCAAATTGATGATCAGAGATCAAGCCATTGGAGAAGAGGAAAGATCTAATATCTGAAGCAATGATGGATTCCATGACTTTGCTGATAATTGGGAGAAGGCTGATTGGTCTGTAGTTGCTGGGATCTGTTTTTGCACCTTTTTTGTGCAAAGCGGTGATGTTGGCTGATTTCCAAGCAGATGGCAGATGACCTTGAGCAAAAAGAGGGTGAAGAGAACAGAAAGAGGGAGTGAAAGAGCAGAAGAACATGATTTTAGGACCCATGGGCTGATGCCGTCAGGACCAGTTGCAGAATCATAGTCGAGGGTTGACAGAAACTTTTCCACCTTGTCAGGAGGAAAGGACACAGAGTCCAGGAGCAGCTGGGTACGACTGGGTACGGTGGGTACAGAGAGGGATGGGTTTGGGACACAAGATTTAGAGGCAAACACAGAGTTGAGGCATTCAGCTTTTTCACGTGCGGAGTCAGTGCGTGTGGTTTTGCATGAATGTGTTTTTGTTTGAGTGGTGCATGTTGTAAGGGTGGTGGTCGGTTGTTGTTTTTTTTGGTGTGTTAGTGAGTGGATGTGTTGTTGTAGTCTGTGTTCTCACTGGCTGGGGTTGGGGGTATGTATGCATTCAGGTGTAGGTGCTGCATGTGGAGGTGTACGTGCCCCTGCTGGCCCACCTGAGCTGACCGTATCGAGGTTGAAAGGCCGAAACGGAATGATGCTGAGTCCTTCGACTGAGGACCGCAGGGGCGGATCCAGGGGGGGGGGGGTGCAGGGGGTGCGCACCCCCCCCATTCGATCCAGGATGAGGGTGCAGGGGGTGCAAATCTGCTGAACTGTTGGATCAGGGGAAGAACAATGTATTTGGGACACAAGATTTAGAGGCAAAAAAAAAAAAAAAAAAAAAAAAAAAAGAACACAAGGAACTGCAGAAATTTCCAAGAACGCACGAAATGCCGTTTTTGACGATCACTTTTTAAAAAATTTCCTGGGGGGTGGACCCCCAGACCCCCCCTTTATCTCCCCCCCCCCCCTCAGCGCTATAGTTTCATGCACCCACCCGTCTTGAAATTCCTGGATCCGCCCCAAGACCCGGTCAGTGAGGCACACTTGTGACCAGATGTGTTTTGAAATTTTATATGTACATGATATACTAATTTTATTATTAAATATAAATTACTATCATATACTATAAATATATATACTAATTTGTAAATCACTGCCGATCTCTTGATGATTAATATTGTTTATCTTACCTGCAAAACAAGGTTTCCTGATATTGGCTCGAAGTGCACAAAAAATCACATATGCAGCATGCATCTGTCTCGGATGTCAGAAGGTATAATGAGGGTGGAACGCTCCCTTCTCTTCTCAAGGACGTAACTCGAGCGGAACATGACCATAAACTGCTGAATGTACATCATATGTATATGTAAGTGTACGTGTTTGTATGTGTGTCTGTCGTTGGTTATCTCCCAATTAGGGTTTCAGAAGGTGGAACAGAGCCGTTCCAGGTCTCGATGTATCCACGTGTGTGTGTGTGTGTGTGTGTGTGTGTGTGTGTGTGTGTGTGTGTGTGTGTGTGTGTGTGTGTGTGTGTGTGTGTGTGTGTGTGTGTGTGTGTGTGTGTGTGTGTGTGTGTGTATGAGACTGTGTGTGTGTATGTCTGTATGCATGTATGTATAATGTGTGTATATATGTCCTGTATGTACTGTGTGTATGTATATGTGTGTACTGTGTGTATGTACTGTATGTACTGTGTGTATGTACTGTATGTATGTATGTATGTATGCATGTACTGTGTGTATATACTGTACTGTACTGTATATATGTATGTGTGTATGTACTGTATGTGTGTATGTACTGTATGTGTGTATGTACTGTGTGTATGTATGCATGTACTGTGTGTATGTACTGTACTGTACTGTATATATGTATGTGTGTATGTACTGTATGTATGTATGTACTGTGTGTATGTATGCGTGTATGTATGTACTGTGTGTACCGTATGTACTGTACTGTATGTATGTACTGTATGTACTGTGTGTATGTGTGTATGTACTGTATGTATGTATGTATGTATGCATGTACTGTGTGTATGTACTGTATGTGTGTATGTACTGTATGTGTGTGTGTATGTACTATGGGTTGTTGTGGGTTTTTGGTCGTAAACTCCATATGTGGGTCGAAGAAGGCTGAACGGAGTCCTCCCAGCTCTTGATGTATTCACCTTCGTGTAAGGACTGTAAGGTATTCATACCACGTGAATTTTTCACATTTTGTTGTTACAGCCTGAATTTGAAATGGATTAAATTGTCATTTTTTGTCACTGATCTACACATAATATCCGATAGTGTCAAAGAGGAATTTTTTTATGGCATAGCCTGTATGGCAATGCCATCGAGAACAGCGTTTGTCTGTCCGTATGTCCCCACAAACAAACACCAATCAGAGCTGAGGATCCGGTCACATGACGGGGACACGTTTAGTCACGATTACAGTTGCATCTTTTACTAAAATGAAATTTACTAACCTTCTGTGGAACGTTTTGGGGTCCCGGCGGGTGTAGTAAGGTAGGTAGGAGGTTTCAGAAATTCCTCAATACAATTATGATTTTGAAATGCGATCGACACGGACCGTGCTCCCGAATCAGGAAGTGAACAGATGATGACGGTTCACTGTTTTGATAATATCTCGAAACAATCGTGATTTAACATTCTATTTTGATATATCAATACTGTGGCGGACACAAAAGCCCACTGGCGTGGTGACATCATCCCGCGCACCAAGTGGGCAGTGGCCACGCCCGAGGGGTAGGCGTGGACTCATGATATACACCGGGCGCGCAGCCCGGAGCGCGCCAGTGTTACAGTGAGCTCCTGAAATAAAGACGCTTATAAGTTACCGCTTGTCCGCTTCCTCCTTGCTCGCAAGCAGCGCGCGTAACGCCGCGCTTTACTGGTGACCCCCTCGACGTTGGATCTGCCGGAGCGATCCTTCCACACGCAACGCCATTGCCATGGCCAACTTCATCAAACTTCCCGAATTTTGGGAGGCTCAGGCCGAAGTCTGGTTCGTCCAGGCCGAAGCCCAATTTCAGCTTTGGCGCCTCACCGGCGATGACACGCACTATTGCCACGTCGTCGCCTCCCTCGGGCCCGGCACGGACGCTCGAGTTGTGTCCGTCCTTCGCCACCCACCGGACGGCCACAAGTACGAGGCACTCAAGCGGCTACTCCTAGCCACGTTCGGCCTCACGGACGACGCACGGGCCGACCGCCTCCTGGATCTCCCCGAGCTCGGTGACACGCGCCCGTCGGTCCAAATGGACCATATGCTGTCACTGTTGGGCGACGAAGCCCCCGGTTCTCTATTCCGGGCGCTTTTCCGTCGCCAACTTCCAGCGCAGGTTCGCCTCGCGTTGGCCGGGACCGGGCTAACGGAACCCCGAGCATTGGTAGCCGAGGCGGACAGGTACTTCGCCGCTTCAGACACGCGGGCGAGAGTCGGCGTGGCCGTCACGGCCCTCGAGGCTGATGCTGCTGATGCTGCTGATGCTGCTGTTCCACAGCATCAGCTTATACAGCATACGCAGCATGCTGATATGCACCTCATGACCGCCGCCACGCCCCGCCCACCGCCGCGGTGAAAACCGCCACCGCGGGGAAACCCACCAACTCCACCGGCCTGGCGGAGCCAGCCGCACTCCTCCAGCTCCACCACCTGGTGCTGGATTCCACGCCAAGTTCGGCCACGAAGCTCGGCAGTGTCATCCGCCATGCTCCTTCAACAGGTCGGGAAACGCCCGGGCCGGCGCTCAATAGTGGCGATGAGCGCCGGCCGTTCGAGCAGCCTGCTGTTCATAACGGACACCTTCTCCGGGCGCCGTTACCTGTGCGACACGGGAGCGCAGGTGAGTGTCGTTCCCGCCGGCACGTCAGACAAGCACGCCGCGGGTGGGGGCCCCGCGCTGCTTGCCGCGAACGGGACGCCCATCCGTACGTACGGAAAACGCTGCCTCTCTCTGCGGTTCGGAGGGCAGGTTTTCCGATGGACGTTCGTCACCGCCGACGTGCCCATGGCACTGCTTGGCGCGGACTTCCTGTGCGCTAATGGGCTCCTGGTCGACGTCAAGCGCAGACGTCTTGTCCAGGCCGAGACGTTCAGCTCGCTCGCTTGTGCGTTGCCCAGCTCAACGAGCGGCTTGCCAAGCGGCTTGCCGAACGGTTCGGTTCCGGCCACGTTGGTCTGTACGCTTCCGGCAGCGCACGCATTCACCCGCCTCCTCGCCGGCTTCCCGGCCCTCACGCGGCCCACCTTCTCGGCGGGGGCCGTCAAGCACGGGGTGGCCCATCACATCCCCACCGTCGGGCCACCGGTCTACGCCCGGGCACGCCGCCTCGAGCCGACGAAGCTGGCAGTGGCAAAAGCGGTGTTCGCTACCCTGGAGCGACTCGGCATCGTTCGGCGCTCAGAGAGCGCTTGGGCGTCGCCGCTGCACATCGTGCCAAAGCCCGGCAGGGGATGGCGACCGTGCGGGGACTATCGCCGTCTCAATGACGCCACGACTCCCGACCGCTACCCCGTCCCCCACATTCAGGACTTTTCCGCCCGTTTGGCGGGCAGGTCCTTCTTCTCGAAGGTGGACCTCATACGCGGCTACCATCAGGTCCCCGTCAGGCCGGAGGACGTCCCGAAGATGGCGGTCATCACGCCATTCGGACTCTTCGAGTTCCTGCGCATGCCCTTCGGTCTGAAGAATGCAGCTCAGGCGTTCCAGCGACTGATGGACAGCGTCCTGCGCGACTTGGATTTTGTCTACGTCTACCTGGACGATATCCTCGTCGCCAGCGCGTCCCGCGAAGAGCACCTACGCCACCTCCGCACGCTCTTCGAACGCCTGGGCCAGCATGGCCTGATTGTGAACCCCGCAAAGTGCCGGTTCGGCGCCGCCATAATCGATTTTCTGGGGCACCGTGTCACCAGGCACGGAGCCGTCCCCCTGCCGGCCAAGGTGGAGGCGGTGAAGGGGTTTCCGCGCCCCTGCACGATCAGAGGGCTGCAGGAGTTCCTGGGCATGGTGAACTTTTACCATCGGTTCCTGCCCCGTATCGCCCAGCTCCTGCGCCCCCTGCACGAAGCTCTCCGAGGTAAGCCGGGCAAAGGCGACGTTACCTGGACCGAGCAGATGGACACGGCGTTCACGGGCGCGAAGCTCGCCTTGGCTAACGCCACCATGCTCGCGCACCCGGCGCCCGATGCACCGATCGCCCTCACCACCGATGCCTCGGACTATGCGGTGGGCGCGGTGCACGAGCAATGGGTGCGTGGAGCTTGGCAACCGCTGGCGTTCTTTAGCTGGCAGCTTCGCCCGCCCGAACGCAGTTACAGTACCTTCGACCGCGAGTTGCTCAGACTTCACTTGGCGGTCAGGCACTTCCGCCATCTGCTCGAGGGCCGTGCGTTCACTACCTTCGTCGACCACAAGCCACTGATCTTCGCGATGGGCAAGGTCACCGAGCCGTGGTCGGCCCGGCAGCAGCGTCACCTCTCGGCCGTATCCGAGTACACGACGGACATCCAGCACGTCGCGGGGAAGGACAACCTGGTGGCGGATTGCCTTTCCCGGGCCGTCGCCCACGCAGTCCACCTCGGCATCGACTATGCCCGGATGGCAGCGGACCAGGCCGCTGACCCGGACGTCCAGGCCTTGCGGACCGCCGTCACGGGCCTCCGCGTCACCGAGGTGCCGTTCGACGGCGCGGGCGCGGCCCTCTTGTGCGACGTCTCCCTCGGGCGTCCTCGCCCCATCGTGCCCGCGGGCTGGCAGCGCCAGGTGTTTGACGCCACCCACGGCCTGTCCCACCCGGGCGCGAGGGCCTCCCAAAGGCTGATCGCTGACAAGTTCATCTGGCATGGCCTCCGGAAGGCCGTCCGCGGCTGGGCCAGGACGTGCCTCGCGTGCCAGCGTGCCAAGGTGCACCGGCACACCCAGGCCCCGTTGGCCTAGTTCACGGTGCCGGAACGCCGGTTTGACCATGTCCACATGGACCTGGTGGGACCTCTGCCCCCCTCGCGGGGTTTCACCTACGTCCTCACCATGGTGGACCGCACCACCCGGTGGCCGGAGGCCGTGCCCTTGGCGTCGACAACGGCGGCCGATGTCGCGCAGGCTTTCATCGCCACCTGGGTCGCCTGGTTCGGCGCCCCCTCAGACATCTCGTCCGACCGCGCCCCCCCAGTTCACCTCGGAGCTCTGGGGGGCGGTCGCGCAGGGGCTCGGGGTCCGGCTGCACCGAACCACGGCCTACCACCCCCAGGCTAACGGCCTGTGTGAGCGATTTCACCGCGCATTGAAGGCCGCGCTCCGGGCCACCCTCCGCGACGGCGGCTGGGTCGACAGGCTCCCCTGGGTCCTGCTGGGCCTCCGGACGGCGCCCAAGGAGGACCTGCGCGCATCCGCGGCGGAGTTGGTCTTCGGGCAACCGCTGCGGGTGCCGGGCGAGTTCCTCCCCGACTCCACGGCACCATGGTCCGCGGCACAGCAGCGCTCCGCTCTGCAAGAGACCGCCCAGAGGTTCGCCCCGGTGCCAACGGCATGCCACGGGCACCCACCGACGCACGTCGCCCCGGAGCTTCGCACGGCGGAGTACGTCTTCGTCTGCCACGATGCCCACCGGACACGACTGCGGCCCCCGTACGACGGGCCTTTCCGCGTGCTGGAGACCGGGGCGAAGCACTTCACCTTGGACATCGGCGGTACTCCTGACCACGTTTCGGTAGACCGCCTCAAGCCGGCCCACCTTGACGTGGACCATCCACCGCCAGTGGCCCGACCCCCACGTCAGGGCCGCCCCCCTGCGGGCGGACCCCCGGCACCGCCCAGCCCCGCCGCCACGCCGCCCCCCGGGCCTGCACCCATCCCAGGGGCAGCCAGGGGCATCCCACCTGGCATCCCTGCACCCCGGACGCCGCCGATCGCCAGGGGGCGCTTCGGCCGGGTCATTCGTCTGCCCCGCAAACTGGCCCTCCAGGTGCGCGGGAATTCTGGGGGGGGCGCGTGTGGCGGACACAAAAGCCCACTGGCGTGGTGACATCATTCCGCGCACCAAGTGGGCCAGTTTGCGTATCTGATGCTCTGTTTGCGTATATCGTATATCTGATGCTCTGTTCGCATACAGATACGTTTGCGTATCTGTATCTGATGCTCCCCCTTCCTCTTCATTAACGGTATGGACCTCAAACATCCGGGGCCTTCGTTCAAACTTAACTGATCTCTCCATACAGGTTGCTTCTGTCAAACCAGACGTGATCTGCTTTACAGAAACTTTCCTCCTTTATGATGTCTCTGATTCCATAGTATCTCTCCCGGGCTATTCCCTCCTCCGGTATGATAGACCTGAGCCTCGTCCTGGAGGCGGGGTTGCTATCTTTATCAAAAACTCTCTTCCTCACTCGCCCTGCACTGCACTCTCTCCACCTCACCCCCAGGAATACCTCTGGCTACGGCTTCCCCTTCGCTCCCACCTCTTGTTCATATGTGTGTTGTACCGTCCACCAAACAGTGATGACTCCATCTACATCTCGCTGTCTGATGATATGGACCAACTTCTATCTACTCATCCCAACTCTCTCTTCCTCATATGTGGTGATTTCAACTGTCATCATGCCAGTTGGCTGGGTGTGGGTACCTCTCTCACCAGCCATGGCTCCTCAGCAAAGGACTTCTGCGACTCACTGGGACTGACACAATCTGTCAATTTCCCGACCCGGATCTCAGTCAACGGAACATCTTCTCTTCTGGACTTGGTTATGACTAACTTCCCTGAAAATGTCTGCTGCTCTTCTTCTGCTCCGATCGGATCATCTGATCATGTCCTTGTTAAAGTGGACATCTCTCTGACCATCCTCAGGGAGCCTGCTCAGCGTCGACGAGTCTGGCATTTCACTCAGGCCAACTGGCACGGTCTTCAAGCAGCCATCAATCATCTGGACTGGTCTCCCATCTCTACCACCTCTGACATCAACTCATCCTGGGAATTCTTCCAAAGTAAATTGCTCTCTCTCATGCACAGATTTATCCCATCTCGTCTTCAGTTGTCATACCCTTCCTCCCGTCCATGGTACACGGAATCTTGTGGTGAGGCTGTTGCCCAGAAACAACTTGCCTTCTTCTCCTGGAAAGCAAATCCAACGGAAGGAAATCTCATTTCCTTTCACAAAGCCCGAAACAAGTGTGTGTCCACCCTCAGGAGAGCCAGGAAACAATATCTCTCCGTTCTCAAGACCGAACTCTCTTATCTGTCTCCCTCTTCCAAATCCTGGTGGCGTCTGGTCAAATCCGTTTCTGGTGTTTGTTCCCCCTCCATCCCCTCCCTTGCCTCAAACGGCTATACAGCTGACTCCGCACGTGAAAAAGCTGAATGCCTCAACTCTGTGTTTGCCTCTAAATCTTGTGTCCCAAACCCATCCCTCTCTGTACCCACCATACCCAGTCGTACCCTGCTGCTCCTGGACTCCGTGTCCTTTCCTCCTGACAAGGTGGAAAAGTTTCTGTCAACCCTCGACTCTGATTCTGCAACTGGACCCGACGGCATCAGCCCACGGGTCCTAAAATCCTGCTCTGCTGCTCTATCTCACCCTCTCTCTGTTCTCTTCACCCTCTCTTTTGCTCAAGGTCAACTGCCATCTGCTTGGAAATCAGCCAACATCACCGCTTTGCACAAAAAAGGTGCAAAAACAGATCCTAGCAACTACAGACCAATCAGCCTTCTCCCAATTATCAGCAAAGTCATGGAATCCATCATTGCTTCTGATATGAAATCTTTCCTCTTCTCCAATGGCTTGATCTCTGATCATCAATTTGGTTTCAGACCAGGTCACTCTACTCTGGACATGCTGCTTCTGCTGTCTCAACAATGGATGGAGGTCCTCAATGCCAAACAGGAAATTAGAGCTGTCTCCCTCGACATATCACGTGCCTTCGACACGGTCTGGCACCCCGCTCTGCTCACCAAACTCTCCTCCTTTGGTATCCATGGAAATCTCCACGCATGGCTGGCGGACTTCCTCTCTAGTCGTCGTCAACGTGTGGCCCTGAATGGGTTTCTCTCATCTCCTCTTCCTGTTCAGGCTGGAGTTCCCCAAGGCAGTGTTCTGGGCCCCGTGCTTTTTCTGGTCTTCATCAATGATCTCTCTGACTCTCTCGAAAATCCTCTCTATCTCTTTGCTGATGACTCCACTCTCTGCCGCTCCATTCCTCTTCCCTCAGATCGGCAGTCTGCTGCCTCCTCACTCTCTGAAGACCTGGACAAAATCACAGACTGGTCAAACAAGTGGAACATGTCTTTCAATCCTGACAAATCTCACACTCTTACTATGTCTCTCCGAAAAGATCGACTGGACAACCCTCCCATCTACTTTCTCAACAATCCTCTCCAAGAAGTTCTGTCGCTCAAGATTTTGGGTCTCACTATCTGCCATGATCTTTCTTGGGAAAACCACATTTCCAAGCTGGCCTCCAAAGCCAGTCGCCGACTGGGCATCCTCCGTCGTGCGAAGTCCTTCCTCGGCACACCTGAGCTCCTCACCACATACAAGGCTTTCATCCGCAGCTCAATGGAATACTGTTCTCCCCTATGGGCCGGTGCTCCTGCCTCACACCTAGCTCGGCTTCACGCTGTTGAAACCAAAGCTTTCAGAATTATTGGAATCTCCCGCGATGAAGCTATCTCTGAGGGCCTTTCACTCACTCACCGCAGGCAGGTAGGTGGTCTTTCTGTCTTCTACCGACTCCTCTCCGGCCTTGCACCCCCAGCTCTCTCTGTGCTCTGTCCCCCAAATATTCCTACAGGTCGCACAAGATCTGCCAGCAACCCTCTGATGGTTAATCTGCCAAAATCTCGGCTCTCCGCTCACCTTCACTCTTTCATTCCTCTTTTCTCCCGCCTCTGGAACAAACTCCCTCACTCCCTTCAATCCCACTCCTCCCTCCAGGTCTTTAAAACAGCTGTTCACCACCATCTCTTATCTTCCCCCATCCAAAACCTTGATCTTTTCTACCCCCGCTAATTCACCCCAGATCCACCTTGTTTGAAATTCCAACTTCTTTCCTGGAAGTCCTGGCAGTGTCCATATGTTTTATACCTCTCCCACTGCCCCCTTCCCACGCCCCCCCCCCCCAAAGCCCTCGCCCTCTCTCAGATCTCTCGATGTCTCCATGTCTCTCGGTCCCTGCTCTCAAATGTTGTGTTTGTGTCCTTCCCCCTCTCTCCCCATCTTGTCTACCGCTCCCTATGTTATATGTTTTATGTGTCGGTTTGTCTTTCTGTGTGATTAATGTTCGCTCTTTCACGAGCCTCGATATTGTATACAGAAAAAAAAAAAAAAAAAAAAAAAAAAAAAAAAAAAAAAAAAAAAAAAAAAAAAAAAAAAAAAAAAAAAAAAAAAAAAAAAAAAAAAAGTGGGCGGTGGCCACGCCCGAGGGGTAGGCGTGGCCTCATGATATACACCGGGCGCGCAGCCCGAAGCGCGCCAGTGTTACAGTGAGCTCCTGAAATAAAGACACTTATAAGTTACCGCTTGTCCGCTTCCTCCTTGCTCGCAAGCAGCGCGCGTAACGCCGCGCTTTAATACCATCGTATTAATTTGTGATTGGAATGATGAATGATGCTGTTTAGAATGAAAATATAGAGTATAGAGAACGTGCTGTCAATGCTGAAGGTATTGTTGTTCGACTGTAGATGGCACAGAAATGTGAAATTTATTGGTTCATCATTGGCGATTCGCCGTTTTTTTAAATCCAAGTCATTCACGAACCGGCTGTCCATTCCTGAAGTCAAAAATATTTAATACCTGGATTATTTGCTAACCCAGGTTATACTATCTTCTTCAACTAAAGTATCAAACAAGCCCAGTTACACCATTGTTGGACTATCGGTCTTGTTTTTTTTTTTAGAAATTCTTACAAAATAATTACAAATGCAATACAGAAATATATGATTTACATAAGTATTCAACCCCAAGTCAATACTTTGTAGAAGCGTCGTTGGCAGCGATTACAGCTTTGAGTCTTCTTCGGTTCATCTGTATCAGCTTTGCACATCTGGATTTGGGGAGTTTCTCCCATTCTTCCTTGCAGATTTGCTCAAGCTCTGTCAAGTTGGATGGGGAGCGTCAGTGAACAGCAATCTTCAAGTCTTTCCACAGATTCTCAATGGGATTCAAGTTTGGGCTTTGGCTGGGCCAATCAAGAACTTTCACGTTCTTGTTCTGAAGCCATTCCAGTATTGCTTTGGCTGTATATGTATGTATAGTATAGTATGCGTGGGGTCATTGTCCTGTTGGAACGTAAATCTTCGCCGCAGTCCAACATCTTTTGCACTGTGAAACAGGTTCTCCTCAAGGATTCCATTCATTACCCTGCACTCGCGAAACGAAAAGTGGGGTTAAGCAATCAGGTGCATACGTGTGCCGTATGTGTGTGTGTGCCATACGTGTGTGTGCTGTGTACCGTGTGCCATACATGTGCCGTGTGCCATACGTGTCTGCATTTTAAAAATTCATTTTCTCGGCAACAGTTGATCTGATTGACACGACATTTTACCGGAGAAGCGCCTCCTCCTGTAGAATTTTTTTATTCATAATTATGACGTCATAGGTGATGTGGAACGGACGCCATCTTGGAAAAACGTTACACCTCCATATCTCCCAAACCGCTCAATGGAAAAAACTCAGTTACCGACCTGGTTTTGCCCTTGTTGGACCCTTGTTGTTGGACAAGGGCGAAACCAGGTCGGTAACTGTGAGTTTTGCATACACTTGTGACAGTATCTGAATTTAACAACCGTTGGAGCACCAAATTACAGATACTAATTTTTATATATATATATATATATATATATATATATATATTGTTGCGGATCTCAAATGTCAGCCTCCCCCTTACCAAGGGGGGATTAATCCCCTTGTCTTTTATCTAGCCGACGTGATCCGGGGCTATTACGTTCCTTCCGGTCAGCGCTGAATAGGGTGGTAGGCCGAATTATTCCTATTACCTAATTACCAGCACCTCCCAGGAAGCAAGGAAATAACCCCGCCCGAACCACGGTTTTATGTGGAAACGCCGAGCGATAGCGAGCCGTGATCCAGGCCGTTAACAGGTACTAAACCCGAACCGAGCGGTTGTAATCGTGCCACGCTTACCCAATGGAAGAAATCACTAATACGGTCGGATTAAGAAGAAAGGAAGAACAGATCGGTTTATTAACACAATATACAGTGAAGAAGAAGAAGAAGAATACACAGTGCAGCCTTAAGAACAGTCTTAACTTATCCCCTGGACAAACGGGCCCGCACACACAGACACACTCACACGGGGATGTAGATGGTCATGGTCGATGGTCCAGGGATGATGTCCACAGCTTGTTCTCCGGGTCCCTGACTCGCACCGCGAAGAAGATGGAAGGACGGCAGGCGTTCCCCGCGTGTCGTTGGCACGGCTCGGACAATTATCGGGGGAAAGGTACACTAGGCTGGCGGTTACTTCACGGCTCAGCCGCGTATGTAATAAACAAACCGGTGCGATATGCGCTTCAACAGTTCAAATGGCGAAGCGCCTCTCCCAATCGTCCGCTTTGGTAAAGCGCATATACCCCTTCTGGCCAGTCCTTTCGCACGGGAGTCCACTTTACCTCTTGATACCAGCGCTTTTGCGTAAGTCCTCTTTCATGCCAATGCTTGGCTTCCCTCACGAGTCCTGTTGCAAAGCGCGTATATCCTCCAGTCCTTTTGATAAAGCGCGTAAGTCCTGTTACAAAGCCCCTCGCTCATCAGTCCTGTATATGGGCTTTGTGAGCACGTTTACATAGCGCCGCCCAGCGAACCCTCTCGAATTTGCCAGCTGCGCTCTGATCACGCCCCTCACGCCATTCCACCTGAGCCCTGGTTGGTCGATGGCTCTTACCGGCTCCGCCCTTGACATCTGCTTGACGTGGCCACACCCCGACCTCATGCTCCTCCCCCTTCTCAGGCCTACCTCGTGGCATTTGGCTGGTTTGAGCATCCCAATGCGAGGGCAATAGCAAAAATGGGGCGCGGACTGGATGCTGCCCCAACGAGGTAGATTTGGAGGGTGGGCCGCAAAATGAATGGTACCTACTCTTATTTATTTCTTTACACAACGCAGGTATCACTATTGGAAATGATCTTATTCTACACATATACTATGACATAACTAATGTTCTAAGGTGGCCTACGTGTTGCATGTGGACTAACTATGGGGGCAAACCTTTAACCTTTATTAATCAATATGTAGCCTGGTGTTGGCTTAGCGGTTAGGGTGCCGGCTTGGGATCCTTGGATCCTGGGTTCGAATCCCGGTCGATCGCTGAATTAACACCAGGGGGGGTTGACTCAGCCTGTCATCCTTCCGAGTCGGCAAATTTTGAGTACCAGCTTGCTGGGATGAATGATCCCGGTGTGTACCCCGGTTTAGAATAGGTACACCATAGCCCTGCGCATCGTAAGAGGCGACTAAGGGTTGGCGTCAGGAAGGGCATCCGGCCATAAAAACAATTGCCTCAAACAGGGAACCATGATTGTCATGGGGCCCGCAAGGCTAACCCCCGCTCTAGCAGGAAAATGGCCTTAAAACGGTCATTCATATATATATAATCAATATGTACATTCTCAGAACCGCAACAATATATATATATATATTTTGTTACGGTTTTCCGCCACCCTTCTTACCCTTACCAAGGGGGGATTAAGCCCCTTGTTCTTTCTGGGCCTGGCGTAACCGAGAGACTTGAAACGCCTCTTCTGGGTGAATGCAAGGTAGGGTTTCGGGACCAGGTCTCGCTCGTACCTAAATACCTGCGCCGCCACGGAAGCGGGGAACCAAGCCTCGCACGAGCCACGTGTAATTTGAGTACACCAAGCGGATTGCGTACCACGTGGTCCGTGCAGTCACCGTTGATATTGGACCCCGATTAGAGCGGTTCTATTCGTACCACGCTTAGTCAATGATGGAAAACACAAGAACAATCGAATGGAAGGAAGAACACAGGTTTAGTTATTATTCCCAATATTATGTACAATGATCGGTAGAAGCAGAGACACAGAGCAGAACTTAAGCAGTCTTATTCTTAAACCCCAGACTCGGGCCCGTTCACACTCACACAGGGAATTGCAGGCAGGATGATGTTCAGGCCAAACGCGGCGCCTTGGTCGTCCAGGAACGGCCCCGTCCGGCTCTTCTCGGTCACAGCACGTCCCGCGATGATGGCGAGCAGGCAGTGGAAGGACCCTCGGAGCGCGTCCCTCGAACAAAGGCAGATGATGAGGCAGGAAGGAAACGTACGCGTCTCTCAGCCCGGCTGGCGGTTCCACAGCGCGTTTAGCAACCAGCGCGCTATCACTCGCGTAACCCAATGCACTATAGCGGCTCGGCTTCAAGCTCAACCGAGCGTCACTTTAATATGAGCGCATATCTTGGTTCATGCGTGTCTTTCTCCGATCTCGTATCTCTCAAACTCCACTGCTGACTGCGCTCCTTCAACTCCTCTTCTCGATGCTCTCCAAATGCCAACTCACTGCCAACTGCTCCTCGACTCAGTCCTCGTGGGGGCTTTGCGGGATGGGTTATATTTGCCATGCCCTGAGCCTTCTCGAACGTTCCAACCACGCCCTGTGACCCAGTGCTGCAGCCACTCCCTGTGAGCCCTGAATGGCGGCTCGAGCTTACCGTCAGCTTCTTCGCCACCTTCATTGGGTCCCGACCCGACCCTCCAGGCCGGCCTCGTGTTAATTCGCGCCAAAAAGCCAAAGGCAGCACAAAGAGGCGTAAGAGGCATAAGGCAATGGAGGCGGGATAAGGCAATGGAAGTACGAGAAGGACCTACTCTCATTATTCTACTCAACGCAAAACTAACACAGGAAAAGGACTATTCTCACACATACTATGAAATAATTGAACTATCGCGAGGCTACGTGTTGTTTGTGTGACTAACTATGAGGGGGAAATTTAGCCTTTATTATACAAAACTCAAAACCGCAACACTACCCCTCTCCCTCGTCAGACTCGTCCCCGAGTCGAATCTAACAAAAAAAAATGGAACGACCGGTTTTGAGAATGATCTGGAAATTAACTTTTACTTTTACATGTGACATATAGATGTGGTTCCCTCTAACATTTACTCTAACCCGTTGGTGCCACAGTTATAAAACACTAAATATGTCCCACCTATTGCGTTGAGTAGCTATTCTAACAGAATCACGCCCACAATTAACCGAATCTGGAATTTGTCAAACTAAACATAAAGCCGGTGGGCAGCATTTTATATACAAGCACAAAAAAACTTACTCTTATTTACAGTTCTATGACCCAGGACCTGTCCTTTTTGGAAAGAAGATTGGAGGGGAGAGAAAGCTCAGCAATATACACAAAAACACACTCATCATTCAAAAATTCATATTTGCTGCTTGCTTCTTGCATCTTGCTTCTTGCATCTTCTGTGTGCATATATCAAACCAGCTAGCCCCCGGACCGGCATACAGGCCATTCCTGCTCTTCAGGGCTAATTAAACTTACAAATCTTCTCGTCCCTAGCACGCCATAATAAAAATACACAAAAACTGTGTTTATTGTATTTCTTTGCCAAGCAGGGCCCAACCCTATGTGGTCCGACTGCGTGACATTAATGCCACTCAAAACTAGTGGTCCGAAGATGCAAGGTGAATTTGCAGCAAGGTGCTGCACAGTAGAGGTGTAAGGCCACAAAACTTGTGGCCCATAGTGTGTGTAATGTGCAGCAAAGTGTTTGTGACAGCAAAGTGCTGCACAGGTCCTTGGTGTCCTTGGTGTCCTTGTGTTTTATACTTCTCCCACCCCCCACGCCCCCCACCCCTTCCCACGCCTCCTCCCCCCAAGCCCTCTCCCTCCCACACATCTCCCTGCTCTCAAATGTTGTGTGCTCTCAAGTGTTTGTGTGCTTCCCATTCTCTTGTCTTCCGCTCCCTCTTTTTATATATTTTGTTTGTCTGGTTGATTTGTTTGTGAAGTAAATGTCAGCTCTTTCACGAGCCTCGATTCAGTATACAAAAAAAAAAAAAAAAAAAAAAAAAAGGTGCAGCAAAGTTACACAAAAGGATATGGCAGCAAATGCTGTGCAGTTCGTCTGCACAGATGTAATAAGGTGCAGCAGGGGTGCTGCACAGATGTAGCAAGGTGCAGCAAGGAACGCTGCACAGGTCGATGGTGCTGCACAGTTCCACCTCCAAAATGGTCCTGGGGTGGTGGGAAGACAAAGCACGACCAGCAAAGCGGAAAGGGCACAACGGTACACAGCAAAACAAGGTAATGCAGCACGAGGGCACGCGGAAGAGCGAGCAGAGCAGGCTCGTCCCTAACTGTTCGTACCCCCCAACGTCGGCTTACACTACCCTAGCCCTTTCTTGTATTTACAAATTCGTCTCTACGTCTTGTCTCCCATATCCCCCTCTAATCCAAATTCGTCTCCCAATCCCGCCCAGGAAGGAAGGAATGGAACAACCACAATGTCCCATTACGTCATGATGTGTCTTACACTCAAACAGTTTACCAAGCCCTGGTGTGGAGTTCCATCCTCCTTGGTAAATGGCTGTGGATGATGCGAAGGGGATTTCTCAATTCCTAACTACACTAATGACATTTCCTTTTAAACTACCTGGGGTCATACCCTGCCAATCGGCCATCTTTAAACTATGTGGTTCTAAGAACCGAATTCCCATTGCCCACTCTGCGATGCCCCTGAAATTTGGGTCTCACTCCCACAAATTTTCATACTGTGCCCTTGCACAATTTCGGGGCTGGGTCGTGTAGCTCCACCAGCAGGTCCAACTACCTGCGCACCTCCGCCACTGAAGTCGCCACCCGAGCTTACCTGCTCCTGCGACTACCTAAACTGGGGAAGGCCCCTCCTGGCACTTTACCCCCTGATGCTCACCTTGGCATTGGGCAACCCGGGTCCTTCCTTTGGATCCTCGGGCCCCACTGAACAACTCACAACTACTCTAACTGGCTCCCAGAGCCTACCTGCGGCCTCACCTGGCCGACAAACTACCAGTGGCGGAGTGCCCTAATAACCATACACACCAATTAAACCACACGCCCAGCCATTTCACTGACTCATGCACCCTCCAAAGCACTACTTTGCCACTACCTGCACCACAGGTGTCAATATCCAAACAATTTTGCCTATACCCTCTATCTGGGTTTACACTACCCACCCCGGGCTTTCGCGAATGGGTTCCACTCTTCCCCCATTCAGTCCTTCGCACCATGCATTCCACACCCTTTATTCCACACCAAGCATTCCACACCATTTATTCCACACACTATTTATCTCACACACCTTTTGTCTCGCACACCAAATTCGCACACCTTTTGTGCTCACACACTTCTTTCCTCGCACACCTTTTTTCCATACACCTCAAACACAACTCCATTTGTCTCAATACACAAAATCCTCACACACACAGCATCATCTATCTAACTGCTTTTCCCCCTAAAACTCGTGCTTCCCCGTCTTCCCTTTTAAACTAAGCACCCCCTTCGTCATTAACATCCATCTAACCTCTCTACATCCCCACTACAGTACAATGTCACTACCTAAATCTCATGTCTTCTAAAGTCTTCTAATTCCCTATCAATTATCCTAGCCCTCCCTCGGCTAGCTTCGTTGCCCCATGGAGGTAACCATCGCTGGCCCCCCATGTGCCTAACACTGCCATGCCTCTAATCTAATGCTCATGGGCCCTGATGAGGAATGGGCAAACTACCATTCCCCCACATAGGGTACACTATCCTCATTCGTCCACTATGCTTGAGCCTCTCCACGTGGAAATACATCGTCACAGCTCGGCTTCGAAAGGCCGAGCGATCCATGCGGTTGGTTTGTCTCCTGTAGGTTGGGTCCGTCCGGCATTTTTGATCCAGGGGAAGAGGCATGGATGGGCCGAGGTGCAGTGGCCCATCTCTGCGCAGGGCTTCACGGTCCCACGCACGATGGCCCAACCGCCCACGGTCGGAGCATCGCACCCGCAAAGGTGCGCGGCTCCGAAATCTCCGACCTCCCCTTGAACCTTGCCGATTGCCTTTCCCGCCACGGCTCTGCACCAACCATACAGGGCGGGGTCTGGCACGGGTCGTGCATGGCGGTCCTTGTGAAACCGCCGCACCACCGATCCCGGCTGGTCCCTCCCACACACAACTCACCGAGGGCTCACGTCGGCTATCCGTCGCGCTAAACGCTACCCCGGTCGGTGTCGATGCTTGAGCCGCGTTCTCACCACTCGTGACCCACTCTGCACTCACACACCCAGGCGCCCCTGCGCCTTCCATACACTCCGCTACCGCACACTCTCCTTCCACATTTTCTGGTGTGCCTTCTCCCTCGCACACCGTACTCAGACCTGCACACCTAGGCGCACTCACACCCCTCACACACTTCAGTACGCACTCTTCTTCTATGCACTCTTCTACCGCACACTCTGTAACACCCCCAGGTGTGCACTCCTGCACACACTCTACAACACGCTCTGGTGTGCACTCCTGCACACTCTCTGTAACACACTCTCCCCGCACACAGTCTGTAACACCCACGGGTGTGCACTCTCCCATTGCACACCCAATCCTCGCACACTTCCCCCCCCCCCCCCCCACTCTTGGGTGTGCACTCCTTCGCACACTCTGTAACACACTCTCCCGTTACACTCTCCATCACCACACACTCTGGCACACACTTTTCTCTCTCACACCCATGCTCCGGTGCACACTTTTCTCTCACACACACGCCAGTCGCTCTCGTACACCGCACAATGGACCTTCCACGACCACCCAGGTTTCGTTTCTCTCCCAAGCGCGCCAAAACCCTTTTCACGCCAAACACATTCGCGCCATTAATTCTACTCACCTTGGGGATCTCCTTTCCTGCCAGCACCTGCAAACTTTTCATTTGGTTAGCAAGCCCGGCATCACGGTGCGAATACAGACTTTGTGCGCATCCCATTTCTTCCCTCTGTGATTCATTTTCTATCTCTGCCGTCTCTTCGGCCCCAATTCTTCCTTCAATTCTAATTATTTCTTTTTCTTCGACGATGGCCGGCGCCAATAGATTTTTCTTTCCCAATTTGGCGACCGTCGGCTTTTTTCTCGCTCCCCACGTGCTCCTCACATCGCGTCACCTCGTCGCGTACCAATGCGACCTCTTCGCCCAACATGCGTCCAATGTCCTCCCCTGTTTCTTCCAATTCCCGGGTGAATTTGTCACTTTGGGCGTCCATTTTGTTTTCCAACCTTTTAAACCCATCTTTCATTTCCTGGGTGGATTTGTCACTCTGGGTATCCATTTTCCCATTTATTTTATTTATGTCATTCTTCAGTTCGCCCTGCATTTCTTTCATATCCTCACCTGACTTGACCATAAAGGCCCTCATTTGTGCCATAAATAGGCCCCAGTCCGTTGGTACCGCAGGCTCGGCTCTCGCCGCCATGTGCGAGGTGCCACCATTTTCTACCCCTGCTGCCGGCCCCTCATCAATTTTCTCCTCTTCTACCAACCCTTCCTGTGGGTCCTGGGTCATTAATTCCTCCTGATCATCTACCCCCACTGGCATTCAACCACCTTGGCTAGCCATGGTACGAATTAAATTTGGTTTTAATAACTAGATTTCGTCCACTCGTAATTTTGAGTACGTTAAGCGCACTCCAGGTCCAATCCCACTCCTGACACCAAATGGTACGGTTTTCGGTCGCCCTTCTTACCCTTACCAAGGGGGGATTAAGCCCCTTGTTCTTTCTGGGCCTGGCGTAACCGAGAGACTTGAAACGCCTCTTCCGGGCGAACGCAAGGTATGGTTTCGGGACCAAGTCTCGCTCGTACCTAAATACCTACACTGCCATGGAAGCTGGGAACCAAGCCTCGCATGAGCCACGTGTAATTTGAGTACACCGAGCGGATTGCGTACCACGTGGTCCATGCAGTCACCGTTGATATTGGACCCCGATTAGAGTGGTTCTATTCGTACCACGCTTAGTCAATGATGGAAAACGCAAGAACAATCGAATGGAAGGAAGAACACAGGTTTAATTATTATTCCCAATATTATGTACAATGATCGGTAGAAGCAGAGACACAGAGCAGAACTTAAGCAGTCTTATTCTTAAACCCCAGACTCGGGCCCGTTCAAACTCACACAGGGAATTTCAGGCAGGATGATGTTCAGGCCAAACGCGCCAGCTTGGTCATCCAGGAATGGCCCCGTCTGGCTCTCCTCGGTCACAGCACGTCCTGGTCGTCCCGCGATGATGGCGAGCAGGCGGTGGAAGGATCCTCGGTGCGCGTCCCTCGAAAAAAGGCAGATGATGAGGCAGGAAGGAAAGGTACGCGTCTCTCAGCACGGCTGGCGGTTCCACAGCGCGTTTAGCAACCAGCGCGCTATCACTCGCGTAACCCAATGCACTATAGCGGCTTGGCTTCAAGCTCAACCGAGCGTCACTTTAATATGAGCGCGTATCTTGGTTCATGCGGATCTTTCTCCGATCTCGTATCTCTCAAACTCCACTGCTGACCACGCTCCTTCAACTCCTCTTTTCGATGCTCTCCAAATGCCAACTCACTGCCAACTGCTCCTCGACTCAGTCCTCGTGGGGGCTTTACGTGACGGGTTATATTTGCCACGCCCTGAGCCTTCTCGAACGTTCCAACCACGCCCTGTGACGCAGTGCTGCAGTCACTCCCTGTGAGCCTTGATTGGCGGCTCGCGCTTACCGTCAGCTTCTTCGCCGCCCTCATTCTGTCCCGACCCGACCCTCCAGGCCGGCCTCGTGTTAATTCGCGCCAAAAAGCCAAAGGCAGCACAAAGAGGCATAAGAGGCATAAGGCAATGGAGGCGGGATAAGGCAATGGAAGTACGAGAAGGACCTACTCTCATTATTCTACTCAACGCAAAACTAACAAAGGAAAAGGACTATTCTCACACATACTATGAAATAACTGAACTATCGCGAGGCTACGTGTTGTTTGTGTGACGAACTATGTGGGGGAAATTTAACCTTTATTATACAAAACTCAAAACCGCAACAATATCTATATATATATCACCTTACCAAGGTTGATATATATATAGATATACCTCCTGTATATATACCTCCTGTATATATACCTCCGTACCTCCTGTATATATACAGGAGGTATATATAGATATACCTCCTGTATATATACCTCCGTCTACCCTCCTGTATATATATATACAGACTTGGCATTTAATATGGAATATTTTTTTGTGGGGGTGAACCTACTTTTCAAGATGTCTTAGAACCAAAAGTTCATTGGAATTATGTTGAAACTATTCTAGATTTTGTTAATGTGACCTTTAAACGAAACAAAAACCACATTTGACATTTCGAAACAAATAAATTGATCCTTGAAAGTGATGTAAACTGATATCGAACTCAATTCATGAACAGTACTGTGTTAAACTTCTGTACGTTTTCCAGAAGTATCTCTTTATTTTGCACATTAGCCAAAAAATTTTTAAACAAAAACAAAAGTTAAATTACGATTGGGATTACCGACAGTAAAATTACAGTTCAGTTCTTCGTATAACCCCCACGAGCATTCAGGAGAGCACGGACACGTTGAGGCATGCTGTTCACGAGATTTGCCAAGGTTTGGACAGGAATCTCTTGCCATGCAATGACAATAGCCTGCCGCAATTCACGCACAGATGTCGGCTGCTGGTCCAAGTGGTCGATTTGACGCGTTAATTCTGCCCACAAGTTCTCTATCGGATTCATATCCGGGGACATGGCAGGCCACTCCATATGCTCTACACCATGGTCAGCAAGAAAGTGTTGGATCATGCGAGCATGATGAGGCCGTGCATTGTCATCTTGGAAGACAAAGTTTCCTCGAAAGGCTGCACGAGCAAATGGAAGCAATGTTTCTTCCAGAATGGCCCTGTACTTGAACTGGTTCAGGTTTCCATTCAGAACAACCAGGTCAGTTTTGCCCCCTGCATGAAAAGCAGCCCAAACGGTCACCCCACCACCTCCAGCTTGGACTCTTGGCACTATACAATCTTTGTTGTAGGCTTCATGCACTTGTCTGCGCACTCGGACGTGGCCATCTTGACGATAGACCAGAAATCTAGACTCGTCACTGAAGATCACATGATTCCAGTGTCCTGGGTGCCATTGACGGTGCTCTCTGGCCCACTGCAATCGGCGCTGGCAGTGTTGTCTGGTCAGGCGTGGCTTTCTCAGGTGACGCCTGGCACGATAGCCTGCTTTGAACCAGTCGTTGGTTGACTAGCCTTCTGGATACAGGCACATTTGTCAGTTGCTGCCACTCAGCCCTAAGCCGATTAGCTGACTTGGTACGGCCATTGCGGACTAACCGGTGCAGCTGGCGATCATCCCTCCTTGTGGTTCTGCGGGGACGTCCTGGCCTCGGTATTGGATTAGGGACACCCCTCTGAGCATTTTGTTTCAGGATCTTTGACACCAAACCTTGAGTGATGCCATACTCCCAAGCAATAGCATGCTCTTTTATGCTGTAATTTCGTAAAGCCACCACTCCATGACAAGCAGCATTGTCGAGTTGACGGACCATCTCCAGAGGAAGCGGCAATAACTTTTGGAGACATGCAGCAGTTGTTTTCCACTAATACAGAACGCAACAACCCTTGTATACCCGACTGTGAAGCCAATCGTCAAATTCACCTGTCTGTACATTTTGCCACGCCACCTGTGATATAATCCTGTTGTTGACTTCTTGCTGCGACAGACAATCAGTGACATGGTTCTTTCAACAAATAAATCACCAAAGTGTAAAAGAAACTCACCAGATTGATATACTGAGTTAAGAAAGTAAACCCAAGTGAAAAAAAATAAAATATTCCATATTAAATGCCAAGTCTGTATATATATATCTATATCTATATATATATATATATAAATAAATAAATATATATATATATATTTATATATATATATACATACATATATATATATATATATATATATATATATATATATATATATATATATATATATATATATATATATAGTGCTACGGTTTTGAGATTTGCACATATTGATCATTAAAGGTTAAAGGGTTGCCCCCCATAGTTAGTCCACGAGCAACACGTAGGCCACTTGTAGTATTAGTTATGTCATAGTATGTGTAGGTATAGGCCATTTCCCCTATTGATACCTGCGTTGTGTAAAGACATTAGTTCAGGTCCCGTTCATTTTTGCGTCTACCCTCCAATTCCACCTCTATGGGCATAATTGATCCCGCGCCACATTTGGCTGACCCACGCAGCATTTGTTACGCTTTGGCTGCCCGCAGCATTTGTTACGCTTTGGCTGCCCACAGCATTTGCTGCCCTTTGCTCGCTCACTAGTCGAGTAACACGAGGTAGGCCTAAGAAGGAGGAGCACGGGGTCGGGGTGGGGCAGCGTCAAGGCGGAGCGTCAGAGGCGATGACGCTAAGAGCCACCAGCCAACCAGGGCTCTAACGACATGGCGTGAGGGGGCATGGAGAGGCGCGTCTGGTGAGTTCTAGAAGGTTCGCAGGGCGTGCCTATATAAGTGATTGCACAAAGCCCTTGAAAGGACTGAAGCAACGGACTTGGTCAGGACTTACCAGCAGAACTTGGAGAACCCAAAGGACTTGCAAGGGGAGAGCACACATGAGAGGACTTGTTGATCAAGAGGACTTTGAAGAACTTGATTCGCATCGCTCGCTTTGGAGGCATTGCACTATATCTCGAGTATAACGTACGCACCAGAGGAAAGGCAGCCAGACGCGCCGGTGGCGAATAGCGCTTACTTCAGCCATGCGAGTGAACGTGGTAATAACCTGCGAGTGATTAACCACCAACCGCCAGAGCCCAGACCCTACCGTTCGCCCGTATTAACCCTTGTGCGCCAAATGACACGCGGAGAGCTCCTGCCTTCTCTACTTACCATCTGTACAGGACGAGCCGGAGACCGGAGGGAGCTGCACGAGAGCCATCCTTGGACGCGGACCATCACCCTGCAGCTGCAAGCCCCGTGTGAGTGTGTCTGTGTGTGAGACGGGCCCGTTTGTCCTGGGTAGTAAGTTAAGACCGTTTTAAGGCTGAATGGGGACTGCAAGGCTAACCCCTACTCTTGCAGGGAAAATGGCCTTAAAATGCCTGTTGTTGTTGTTGTTGTTGTTGTTGTTGTTGTACTGTGTCCCCTTTTTCTGAACCATTGTAAATAGTGTAAATAAACCTGTCCTTCCTTTTCCAATTCGACCGCTTTTGTGATTTATCCATTGACTAAGCGTGGTACGAATAAGATCGCTAGAACCGGGGTCACCAACTAAATGGCACGGATCACGTGTACGCACCGCTCGGCATCTCAACACGCGTGATTCGTGCGGGGCTTATTTCCTTGTTTCAGGGCAGCGCGAGTAATTAGGTAATAGCGAATTCTTGGTCCTAATACCCTATTTTGCGCTGTCCGGGAAGGACGTCATAGGTCCCGGGTCCCGTCGGCCAGTCAAAGACAAGGGGACTAATCACCCCTTGGTAAGGGCAGAAGGCCGGCGCTGAGATCCGCAACAATATATATATATATATATATATATATATATATGTATATATATATATATATGTATATGTATATATATACTAGGGCATGCCCGTACTATATATAAGCTAGGACGTGCCCGTACGTGGGTGCCCGTTCCTTGCCAAAAAAAAAAAAAAAAAAAAATTTGTGTAGGGGTGTGTGTGTGTAAACATCCTAGGGCGTGCCCGTACGTGGGTGCAAAAAAACATGCGTGCAAACAACAACAACAAAAAAAAACTTTGAAACCACGTGGCAGTAACGACCACAGAACCCCCCCCCCCTCTATTTACATGAATGGTTTGGTCCATTCGCAACGACCACAGAACCCCCCCCCCTCTATTTACATGCAATGGTTTGGTCCATTCGCAACGCCAAAGCGAACGGCGAACGGCTAAATCGCCATAGCTCGGTAAGTACTTGTCCGATTAATATGAAACCTTGAAAAGGCACATCCTCGGGTCCCCAGCAATATACCTGGCAAGTTTAAAGTATATCGGACCCGTGGTTGTCGAGAAACAGCGGTCACAGACAAACAAACAAACGTACAAACGTACAAACGTACAAACGTACAAACAAACACACAGAGATTACTGGAATTATAGATAGATATATATATATATATTGTTGTGGATATGAGAATGTTTTTTTTATTTTATTGTTGTGGTAAAATGTTGTTGTAAAAGGTTGTTGTAAAATATCACCCCTCCTCCCTCCGTTGTGGTTGTATAAAGGTCAAAGGGCGTTCCCGTAGTTAGTCCATAAAACATACATGCAGGACACGATATATCTTTTTTTGACAGTTATATCCTTATTATGTGTATTAGCGTAAGGCTGTGTCTTCCATTAATAGAAATACTCCATTGCACCAGTGAAAGAGAATAGATCCCCTTTCCTTCCCATCCCCAAAATCTCCCTTTCCTTCCCATCCCCAAAATCTCCCTTTCCTTCCCATCCCCAAAACCTCCATTTCCATATTACATCCCCTCTCGTCACTGCTGAGCCCTCGATTGCCCATATTACCTCCCCTCCAATAACCGCCATTGACCACGAGGCTCGAGTCGGGGAAGAAAGGCGTGTCTCTACCTCGTCATAGAGGGGAGGAGTGAGCCAGCCCCACTCGACCAACCATGAGCCAGGGGTTTGGCTAGAGAGGGCGGAGGAAGAGCGATCAGGGAGGTTCGAAAAGGTTGAGGGGCGGGGGCCTATATAACCCAAGGCAGGGGCGTGTCAAAAGAGATGCGTTTTTACAGAGGAGAGGAGAAGACAGAAAGCCCTGGAGTTGGCCACAGGGAGTTGGTCACAGTGAGTTGGTCTGAGTCGGTTGCCAGAGGAGGGTCAGTGGTTGCGGTGGTGAGGAGTGAGAGAAAGAAGAAAGAGTTGAGGGTTTGGACCAGACGAGTGGGACAAGGCCTGGCAAAGCACGCGACGTACACGGCAGCCAAAACAGCAGCCAAAATAGCAGCGTGGGGCCTGGCCTGAACGGCGGCTGCTAAACGCGCCGGTTGTGCTGCGGGACCCCCTTTGGACCTCCCTCTCCCTCCAGCCATCCACATCCTGCGATTCCTGCAATTCCCCGCGTGAGTCAGTGTCTTTTGTTTGTTCTGTCCTGGGATAAGTTAAGCCTGTAGATAAGCTAGTATTTGCACTGTGTCACCTGCGTCTTATGTGTTGTAAATAAACTTAATTGCTCCTTTTTGCTTGTGTGTGTAAATAATAAACCCCATTACTCGTCTGTACGTCTTCTCGTTTTAATTCCTTTTCCTCTTGCATTGCGTCGTTTTTGTCTTTTCCCTCATTGAGCAGCTACGGTGCGATACGGCCAAAGTTCTGGGTGAATCGGGTGAGTTTTGTTAGGTCGCGGTCTTACACCACCGCTCGGTCTATAACATCTGTCCGCGACCTGTAACAATTGGTGTCAGGAGTGGGATCTCGGCCCGGGTAAGCCCCCATCCCTGCCACGAATGCGGGACGTATCCAGCCGCTGGCACAAAAGAACCCGCGTTCATGGCTCGGCTGTACGAAGCCGAGCTTTCGAAGGAAATTGCGCACCGAGAGGATGTAATAAGTAGACGGGTGCTGAGGATAGTGTTTTGGCCCCGAAATTAGAAAAAAGCAAAATTTGATGATGGTATGGGTGGAATTGGCAGTAAATGGAAAATTTTTGAATTGTTGGATTTGGACGAGCGAAATTGGTAGTGAGAGATGCCCCGATGTGGTGGGATGGCAACTCTGTCATCCCTCACGTGGTGGGGGCAAAGGAGCAATAGATTATGGGGTGTATGGCGGTGAAAACTAGCCCGGGTGGGTTAGGATATTGATAGGGATCTAGCGAAGATGACATTAGGTGACGTTAAGTTTAGTTAGTGACTGATACCTGTAGTGGGGACGCAGGTAGATTAGTGTGGATTATAATGACGTGGGAGCGCAATAGTTTAAAGGGACGACTGGGAAGCGCAAGTTTCAGAGGGGAGTAGTTAGCTGAGATGATGCCGTGTGTGTGAGGATTGGACAGGTGAGAATGGAACAGGTGTGATTGCACAGGTGTGCAACTGAATAGGTGTGTGGAGCCGTGTATGAGGGAGTAGTGGTGATTGCGTGTTGTGTTGACCAACTGGTCCAGGAAGACGAGGAGGGTGCAGGTGGCACCAGGTAGGATTGCACAGGTGTGCAACGACAGGTGAATGAAAGACAGGTGTATGGAATAAATGGTATGAAGTATTGGAATGGATTGTCGTGGAGTGAGTATGGTGGAAATTGTGGAGTGGAGTGGATGGTGCGAAGGTGTGAATGGGGGAAGAGTGGACCCCCATCACGGATACCCGGGGCGGGTAGTGTAAGTGTTAGGTAGAGGGTATAGGTAAATTGTGGTTGGATATTGGCATCTGTGGTGCGGGTGAAAGAATGGTCTTTGGATGGGTGCATTAGTGTTGTGGAAATGGCTGGGCGTGTAGCCTGTTAGTGTGTGTAGTTGGTTGGGCACTCCACCACTGTGAGGATGTCGGCCAGGTGAGGCCGCAGGTGGGCTCTGGGAGCTGGTAGTAGTTGTTGTGGATGGGGCCCGAGGATCCGGAGGACGGACCCGGGTAGCCCAGTGCCAGCGGGCACCATGGGGTGACAGAGCCAGGAGGGGCTGTCCCCAGTTAGTTAGGTTAGGGTGAGGAGCTAGGTAAGCTCGGGTGGCAACTACAGTGGTGGAGGTGTGCAGGTGGGTAGACCTGCTGGGAGAGTTACACGTCGCAGCCCAGAAATTGTGCGAGGCACCGGGAGAGGAATCGGGGGAGTGAGACCTCAAATTGAGAAGCACCACAGTTTGGGCAATGGGAATTGGTTTTTAGAACCCGTAGTGTAAGTTGGCCAATGGATTGGCAGGGAAAGACCCCCGGGTAGTGTAAAGTGTGTTAAGGTCATTTAGAGGATAGTTAGGATTGGAGTCTCCTCGCACCATCTGCATCCACTCACCTGAGGTGACAGGTACTCCGCACCATGCCATGTTTAATTATTTTTGATGCAAATGTTTTGGAATGTGAGACGCATCATGACGTGGGTATGACATTGTGCTTTGATGTTCCATCTCTGCCTCCTTATGAGGATTGATGGTGAATTTGGTGATGACAAATTTTGAAGTAGAGGGATTGTGGAGACGAATTTGGTATAGGGGAAATATGGGGAAGACGTGACAGTAGTGACGAATTTGTATATGTGTAAATTTTTGTACATATGGGGTAAGGGTAGGGTAGGTGACAGGGGGGTGACGTACGGTAGGGACGAGCTTTCTCACTTCGCCCTCCGTACGCATTTCGCCTTGCATTGCCTTATTGCTGTGTACCCTTGTGACCTTACCCCTCGCTCAATTGTCTTTCCCCTTTTGTCTCCCACATGACCTGTGTGCCATTGGGTGCCGAGGGGGAGCGTGCGTGGGTCGGCCATTGTGCGCCCGAAATTCCCAGAACCAGCTGTCTGCATCGATGCACCACATTATGGACCACATGCCTGTGGCCGAGCACCACTTATGGACCCCATGGGTTGGGGCATGGCCCCTCTGCTGGAACCGGCCATGAGGGCCTGAAATCTTGCTGGCGGACCTTGGCCACAGGGCACCGATGCCCCACAGGTGAACCACACTAGTCGGCCCTGTGGGCCATAAATAAAATAAATAAAAAGGACACATTGGGTGCAAGTTTTAATACAAATAGGCCGCCAGTAAGCAAAGCAAAAGAATGACAACATCTGGAAGAACAAATAATAATAACCAGCAGAGGGAGCCGAAGAGCAAGAGATCACCTGCAGGGTTAGGGGTTGTTGATTTTATTTTTATGGAACACTGATGAACAATGGTGACTGCACCGATTGGTGCTTGGGTGTGTATTGGTGCATTTTTGGGTGCGTTCATGGTGCGTCGATGCAGAGCAGACTGTCTCCCCCCCAGAAAGAACAATCACAGGTCCTGGGTTAGTTTTGTAAATAAAAATAGCGTCATTGTAAATAATGCTTCCCACCGTCAGTGTATAGTTTGAAGACCATTCCCGCAATTCGGTTAACTGTAGGCGTAAGTCTGTTAGGCAGGGTGCAATGGAGCAGCGGGACACATTTATTTATGTTTTAAAACTGTCGCACTCAGGGTCAGGTTAAAAGTAGAGGGAACTACACCTACGTGCCACACTAAGGTAAAAGTTATAGGCCCGGGACGTGCCTAAGGGGAGGAGGGTGCAGTGTTGTGGATATGAGAATGTTTTTTTTATTTTATTGTTGTGGTAAAATGTTGTTGTAAAAGGTTGTTGTAAAATATCACCCCTCCTCCCTCCGTTGTGGTTGTATAAAGGTCAAAGGGCGTTCCCGTAGTTAGTCCATAAAACATACATGCAGGACACGATATATCTTTTTTTGACAGTTATATCCTTATTATGTGTATTAGCGTAAGGCTGTGTCTTCCATTAATAGAAATACTCCATTGCACCAGTGAAAGAGAATAGATCCCCTTTCCTTCCCATCCCCAAAATCTCCCTTTCCTTCCCATCCCCAAAATCTCCCTTTCCTTCCCATCCCCAAAACCTCCATTTCCATATTACATCCCCTCTCGTCACTGCTGAGCCCTCGATTGCCCATATTACCTCCCCTCCAATAACCGCCATTGACCACGAGGCTCGAGTCGGGGAAGAAAGGCGTGTCTCCACCTCGTCATAGAGGGGAGGAGTGAGCCAGCCCCACTCGACCAACCATGAGCCAGGGGTTTGGCTAGAGAGGGCGGAGGAAGAGCGATCAGGGAGGTTCGAAAAGGTTGAGGGGCGGGGGCCTATATAACCCAAGGCAGGGGCGTGTCAAAAGAGATGCGTTTTTACAGAGGAGCGGAGAAGACAGAAAGCCCTGGAGTTGGCCACAGGGAGTTGGTCACAGTGAGTTGGTCTGAGTCAGTTGCCAGAGGAGGGTCAGTGGTTGCGGTGGTGAGGAGTGAGAGAAAGAAGAAAGAGTTGAGGGTTTGGACCAGACGAGTGGGACAAGGCCTGGCAAAGCACGCGACGTACACGGCAGCCAAAACAGCAGCCAAAATAGCAGCGTGGGGCCTGGCCTGAACGGCGGCTGCTAAACGCGCCGGTTGTGCTGCGGGACCCCCTTTGGACCTCCCTCTCCCTCCAGCCATCCACATCCTGCGATTCCTGCAATTCCCCGTGTGAGTCAGTGTCTTTTGTTTGTTCTGTCCTGGGATAAGTTAAGCCTGTAGATAAGCTAGTATTTGCACTGTGTCACCTGCGTCTTATGTGTTGTAAATAAACTTAATTGCTCCTTTTTGCTTGTGTGTGTAAATAATAAACCCCATTACTCGTCTGTACGTCTTCTCGTTTTAATTCCTTTTCCTCTTGCATTGCGTCGTTTTTGTCTTTTCCCTCATTGAGCAGCTACGGTGCGATACGGCCAAAGTTCTGGGTGAATCGGGTGAGTTTTGTTAGGTCGCGGTCTTACACCACCGCTCGGTCTATAACATCTGTCCGCGACCTGTAACAATATATATATATATATATATATATATATATATATATATATATATATATATATATATATATATATATATATATATATATATATATATTCATATATAATATATATATATATATATATATATATATATATATATATATTCATATATAATATATATATATATATATATATATATATATATATATATATTCATATATAATATATATATATATATATATATATATATATATATATATATATATTCATATATAATATATATATATATATATATATATATATATATATATATATATATATTCATATATATATATATATATATATATATTCATATATATATATATTGCTGCTGTTTTGAGATTTGTACAGTAAAGTTAATAAAGGTGAAAGGTTTGCCCCCTATAGATAGTCACATGAGCAACACGTAGCCTCATTTGTAGTATAGTTATGTCTTAGTATATGTGAGAGTAGGCCCCTTCCAGTGTTAATCCTGTGTTGTTGTAAAGACAGGAGGATAGGCCCTACTTCTACAAACCATTCCACCTCTACAGTTTGTTAAGCATTGGTTGCTCACGAGTCGAGTTAACACGAGGTAGGCCTCGGCAGGTGGAGGAGGGTTGAGCTCGGCGCGGCAGCAGTGGGGATGGAAGAATGAGTCACCAATCAGGGCTCACAGCATGTGGCTGCAGCACTGTGTCACAGGGCGTGGTTGGGACATTCGATCGGGCTAAGGGCGTGGCAATAAAACCCTTTGCGCGAAGCCACCACCTCAGTTGAGTCCAGTTATGGGAGAGGTGCGCTGAAAGGAGTCGTGAGTGCTGAGTGCTGAGAAGGGAGACGCGCTTGAAGAGAATCATTCGCACTGTATGAACTTGGTTACGAGAGATACGTGGGCACAGCCAGGGCGTTGATAACTTGCGCGGTTCAGCCAAAGCGAGTGAACACGGCTGAATAACTGCCAGCCACGCAAAGTCTGCCCTCTACCGTTCACCCCGAGATTACCCGTTTGTTCGAGCAACACGATACGAGTTCCTGCCTTCGCCTACCCCCATCTTCGCGGGACGTGCTGGGGACCGTGGAGAGCCGGACGGGGCCGAGCCTGGACGACCACCGCGGCGCTGGAGAACATCATCCTGCCCATCTGCAAACCCTGTGTGAGTGTGTGTGAGACGGGCCCTTTTGTCCTTGGGTATTAAGCATAAGACTGTCTAAGCTTCCCTGTGTCTCTTCGTCCTGAGCTGTAAATACGTGCAATAATAATTAAACCTATTTGTTCTTCCTTTTCTTCTAAATTCGATCGTCTTTGTGATTTCTCCATTGACTAAGCGTGGCATGGGTAAAACCGCTTGAATCTGGTTCCACTATCGATAACGGCGTGGATCACGTGTACGCAAACCGCTCGGCGTATCACCATCACAGGTGGTTCATGCGAGGCTTATTTCCTCGCTTCCAGGGCAGCGCTAGTACTTAGGTACGAGCGAATTTGGTCCCGAAACCCTATTTGGCGCTGTCCAGAAGGGACGTAATAGGTCTTGGGTCGCGCCAGGTCAGTAAAGACAAGGGGATTAATCACCCCTTGATAAGGGGAGAAGGCCAGCGGCAGATCTGCAACATTTGGTGTCAGGAGTGGGGATTTGGAACCTGGCACAAAATATTTTGACAAAATTTTGGACACCAATTTTACATATTGGCCGTAACAATTGGTGTCGGGGAGTGGAATTTGGAACCCTACCAATTTTTTTTGGATGAGTTGGCCCCAAATGGCGAGCGACCAAAATTTAGTATTAAAATCCAAAATTGTAAATTCGTGCCATGGCTAGCCAAAGCGATCGAATGCCGGTGGGGGTAGAAATAAATGAAGAATTAATAACCCAGGACCGAGAGGGACAGTTGGTGGTAATGGAAGCAGAAAAGGGTGCGGCAGCTGGGAAAGAAAATGGTGGCGCCTCACACGTGGTGACGAGGGCCGCGCCCGCTGTACCAACGTTTAAAGAAATGCAGTTATTCATGGCTCTATTTAAGAAGGAAACGAACAAAATGCTTGATCAACATGGACAAAGTGAGTGAGAAATCCTCCCGGTACATTAAAAAAATGAGTGATGAATTTGGAAACAAAATGTGTGGCCAAATCAAAAAAATGGGGGAGGACATTGGGCGCAGGTTGAGCGAAGAGGTCGCACGGGGACACGACGAGGTAACGCGGTGCGAGGAACGCAGGGAGAGCGAGGTAGAGCAGAGCGTGGCTAAAATGACCGAGGGTGTAGAAATCGCGACTCGGGGTGTAAAAGAGACGATGGCCGCCGAATTGGAAAAAGAAATTTTATTGGCGCCAGCGGTCGTCGAGGAAAAAGAAATCATAGTTGAAATTGGGGCCGAAGAGACGGCAGAAATAGAGGAAATAGCATCGAGGGAAGAAATGGAATGCACTCAAAGTCTGGATTTGCATTGTGATGCCATGCTTCCAAACAAAAATGAAGGTTTGCAGGTGCTGGCGGAGAAGAGAATCCCAAAGGTGAGTAGGGGTGTGTATGGCGCGAAAGTGTTTGGCGGGAAAACATTTTTGGCGTGCTTGGGGTATAGACGGAGCCCGGGCGCTCGTGGAAGGTCCTTTGCGCGGTGTACGAGGGTGTATGGTGCGCGTGTGCGAAGGAAGTGTGCACCGGAGCGAGAGTGTGAAACCGAGTGTGAAACGGAGTGTGTTACAGAGTGTGCAATGGCCGTGGAGAGTGTGCGAGAATGCACACCAGAGCTTGTTGAAGAGAGTGTGCGGGAGTACACACCAGAGCACGTGATTGGGTGTGTACCAAGAGAGTGCACACCCGTGGTTGTTACTGAGGGTGTAACAAAAGGGTGTACGCGAGGGTGTGCGATGGCCGAGTGTGTAACGGAGTGTGCGAGTGGTATGAGAGCACGAGGGTGTGTGATAATAGAGTGTGTGAACGACGTGAGTGTGCCTGAGTGGTGTGCACCTGAGTGTGCAAGGGAAGAGAATGCACGGAGAGAAAGTGCAGTAACGGAATGCAGGGGGTGTATGGGAGGCGCTGGAGCGCCTCGATGTGTGAGAGTGAAACGGGTCGCGAGTGTTGAGAACGCGGCCCGAGCATCGACGCAGACCGGGGGAGCGTTTAGGGCAACGTATAGCCGACGCGAGCCCTCGGTGCGTGGTGTGCTTTGTGTGCAGCGGGGATCGGCGGGGATCGTTGCCGCGGTGGCGGGCACGATTCGTGCTGGGCCCCGCCCTGTATGGTCGGTGCCGTGCCTTGGCGGGAAAGGCGATCGGCACTGTTCAAGGGGAGGAAAGAGAGAGCGGAGATTCGCCCCCTGGCGGCTGCGGTGCTCCGACCGTGGGCGGTTGGGCCATCGTGCATGGGACCGCAAAGCTCCGCGCAGGGATGGTGCCTGGAACCTTGGCTCAAGCATGCCTCCTACCCTGAATCGAAAATGCCGGACGGACCCAACCAACAGACGACCAACCACCCGCATGCATTCCTCGGCTTTTCGAAGCCGAGCTGTGATGTCGAAAATGTATTTCCGCACCGAGAGGCTCATAGTGCAGTGGACGAATGGTGATAGTGTTGGTGAATGGTGCCCGGTGTGGAGGAATGGTAATTCTACCATTCCTCACATTTGGGGCACATGAGCACTAGATTATGGGGTGGCAGTGTAAACTAGCCGAGGGCAGGCTAGGATAATTGTTAGGGATTTAGTAAATGACAGTAGAGACAAGATTTAAGTAGTGACTTTTGTACAGGTAGAGGGGACATAGTTAGCTTAGGTGGATGATAATGACGAGGAAGTGCTTAGTCTAAGGGAAGACGGGAAAGCACGAGTTTTAGGGGGAAAAGCAGCTGGTTAGATGATGCAGTGTGTGTGTGGATGAGCTTGAGCAAATGAGGAATTGAATGAGAATCGCTGTGTGTATTGAGCTTGAGAATGAGGTGCAAATGAGGCATTGGTTGGAGATAACCAGAGGTGGTGTATTGAGGACGAATGGAGTGTGTTGAAGTGAATTGACTTGCATGGTGTGCAAGTGGGGAACAGGTATGAGAGCACAAGAGGTGTGCAAGAGAACTTGGTGTGTGTGAGAATATTTGGTGTGGAATGCTTGGTGTGGGATAGAAGGTGTGGAATGCATGGTGCGAAGAAGTGAATGGGGGGAGATGGACCCCTTCACGAATACCCGGGGTGGGTAGTGTAATGTCAGGTAGAGGGTTTAGGTAAATTGTTTGGATATTGACATCTGTGGTGCAGGAAGTAGCAGGAAGTGCTTGGATGGGTGCACGAGTCTGTGGAATGGCTGGGCGTGTAGGCTTTGTTGGTGCGTATGGTTATTGGAGCACTTCACCACTGGTAGTTTGTCGGCCAGGTGAGGCCGCAGGTAGGCTCTGGGAGCCAGTCAGAGTAGTGTTCAGTGGGGCCCGAGGATCCAGGAGAAGGACCCGGGTAGCCCAATGCCAGAGAGGGCATCAGGGGGTGAGAGAGCCAGGAGGGGCCTTCCCCAATTTAGGTAGTCGCAAGGAGCAAGGTAAGCTCGGGTGGCGACTTCAGTGGCGGAGGTGCACAGGTAGGTAGACCTGCTAGTGGAGCCACACGACCCAGCCCCGAAATTGTGCAAAGGCACAGTAAGAAAAATTGGGGAGTGAGACCCAAATTTGGAAGGCACCATGTGGTCAATGGGAATCAGGTTTTTAGAACCGCATAGTTAAAAGATGCCAATTGGCAGGGCATGACCCCGGGTAGTGTAAATGAGTTAATGTCAACTAGTGTAGGTGGGATGAGGAATTCCCTTCGCGCCATCCACATTCATTCACCAAGTTGACAAAGCTCCGCACCAGCACCAAGTGACTTATTTGAGTGAGTGAGACGCATCTCGACGTGATGAGACATTGCGGGTATTCCATGTCTTCCTTCTTGGGAGGAATTGGACGACGAATTTGGTATAGAGGGGGATATGGGAGACAAGATGTAGTGACGGATTTGTAATTTGTAAATATAGGGAGGGGCAAGGGTAGTGTAAGCTGACATTGGGGGGTACGAACGGTTAGGGATGAGCTTGCGCTGCTCGTTCTCCCGCGCCCCTCATGTTGCATTACCTTGTGTTTTGGTGTACCCTTGTGCCCTTTCCTTGATAACTGTGCTTTGTCTCTCCTCCCCACCCATGGACCCACTTTGGAGGAGGGGTGTGCAGCAACCTCGAAATGTGCAGCTGCACCTGGTTACACCTGTGCGGCACCCCTGCTGCACATTGCTACACCTGTGCAGATGAACAGCGTGGTACTTTGCTGCCATAGTCTTTATTATAACTTTGCTGCACATGCACAGACACTTTGCTGCACCACATTACACATGGACCACACGTTTTGTGGTTTTACAATTTGCTGAGTAGTCATTTGCTGCAAACTTACCTTTCATCTTCGGACCACTGGTTTTGAGTGGCATCAATGTCACGCAGTTGGACCACATAGGGTTGGCCCTGCTGACAAATAAAAACGAACACGGGTCTTTGTACATTTTATTCTGGTGTACCAGGAAAGAAGAACTAAGTTTTTATTGCACACAGAAGTTGAAGCAAGAAGAAGATGCGGCCCAGCAGCAAATGGTGAACTTTTTGAACTGTGAACTTTCTGAATGTGTTATGTGTATTGGTGCATTGCTGTGCTCTTTCTCCCCTCCAATCTTCTTTCCAAAAAGAACAGGTCCTGGGTTATAGAAATGTAAATAATTAGGTTTTGTAATTGTAAATAAGATGCTACCCACCGGCTTTATGTGTTGTTTGAGAATTAATTCCGCAATTCGGTTAGTTGTGGGTGCGAATCTGTTAGTTAGTTACACAACGCAGTAGGTGGGACATATTTAGTGTTGTAAAACTGTCACATACATGGGGTTAGATTAAATGTTAGAGGGGAACCACATCTAAGTGTCACATGTAATTAAAAACTAGTCCCAAGTCTCTCAAAACCGGTCATTCTGTGGGTTCGACTCAGGGATGAGTCTGACAAGGGAGGGGGGCAGTGCTGCGGTTTTGAGATTTGTACAGTAAAGGTTAAAGGTTTGCCCCCCATATATAGTCACACGAGAAACACGTAGCCTCATTTGTAGTATAGTTATGTCTTAGTATATGTGAGCCGGCATAACCCTGGTGTTGGGCTAGCGGCTAGGGTGCCGGCCTTGGATACTAGGATCCTGGGTTCGAATCCCGGTCAATCGCTGAATTAACGCCAGGGGGGTTGACTCAGCCTGTCATCCTTCCGAGGTCGGCAAATTGAGTACCAGTTCACTGGTAATTCCCTGTTTGTCGTTAAAGGCGGCAAAAAGGGTTGGCGTCAGGAAGGGCATCCGGCCGTAAAACATTGCTTCAAAAAGGGGACCAAAAAACAACAACAACCACAGTTCCCGAAAAAGGCCAACCCCCGCTTGCGGGGAAAAATGGCCTCTAAAGGTGGTTTTTTTTTTTTATATGTGAGAGTAGGCCCCTTCCAGTGTTAATCCTGCGTTGTTGTAAAGACAGGAGGATAGGCCCGACTTCTACAAACCATTCCACGTCCACAGTTTGTGAAGCATCGGTTGCTCACAAGTCGAGTTAACACGAGGTAGGCCTCAGCAGGTGGAGGAGGGTTGAGCTCGGCGCGGCAGCAGTGGGGACGGTAAGAATGAGTCACCAATCAGGGCTCACAGCGTGTGGCTGCAGCACTGCGTCACAAGGCGTGGTTGGGACATTCGATCGGACTAAGTGCGTGGCAATAAAACCCTTTGTGCGAAGCCCCCGCCTCAGTTGAGTCCAGTTATGGGAGAGGTGCGCTGAAAGAAGTCGTGAGTGCTGAGTGCTGGGAAGGGAGACGCACTTGAAGAGAATCATTCGCACTGTATGAACTTGGTTACGAGAGATACGTGGGTGCAGCCAGGGCATTGATAACTTGCGCGGTTCAGCCAAAGCGAGTGAATGCAGCTGAATAACCGCCAGGCACGTGAAGTCCGCCCTCTACCGTTCGCCCCGAGATTACCCGTTTGTTCGAGCAGCACGATACGAGTTCCTGCCTTCGCCTACCTCCATCTTCGTGGGACGTGCCAGGGACCGTGGAGAGCCGGATGGGGCCGAGCCTGGACGACCACCACTGTGCTGGAGAACATCATCCTGCCCATCTGCAAACCCCGTGTGAGTGTGTGTGAGACGGGCCCGTTTGTCCTTGGGTATTAAGCATAAGACTATCTAGGCTTCCCTGTGTCTCTTCATCCTGAGCTGTAAATACGTTCAATAATAATTAAACCTATTTGTGCTACCTTTTCTTCTAAATTCGATCGTCTTTGTGATTTCTCCATTGACTAAGCATGGCACGGGTAAAACCGGTTGAATCGGGTTCCACTATCGATAACGGCACGGATCACGTGTACGCAAACTGCTCGGTGTATCACCATCACACGTGGTTCATGCGAGGCTTATTTCCTCGCTTCCAGGGCAGCGCTAGTACTTAGGTACGAGCGAATTTTGTCCCGAAACCCTATTTGGCGCTGTCCGAAAGGGACATAATAGGTCTCGGGTCGTGCCATGTCAGTAAAGACAAGGGGATTAATCCCCCCTTGATAAGGGGAGAAGGCTGGCGGCAGATCCGCAACAATATATATACACACAAACAGTCGAGGCCAAATATATTGGCACACTTGCACTTTTTTCAAATAACTCACAATTTTCTCTAAAAATAAGTTGAACTTGAAAAAAGTATTTGGTCTCCACAATTCTTTATTTCACTGTTAATATTACAGAACCTTTGTTTGTGATTCAGAACTTAATATATCCTTTTAAATCAGAAAATAAAAAGAAATGGCATTGACAAAATTATTGACACCCTTGACTTAATATTTGGTAGCACGGCATTTGGACAAAATAACTGCAGTCAAGCGCTTCCTATAGCCATGAATGAACTTCCTTCACCTCTCTACGGACAGTTTGTCCCACTCTTCTTGTGCAAACTGCTCCAGTTCTTCCAGATTTGAAGGGGGCCTTCTCCCAACTGCTGTTTTCAGATCTCCCCACAGGTGTTCAATGGGATTTAGATCTGGACTCATTGCTGGCCACTTCAGAACAGTCCATGGTTTTGTCTTGAACCATTCCTGGGTGATTTTTGAAGTGTGTTTGGGGTCATTGTCCTGCTCCAAGACCCATGACCTTCGATGGAGACCCAGCTTTCTGACACTGGGTTGAACATTGTGCTCCAAAATGTCTTGGTAATCTCCTGATTTTATGATGCCGTGCACACATTCAAGGTACCCAGTGCCAGAGGCAGCACAGCAACCCCAAAACATCACTGATCCTCCTCCATGTTTGGCTGTAGGGAAGGTGTTCTTTTCTTTGAAGTGTTCATTTTGTTTTCTGTAAACATAGAGATGATGTGCTTTTCTTTCTTTTTTTACCAAAAAGCTCTAATTTCATCTCATCTGTCCACAGGACATTCTGCCAGAAGGATTTTGGCTTGTTCAGGTGTGTTTTGACAGACTCCAGTCAGGCTTTCTTAAATCTCTCTCTCAGCAGTGGGGTCTTCCTGGGTCTCCTACCATAGAACCCCCTTTCATTGAGTGGGCGACAGATGGTGTGAGTTGAAATTGTCGTACCTTGTGTCTGAAGGTCAGCTTGAATCTTGGCAGTTGATTGAGGTGCTTTCTCCACCATTCGAACAATCCTTGGCTGCAATCTTCGATCACGTTTCTCTTGCGGCGACGTCCAGGGAGGTTGGCTACAGTACCATGGGCCTTAAACTTCCTGATAACATTGTGTACGGTGGACACAGTAACATCAAGGCCTCTGGAGATGGACTTGTGGCCTTGAGATTGTCCATGCTTGGCTACAATCTTGTGTCTGACCTGCTCAGACAATTATCTGGTTTTCTTTCTTTTCTCCATCTTCATCGTGGTACACACACTGACACAAAACAGCAGAATTAATCCTTTTCTCCATTCAAACTGGTTGAATGAGTGATTTTCATTTTGCAGGCACCTGCAACTCACCACAGGTGAGTTTAAAATCCAAAGTAAAGGAGAATCACCTGCTTGAAATCGAATTATTTCGAACAACTTCTAAAAAGTGCCAATATATATATATTTTTTTGTATACAAGATCGAGACTCGTGTAAGAGCTAATGTTAATAACAAAAAAACAAACGAACACATAAGAAAACGTACAATAAAGGGGGTGGGAGACAAGATAGGGAGAGAGAGGGAAGCACACAAGTACAACAGTAGAAAGCAGGGACATCGGGAGATCTGTGGGAGGGAGAGGGCTTGGGGGGGAGGAGGCATGGGAAGGGGGGGGGGGGGGCTGGAGAAGTATAAAACACATGGACACTGCTAGGAATTCAAGGAAAGAAGTTGGTATTTCAAAAAAGTGGATCTGGGGTGAATTAACGGGGGTAGAAAAGATCAAGGTTTTGGATGGGGGAAGATAAGAGATGGTGGTGAACAGCTGTTTTAAAGACCTGGAGGAAGGAGTGGGATTGAAGAGGGTGAGGGAGTTTGTTCCAGAGGCGGGAGAAAAGAGGAATGAAAGAGGGAAGGTGAGCAGAGAGTCTTGATTTTGGCAGTTTAACCATGAGGGTTGCAGGCAGATATTGTGCGACCTGTAGGAATATTTGGGGTACAGAGCACAGACAGAGCTGGGGGAGCAAGGCTGGAGAGGAGTCGGTAGAAGACAGAAAGACCACCAACCTGCCTGTGGTGAGGAGCTCAGGTGTGCCAAGGAAGGACTTCGCACGACGGAGGATGCCCAGTCGGCGACTGGCTTTGGAGGCCAGATTTGAAATGTGGTTTTCCCAGGAAAGATCATGGCAGATAGTAAGACCCAAAAGCTTGAGTGACAGAACTTATTGGAGAGGATTATTCAGAAAGTGGATGGGAGGGTTGTCCAGTCGGTCTTTTCGGAGAGACATAGTAAGAGCGTGAGATTTGTCTGTATTGAAAGACATGTTCCACTTGTTTCAGTCTGTGATTCTGAATCTGAATCCAGTCTGTGATTTTTGCCCAGGTCTGCAGAGAGTGAGGAGGCTGCAGACTGCCGA
>NC_136272.1:64992290-65017290 GCF_964187855.1 Myxine glutinosa | reverse complement strand
ATCACGTGATCGCTCTGAGCGAATCAGCGCGCTGCTCTGCCACCGGTCAGATTCCATGCATAATATTCCTCGCTGAAATGCGACGAGGTAAAAATATGGTAAAAAAATATTATGAAATATTTTTTTTTAGGTCGGCCATGTTCTTCCCAGGCTCAATGGCCATGTCTATGCCAAATATCAAGCATGTGAGCCTCTCCGTTTAGGAGTCTATCGGTAACATTACACACACACAAACTGTGTTTTATATATGTAGATATTGTTCTTCCTGGTCCTGTTCCTGGTTGTTCCTGTTGTTCCTGGTTTCCTCTTGATCCGACCGTCTTTGTCATTTCTCTATTGGGTAACCGTGGCACGATCCCAACCGCTATAATCGGGTCTTGTCATTGTTAACGGCCCGAATCACGGCTCGCTTCGCTCGGCGTGTCCACCAACTCCGTGGTTCGGGTGGGAGTTATTTCCTTGCTTCATGGTAGGTGTTAGTACTTAGGTAATAGGAATAATTCGACCAACAACCCCATTTAACACCGACCGGAAGGAACGTGATAACTTCAGGATCGCGTCGGTCAGATAACGGACAGGGGGATTAATCCCCCCTTGATAAGGGGAAGCCCGACGTTTTTAGATCCGCAACAATTGGTGTCAGGAGTGGGATTTGGAACCCGAACCAAATTTTTTATCTTTTGGACAAATTTGGTCAAAATTACGAGCGACCCAAATTTAGCACTAACATCTAAATGGAATCATGCCATGGATAGCCAAGGCGGTTGGATGCCTGTGGGGGAAAATGATGGAGTAGAGGAAGGGTTAGAATCAACCCAGGACCCCAGGGAAGAATTGGGACAACCGGGAGAAATGGAAGAGGAAATTAATGAGGGTGCAGCAGTAGGGGTGGCAGAGGAACAAAATGGCGGTGCCTCGCACATGGCGGCGAGGGCCGCGCCCGCTGCGCCAGTAAGAGTGATAGATATGCAATCCTCCATGGCGCAATTCATGGCAGAAATGAGAGAGATGGGGAACCAATCAAAAAGGGAAATAATTGACGCCCAAAAGAATGACATGAATAAAATAAATGGGAGGATGGACATCCAAGAAAAAAAGATGGATGCGCAAAGTAGCCAAATGAAAGAAGGGTTAAATAATTTGGAAAACAAAATGGGAGAGCAATTGGGAAACCAAATTGGGGGATTGAGAAATGATTGGAAAACCAAATTAGGGGGATTGAAAGACAGAATGGGGGAGCAATTGGGAAATCAAATTGGGGGATTAGAAAGCAAATTGGGGGGATTCGAAAGCAAATTAGGGGGTCAATTGAAGGACGTGGGTGGCCAAGCCAGAGAAATACACGAGGGGTTTACGGGGTTGAAAAACAGGATGGCCACCCGAGAGAATCTAATGAAAGGAATGAAGGACGGGTTAACGGGGTTTGGAAACAGAGTGGGTGGCCAGATAAAAAAGATGGGGAAAGACATAGACCGCAGGTCGAGCGGGAAAGGCACACGGGTATGCGACGGGGTAGCGCGGCTTGAGGAACGCGGGGAAAGCGAGGCTGAGCAAGGCATAGTTACGTGGACCGGGGTAGAAATAGCGACTCGGGGTATAGAGAAGCCGACGGCCGCTGAATTGGAAAATTTTATTTTATTAGCACCAGCGGTCGTCGAGCTTAACAAGGAAAAATAAATTGAAATAAAAGAAATAGTTGAAATCGGGGTTAAGGAGACGGCGGACTTAGAAGAGCAATCGCGGGAGGAAGAGATGGAAATTGTACAAAGTCTGTGTTCCCATCATGATGCCGTACTTCCTAACCCCAATGAAAGTTTGCAGCTGGAGCAGGAGAGAAGAATCCCAAAGGTGAGTCGGGCTGTATATGGCGCGAAAAGGTTTGGCGCGAAAGGATTTTTCGCGCGCTTGGGATCCCGGCGTCACCCGGGCGCTTGTGGAAGGTCCGTGGTGCGCTGGACGAAAGTGAATGGCGCGCGTGTGCGAATGGCGTCGGAGCGTGAGTATGAAACCGAGAGCGAGGGAGAATGCACAATGTAGTGTATGTGTGAGAAAGAGTGTGACACAGAGTGTGAGATGGATGAGGAGAGTGTGCGAGAATGCACACCGGAGCGTGTTGTAGTGTGTGTGGGGGGATGCACACCGGAGCGCGTGATTGGGTGTGCGACAAGATATTGCACACCTGTGGGTAGGTGTGCGCTGATTGGGTGTGCAGCAAAAGAGTGCACACCCATGGTTGTTACACAGGATGTAACAGAGTGTGCGAATGGAATGAGTGCGCCAGGATGTGCGTGAGAGAGGTGTGTAACGGAGTGTGTGAGTGCGCCTGGGTGGTGTGCACGAGAGAGTGCAGTGACGGAATTCATGGGATGTATGGGGGGCGCTGGAGCGCTGCGTTTGGTAAGTGTAGAAAGGATCGCGAGGTGTGGATGTGAGAATGCGGCTCGAGCATCGACGCAGACCGGGGCAGCGTTTAGGCCGACGTATAGCCGACGCGAGCTCTCGGGGCGTGGTGTTCTTTGTGTGCTGCGGGGGCCGGCGGGGATCGTTGCTGCGGCGCTCTTGCAAGGAGCACTGTGCACGATTCGTGCCGGGCTCCGCTCTGTAGGGTCGGTGCCGCGCTTTGACGGAAAAGGCGATCGGCACGATTCCGGGGGAGGCCGGCCAGGTCGGACCTTCGCCCCCTGGCGGGGGCGGTGTTCTGACCGGGGGAGGTTGGGTCATCGTGGCGGGGACCGAAAGGCTCTGCACAGGGATGGCGCCTGGAGCCTCGGTCCGAGTATGCCTCCTCCCCAGAATCGAAAATGCCGGACGGACCCAACCTACAGTAGACCAACCACCCGTATACATTGCTCGACTTTTCGAAGCCGAGCTGTAAAAATGTATTTCCGCACCCGACGAGGCTCAAGTATAACGAACAGATAGTGATCGTGATGGCGAATGGTATACGGTGTAGAGGGATGGTAGCTCTACCATCCCTCACATCATATTTGGGGCAAAGGAGCTATAGGTTTATGGGGTTTGGCCAGTGCTGTGTATATTGAGAGTCTGGCCAACTGAAATACTGGCGCCATGTTGCATACCTAACTTCGAGCGGTAGCACTGCGAGATGTATGTCAGCTGTGGCAATCCTGTAGTTCTGTGACGAGGGAATCGATGTTATTACTGTTTGGTCGCAGATTTAATGAGGAACAACTAATTCAAGTTAAAGTGACGTGTTGTTTGTTATTGGAATAATAAAATCTGCAAGCGGCGTCATTTATTCACACGAATTGTTTGCCTGTCGCGGCACACAATTTATTGTCAGCTGCATACAGCATACTGATACATTTTATTTCTCTTGGCATGAAATTGTAATTTGATAAAATGGAGCTTGTATACTAGTTTTCATCTATTATCTGGAAACGTAACATACAATATTCCCATAATGCTATGAAAGTACAATGTCTATTATTTTATTCATTAGCTTGGGTTCACAAATGTTGTTATACTTTCGTTTTCAAAGTTGTTATACTTTCGTTTTACGTTTTCAAAGAACACTTTACTCAGGAAACTGACACAAACAGTGACAAATATTGCGTCATAAACAAGTATTTCCTGAAATATAAGCATATATAAACAGTGCATGTTACAGGGTACTGTATATGTATAATAAGGGATTATGTATAATACCTGATTTTCAGTTATTATACATAATCCCTTATATATATATATATATATATATACCCTATACACTGCATATGTACACGAAAAATGTTACAGGGAATATGTATAATATATATATATGGTTGACTAAATAAATGTTAAGCTCACCAGAGACCTAATACACACGTGTCATGTCACTTTTGATTTGAAACCAATATATATTAAACGATTTCACTTACCGAACATAAATATGAGTAAGGTGATGGATTCCATCCAACTCGGCGTATTTTAACCGCCCAAATCGCACTTCGTTCCTTGTCTCGAGGAAATCTGTGCATTATACGACCTTGTCCTGGTCTAACAGAACATCCCCAAGCGGCACAACAAAACCATATTGGTTGATTTTATTGAAATATTACTCAAATGAAATATGCAATGATACCAAGCAATGGCACGGAATGGGTGCAGCGGGAAAGCTGCTCGGCTGAGGTGGTATGCAAAATGGCGCCTGTAAACCACGTGACGCGGGCTCGACCAATCACGGCGGTAGTGAGCAGATCAAAGGCTGGCCAGACTCTGTTAATATACGGCACTGGGTTTGGCGGTCTGAACTAGCCAGGGAGGGCTAGGATAATGTTAGGGACTTAGAGATGACTTTAGGAGACTTGAGGTTTAAGTAGAGACATTGTACAAGTAGTGGGGATGTAGAGAGATTAGGTGGATGATAATGACGAGGGAGTGCTTAGTGTAAAGGGATGACAGGGAAAGCACTAGTATTAGGGGAAATAGCTAGTCAGATGATGCTGTGTGTGTGAGTATGAGGATGCGCTTTAGGCACAAATGAGGAATTGGGAATGAGAGTCTTAGTGGTGCTGGTGAGCAAATGAGGCAATGCCCGTGAATGATGTGTGTGTTTGTGTGTGTGAAAGTGTATGAGTGGAGTATTGAGGATGTGTGTCATTGTGTATTGAGTGATTGCCTTGCATAGGGTGCAAGTGAATGAATGGTGTGGAGTAAATGGTGTGTGGAATGAGTGGTGTGTGGAATGAGTGGTGTGGAGTGCATGGTGCGAAAGAGTGAATGGGGGGGAGGATTGACCCCTTCACGAATACCCGGGGAGGGTAGTTTAAAGTTAGGTAGAGGGAGTAGGTAAATTGTTTGGATATTGACATCTGTGGTGCGTGTAGTAGCAAAGTATTGCTTTGAGGGGTGCATAAGTTAGTGGAATGGCTGGGTGTGTGAGCCTGTTAGTGAGTATGGTTAAATGAACACTCCGCCACTGGTAGTCTGTCGGCCAGGTGAGGCTGCAGGTAGGCTCTGGGAGCCAGGTAGAGTTCAGGTAGTGTTCAGCGGGGCCCGAGGATCCGAGAAGGAGGACCCGGGTAGCCCAATGCCAGAGGGGGCATTAGTGGGGTTAGAGAGCCAGGAGGGCCTTCCCCAAGTTAGGGTAGTCGCAGGAGCTAGGCAAGCTCGGGTGGCGACTTCAGTGGCGGAGGTGCGCAGGTAGGTAGACCTGCTGGGAGAGCCACACGACCCAGCCCCGAAATTGTGCGAGGGCACAGTATTGAAAAATGGGGGGAGTGAGACCCCAAATTTGGAAGAGCACCACAGTATGGTCGATGGGAATTGGTTTTTAGAACCGCATAGAGTAACGTTGGCCAATTGGATTGGCAGGGCAAGACCCCGGGTAGTGTAAATGTGTTAATGTCAATTAGAAGGATAGTTAGGAGGAAAATCTCTTCGCACCATCCACATCCACTCACCGAGGTGATAGGACTCTACACCAGGTTTTGTAAATGATTTGGATGGGAAAGACGCATCATGATGGAGTTTGGCATTGTGTGTTATTCCATCCCTTCCTTCTTGGGAGGGATTGGGTGACGAATTTGGTTTAGGGGAGATATGGGAGACAAGACGGTAGCGACGAATTTGTCAATTGTAATTGTGTAAATACGGGGAAGGGCAAGGGTAGTGTAGATTGACATGGGGGGGTGACGAACGAGTAGGGACGAGCTTTCTCAGCTCGCTCTCCCGCGCCCCTCATATCGCATTGCCTTGTATTGTGTGTACCCTTGCGCCCTTCCCCCCCGCTAGCCTCTGCTTTGTCTTCCTCCCCACTCATGGACCTATGGTCTTTTGTCAAGGGGAGTGTGCAGGTGAACTGAGTTGTGCGGCCGCACTCTGTGCTGCACCCTGCTGCCTGCCTGCCTGCACTGATACACCATATGGACCACACGTTCTGTGGCCTGGCACCTTTGCTGGAGCAGACCATTGCTTGCGGACCACTGTTCTTAAGTGGTGCACATGCCAAGCAGTCGGACCACCTACGCTGGCCGTGCTGGCCAAATAAAAAGCGGACACGGTTTGTGTCCTTTTTATTAATTAATCCATCAAAGAAGAAGATGCAGCCAAGATCCATCGGCCCAGCGGTCCAGCCAAGCACAAGGCGTCATCCAGGATTTTTAAATGTTTGTTTTTGTGCATTTTGGGTGATGGTGCTTTTTGTGCATGTTTTTTTTTATTTAGGTGCATATTGGTGTATGGTGTATTGGTGCAGTGCAGTGCAATGGTGTTTCCTCTTTTCAAAACCTCTCTTCTTTTCCCACAAAAGACAGGTCCTGGGTTATAGTTGTAAATAATTAATTAGTGTCTTGTAAATAACATGCTCCCCACCGGCTTTATGTGTAATTCCGTAATTCAGTTAATTGTGGGCGTGAGTCAGTTAGGTAGTACACTACGCAGCAGGTGGGACATATCTAGTGTTAAAACTGTCGCACTCAGGGTATTAGGTTAAAAGTAGAGGGAAACTACACCTAAGTGTCACACTAATTGTTAAAGAGTAGTCCTGACCCAGGTATCGGTTCGGCTCGGGGCGAGCCTGGCAAAAGGAGGGGTGCAGTGTTGCGGTTTTGAGAACCCACACAGATAACATCATTAAAGGTTAAAGGTTGCACCCCATAGATAGGCCACAAGCAACACGTAGGTCACCTTAGGATGGTAGTTATTTCTTAGTATGTGTTTAGATAAGGCCATGTCCAGTAGTTGCATCTGCGTTGTGTCAAACAAATAAGAGTAGGCCCCCATCCGTTCATTTTGGCAGCCTCCCTCCAAGCGACGCCATTAAGCGCTCTCCAGTCTGTGCCCCATCGCCCCTCCCAGTTTGTTACGCTCCTTGGCAGCAGCCTTCGCTGCCCTTGGGCTCGCTCAACCCAGCCCAAAAGCCACAAGGTGAAGCCCGGAAAAAGGGGGCGGAGCGCAAGGGTGGAGGTGCGGCCACGTCAAGCGGCCATCAAGGTGGAGCCGGTAAGCCATCACCAGCCAACCAGGGCTGAGGTGAGATCGCCTGACCGGGTGTGGTTGGGGCTTCCAGAGCGTTCGCTGGCTTGGCTTATAAAAAGCGCGGACACAAAGTCCTCATAAGGACTAGCCAGAAGAACTTCGTGGTATAAAGAGCGCATTCGGAAGGACTGTGCGGAGAGGGCTAATGCGCTTTATCAAAAGGGCTGGTACAAGAGTTGAGTACGAGGGGGAGAGACGTGCTGTGGCAACAAGCTTTACAAAGGGCGAGCGCGCGGCACGCATTGCCAAGGACTGTCGCATGCAGAAGGACATTGGGGAAGGGGCGCTTGGAGCGATCAGAGTAATACCGGGAGCGCGTGTAAAGGCGCCGGTACACTTATTATGTACGCGGCTAAGCGTGCAATAACCGCCAGCTTACCGACCTTTCCCCGTCACAATAATTGTCCGCTCGCGCCTACGCTACGCGGAGAGCTGCCTGCAGGGTTTCGATCTGCTGCACAGAACGAGTCAAGGACCGGAAGAGCTGTGAACACCATCGCCGGACCCTCAACCCTACCTTCTACATCCCCGCGTGAGTCTGAGACCGAGTCTGAGAGCGCACGGGCCCGAGTCCAAGGGATAAGTAAGACTGTCTAAGGCTGCCCTGTGTCCTTTTTCTCCCTCTTCCTTGTACATTCTTTATTTTCCTCTTCTTGTACAAATTGTGAATGAATTGCCTTGTTCTTCCTGGGTTCTTCCTAATTCAATCGGCCTAGTCTTTTCTCCATTGGGTAAGCGTGGCACGATTCGGATCCGCTATAATCGGGTCTAGTCCTTGTTAGCTCGGATCGCGGATTGCTATCCGCTCAGCATATTCCATCAATATCCGTGATTCGGGCGGGAGTTATTTCCTTGCTTCACGGTCGGTGTTAGTACTTTGGTAATAGGACTAAATTCGACCAACAACCCTATTTAACACCAAACGGAAGGAACGTGATAACTTCAGGATCGCGTCGGCCAGCAAAAGGACAAGGGGATTAACCCCCCCTTGATAAGGGGAAGGCCGAAATTGGAGATCCGCAACAATATATATATATATATATATATATATATATATATATATATATATATTGTTGCGGATATGAGGACTGTATATTTTTTTGATTGTGTGCTTTATTATTATTATTATTGTTTATTCTGCGCCCCCTGCCTCCGGAGCTGTGTAAAGGTGAAAGGGCATCCCATAATTAGTCCACAAGCATACACGTCAGCCAATAATAGAATACCCCTGTTCGATAGTTATATCTTATTCTGTGTTTTAGGGTAAGGCTGTGTCTCCCATTAATTGAAGTACTCCATTGTACCAGTGAAAGAGAATAGATCCCCTTTCATTCCCATCCCCAAAATCTCCATTTCCTTTCACATCCCCTTTCGTCATTGCCAAGCCTCGATTGCCAATTACATCCCCTCCAAAACCACCATTGAACATGTGCTCGGGTCGGGGAAGAGGGGCGTGCCCGCCCGTCGTCATCAAGGGCGGAGCCAGAGGGTCGCGTGACCAACCAGGGCCGAGGTGAGCACACCGATGGGCGTGTCCTAAAGGCCGGCGGCTTGATCGCCGGAGGTGCTATAAAGGCGCGCGCGCAAGTGGCGTGGGGAGTCGGTGGTGAGGAGTGAGTGGACCAAGAGAGAGAAAGAGTGGTTGGACCAAGAAAGAGAAAGAATGGTTGGACCAAGAGAGAAAGAGTGGTTGGACAGGGAGACGTGCAAGAGTGTTGTTGAGTTGAGGTTTTGGACCAGACGAGTCAGACGAGTCCTGGCAAAGCAAGCGGCGGCCACAGCAGCAACAACACCCAACAGCCGCTTGGGGCCTGGACGGCGGTTTTGAGCAGGGCCGCGAAGGAACGGCGGCTGCTAAACGCGCCGATCGTGCTGCAGGACCCCCTTGGACCTCCCTCTCCCTCCAGCCATCCACCTCCTGCCTTTCCACCCTTCTTGTGTACGTGAGTTTGTTCTGTGTGTCTTGTCCCTGGGTATTTAATTAAGTCTGTATAAGCTAGTATTTGCACTGTGTCACCTGCGTCTTATGTGTTGTAAATAAACGTGACTGCTTTCTTTTTGCTTGTGTGTATAATAAATCCAATTACTCTTCTGTCCGTCTTCTCGTCTTATTCCTGTTCCTCTTTGCATTCGTCGTTTTAGTCTTTTCCAGATTGGGCAGCTGCGGTGCGATACGGCCAAAGTTCGGGGTGAATCGGGTGAGTCGGGGAACAACTGTTCGGTCGCGGAGCCTTCGCTCGGCAAACAACATCCTAAACCGCGATCAGTAACAATTGGTGTCGGGAAGTGGGATTGGACCCGAAGCGCGCTTAACGCGCTCAAAATTACAAAGTACCGAAATTGCTTTTGTTTTACAAAACCCGAATTTTGAAATCGCGCCATGGCTGGTCAAGGCGACGGGATGCCGGTGGGAGAGATAGACGGGGTAGAATCGACCCAGGACCTCGGGGAAATGTATGTGAATGAAAGAGAGGAGGAGAACATTGGCAATGTGGTTGGGGGGGTATCAGGCGCACAAAATGGCGCTCTCGCGCACGAGGTTTCAGGCGCGCAAAAAGGCGCCTCGCACGTGCGCGCGGTAGCCGAGCCCGCTGTATCAGCGGGCTTTAACATGCAGCCGATTGACATGCAGGCCCTCATTGCGCAGCTACAGGCAGCTGTACAGATGAGTATGGGAGACCAAATTGGAGGTTTGAAAAACAGTATGGGGGTAATGAGGGACGAATTGAGGGCTGATAGTGAGAAAATGGAAAACAGAATGGGGGAGCGACTAGGAAATCAAATCGGGGAATTAGACAAGAAATTTGAGGGGTTAGACAATCAGATAGAGGGGATGAAAAATGGGTTAATGGGGCTAGAAAATAGGATGGAAGGCAAATTGCGGGAGATAGGGGAGCAATCCGCCCGAGAAATTAAACAAATGGGAGAGCAGATAGAGGAGGTAAAAATCGGGTTAGGAAGTAAAATGGATGCTCAGAGGGATGAATTGGGACAGATGAGGGTAGCATCTACAAAAGAGAGGGAGGAGATGAAAGAGGAAATACGACGAGGTGTAGGTGAGGAGGTCTCGGGGCTACGCGAGGAGGTAAAGCAAGGTGAGAAGCGTATGGAGAAAGAGGTGAGAAATGGGACGGCAAAGTTACAAGGGGGAATAGAAGATCTGACGGAGGAGGTGGAACAGCTGACAGAGGGACAGACGGAGTTAGTGGAGCAGGTTCAAAAGAACACTGCGGTACTAGGAGGGTTAAAGGCGACACAAAAAGAAATTAAAAATGACTTGATAGCGACACAGAGGCAATGTCAGATGGTACGTGAGGGACTGACAATGAGGGTGGACGAGGTGACAGAGATAATGGAGACAAAGGACCGAGAGGTGAGGATGCACATAGAGACGGTCACGGTAGCCTTAGAGGACGAACTTGAGGAGACGCACCGGGAAATAAAAGAGGTGAAGCAAAAATTAGAGGAAGTGGAAGAAGAGGTGAGTGAAATTAAGAAGAGACGGACAGAAACTAAGAGAGAAATACAGGAGGAGGTGATGGAATATGTCCAAGGTCGGTGCTCAAATCGTGATGTCGTGCTCACTAACCAAATCAAAAGTTTGCAGGTGGTAAAAGAGGTGCGGAGACGAGGTGCCAAGGTGAGTGGCGAAATATTCGGCAATGTATATGATGTGAGGAAAGCTTCAGTCAGCTTGGGGGTTGCTATGGATCCGGGTGTTCGTGAGAGGCCGTTGGTGAAGTGTGCGACAGGTCAGGTGTGCGAAAAAAGAGGTGTGCGAGAATGTCCGACCATGGGGTGTGTGAGGAAAAAGTGCGCGCCGACCAGTGAGTGTGCTGTCGAGAGTGAGTCGGTCGTAGCGCGTGTGCGAGGGAGCACATGGAAGCGCGGTGTGGTGAGTGTTACGGAGGAAGTAACGAAAGAGTGTGCGCAAGAGGATGCGCGAGAAAGGTGTGTAACAGACAGGTGCATGGGGAAAGAGTGCGCTGTCGAGAGTAAGGGTGAGTGCGCGACCGAGAGTGGAGGTGAGAGTAGTGAGAGTGACACGGAGCGTGAGTTGGTTGTGACAGGTGAGCGAGGATGTACACCTGGAATGGAAGGATGCACACCGGGAATGGTAGAGCGTGTGTGGGAATGCACACTTGAGTTGGTCGTGAGGCACGTGGTTGGGTGTGCGAGTGAAAGCACACCTGTGATTGTCACAGAGGAGGTGGCCGAGGAGGGGGCGCGAAGAGGTGTGTTGGTGAGGTGTGCGAGCGACGAATGTGTGCCAAGGTGTTCGGTGGTCAGGTGTGTGACCAAGTCTGTGAGCGGAATGAGTGTACCGAGGTGTGTAAGGAAAGGTACGAGGAGCATGGGAACAGCTGGAGGTATGAGCAAGAAAGGGGTAGCGTATGCGTGTAAGCATCCAGGTGAGGCATCGACGGTAACCGGGTTAGCGGTTAGAGTGACTTTTAGCCGAATCGGGCCCTCGGTGCGTGCCGGGCTTCGCGTGCCGCGAGAACCAGCGGGGATCCGAGCCACGGCGGGTTCGAAAGGACCGCCGTACGCGATCCACGCTGGGCCTCGCTTGGAACGGCCGCGTCCGTGCTCAATTAGGCGGAGCGGGCAGCTCGATAGGAAGGGTCGTCATGGCGACCACTTTTTGTTGAGACGTGCCGGCAGGTCGAGATCGGGCAATTGGATGGCTCCGCGCCGAGGTGGTGCGTGGGATCTCGGCCCGGGTAAGCCCCCGTCCCTGCCCCGAATGCGGGACGTATCCAGCCGCTGGCACAAAACAACCCGCGTTCATTGCTCGGCTGTACGAAGCCGGGCTGTAGACGTGAATTGGCGCACCGAGAGGATCTAATAAGTAGACGGGTGATGAGGTTAGTGTTTTGGACCCAAAATTAGAAAAAGGCAAAATTTGATGACTGGTGCGGTGATTAGCAGTAAATGACAAATTTTTGATTTGTTGGATTTGGATGAGCGAAATTGATAGGACCTCCCCGATGTGGTGGGATGGCAAATCCACCATCCCTCACAGGTGGGGCAAATGCGCTATAGTTTATGGGGTGTATGGCAGTGAAAACTAGCCCGGGTGGGTTAGGATATCGTGTGTAGGGATCTAGCGAAGATGACATTAGGTGACGTTAAGATTAGTTAGTGACAATGACACCTGTAGTGGGGACGCAGGTAGAGTAGAGTGGATGATAATGACGTGGGAGTGCAATAGTTTAAAGGGACGACTGGGAAGCGCAAGTTTCAGAGGGGAGTAGTTAGAAGAGATGATGCCGTGTGTTTGAGGATTGAACAGGTGTGATTGCACAGGTGTGCAACTGAACAGGTGGATGGAGCAGTGTATGAGTGAGTGAAGGTGATTGTGTATTGTGCTGACCAAATGGTCTAGGAAGAGGAGGAGGGTGCAGGTGGCACCAGGGGTGAGGGCACAGGTGTGCAACAACAGGCATGGAGAATGGTAGTGGGGAATAAATGGAGTATAGGAATGGATGGTCGTGGAGTGAGTATGGTGGAAATTGTGGAGTGGAGTGGATGGTGCGAAGGTGTGAATGGGGGAAGAGTGGACCCCCATCACGGATACCCGGGGCGGGTAGTGTAAGTGTTAGGTAGAGGGTACAGGTAAATTGTGGTTGGATATTGGCATCTGTGGTGCGGGTGAAAGAATGGTCTTTGGATGGGTGCATTAGTGTTGTGGAAATGGCTGGGCGTGTAGCCTGTTAGTGTGTGTAGTTGGTTGGGCGCTCCACCACTGTGAGGATGTCGGCCAGGTGAGGCCGCAGGTGGGCTCTGGGAGCCGGTAGTAGTTGTTGTGGATGGGGCCCGAGGATCCGGAGGACGGACCCGGGTAGCCCAGTGCCAGAGGGCACCGAGTGGGGTGACAGAGCCAGGAGGGGCTTTCCCCAGTTAGTTAGGTTAGGGTGAGGAGCAGGTAAGCTCGGGAGGCAACTGCAGTGGTGGAGGTGTGCAGGTGGGTAGACCTGCTGGGAGAGCTACACGTCACAGCCCAGAAATTGTGCAAGGGCACCGGGAGATGAATCGGGGGAGTGAGACCCCAAATTGAGAAGCACCACAGTTTGGTCAATGGGAATTGGTTTTTAGAACCCATAGTGTAAGTTGGCCAATGGATTGGCGGGGAAAGACCCCGGGTAGTGTAAAGTGTGTTAATGTCATTTAGAAAGTAGTTAGGATGAAGTCTCCTCGCACCATCTGCATCCACTCACCTGAGGTGACAGGTACTCCACACCATGCCATGTTTTGATTATTTTTTATGATGCAAATGTTTGGATTGTGAGACGCATCATGACGTGGGTGTGACATTGTGCTTTGATGTTCCATCTCTTCCTCCTTATGAGGATTGATGATGAATTTGGTGATGGCAAATTTTGAAGTAGAGGGATTGTGGAGACGAATTTGGTATAGGAGAAATATGGGGAAGACGTGACAGTAGTGACGAATTTGTAAATGGGTAGATTTTGTAAATATGGGGTAAGGGCAAGGGTAGTGTAGGTGACAGGGGGGTGACGTACGGTAGGGACGAGCTTTCTCACTTCGCCCTCCGTACGCATTTCGCCTTGCATTGCCTTATTGATGTGTACCCTTGTGACCTTACCCCTCGCTCAATTGTCTCTTTTGTCTCCCACATGACCTGTGCGCCATTGGGTGCCGAGGGGAGCGTGCGTGAGTCCTCCATTGTGCGCCCGGAACTCTCAGAACCAGCTGTCTGCATCGATGCACCACATTATGGACCACATGTCTGTGGCCGAGCACCACCTATGGACCCCATGGGTTGGGGCATGGCCCCTCTGCTGGAACCGGCCATGAGGGCCCGAAATCTTGCTGGCGGACCTTGGCCACAGGGCACCGATGCCACACAGGTGAAGCACACGTAGTCGGCCCTGTGGGCCATAAATAAAAGAAAATAAAAAGGACACATTGGGCACACTTTATTGCAAATAGGCCGCCAGTAAGAAAATGAAAGAATGACAACATCTGGAAGAACAAATAATAATAACCAGCAGAGGGAGCCGAAGAGCAAGAGATCACCTGCAGGGTTAGGGGTTGTTGATTTTATTTTTATTGAACATGCATTGAACACTGATGAACTATGGTGACTGCACCGATTGGTGCTTGAGGGTGCTTGTATTGGTGCGTTTTTGGGTGCTTTAATGGTGCATTGATGCAGAGCAGACTGTCTCCCCCCCCCCAGAAAGAACAATCACAGGTCCTGGGTTAGTTTTGTAAATAAAAATAGCGTCATTGTAAATAATGCTTCCCACCGTCAGTGTGTAGTTTGAAGACCATTCCGCAATTCGGTTAACTGTGGGCGTAAGTCTGTTAGGCAGGGTGCAATGGAGCAGCGGGACACATTTATTTATGTTTTAAAACTGTCGCACTCAGGGTCAGGTTAAAAATAGAGGGAACTACACCTACGTGTCACACTAAATAAAGGTTGTAGGCCCGGGACGTGCCTAAGAGGAGGAGGGTGCAGTGTTGCGGATATGAGGACTGTATATTTTTTTGATTGTGTGCTTTATTATTATTATTATTGTTTATTCTGCGCCCCCTGCCTCCGGAGCTGTGTAAAGGTGAAAGGGCATCCCATAATTAGTCCACAAGCATACACGTCAGCCAATAATAGAATACCCCTGTTCGATAGTTATATCTTATTCTGTGTTTTAGGGTAAGGCTGTGTCTCCCATTAATTGAAGTACTCCATTGCACCAGTGAAAGAGAATAGATCTCCTTTCATTCCCATCCCCAAAATCTCCATTTCCTTTCACATCCCCTTTCGTCATTGCCAAGCCTCGATTGCCAATTACATCCCCTCCAAAACCACCATTGAACATGTGCTCGGGTCGGGGAAGAGGGGCGTGCCCGCCCGTCGTCATCAAGGGCGGAGCCAGAGGGTCGCGTGACCAACCAGGGCCGAGGTGAGCACACCGATGGGCGTGTCCTAAAGGCCGGCGGCTTGATCGCCGGAGGTGCTATAAAGGCGCGCGTGCAAGTGGCGTGGGGAGTCGGTGGTGAGGAGTGAGTGGACCAAGAGAGAGAAAGAGTGGTTGGACCAAGAAAGAGAAAGAGTGGTTGGACCAAGAGAGAAAGAGTGGTTGGACAGGGAGACGTGCAAGAGTGTTGTTGAGTTGAGGGTTTGGACCAGACGAGTCAGACGAGTCCTGGCAAAGCAAGCGGCGGCCACAGCAGCAACAACACCCAACAGCCGCTTGGGGCCTGGACGGCGGTTTTGAGCAGGGCCGCGAAGGAACGGCGGCTGCTAAATGCGCCGATCGTGCTGCAGGACCCCCTTGGACCTCCCTCTCCCTCCAGCCATCTACCTCCTGCCTTTCCACCCTTCTTGTGTACGTGAGTTTGTTCTGTGTGTCTTGTCCCTGGGTATTTAATTAAGTCTGTATAAGCTAGTATTTGCACTGTGTCACCTGCGTCTTATGTGTTGTAAATAAACGTGACTGCTTTCTTTTTGCTTGTGTGTATAATAAATCCAATTACTCTTCTGTCCGTCTTCTCGTCTTATTCCTGTTCCTCTTTGCATTCGTCGTTTTAGTCTTTTCCAGATTGGGCAGCTGCGGTGCGATACGGCCAAAGTTCGGGGTGAATCGGGTGAGTCGGGGAACAACTGTTCGGTCGCGGAGCCTTCGCTCGGCAAACAACATCCTAAACCGCGATCAGTAACAATATATATATATATATATATATATATGGTATCTGTAATCTGGTTCTCCAACCTAATGAGCGGACAGCATGACGTCATCGCCATGCATGTCCGCATTGCCTGCAAAGCTCCAGAGGAACCATCTAGCAGTGCGTCATTACGGATTATAAATTCAGATACTGTCACAAGTGCATGCAAAACTCACAGTTACCGACCTGGTTTCGCCCTTGTTGGGGCTTCATCAGGGCATAGTGACTGATATAAAAACCGAAAGGTTCACAGAGTTACAAGTGTATGGAAAGCCTCACTGCGTTGCCCTGATGAAGCCCCAACAACGGCGAAACCAGGTCGGTAACTGTGAGTTTTGCATGCACTTGTGACAGTATCTGAATTTATAATCCGTAATGACGCACTGCTAGATGGTTCCTCTGGAGCTTTGCAGGCAATGCGGACATGCATGGCGATGACGTCATGCTGTCCGCTCATTAGGTTGGAGAACCAGATTACAGATACCATTATTAGTAACTCCCAACCGCAACCAGGTCGACTCCATATGATGAGTGGATACCAGAGATAACGTTACCGTGTGGCAGGCGGTGCTTATCGCTCCCAGCAAGGTGCAGCAGCAGCTGTATGGGACACCTTGCTGGCGGTTCTCCACTGATGATATGAAGGTCGCATAGTGACTGATATCTATATATATATATATATATATATATATATATATATATATATATATATATATATATATATATATATATATATATATATATAAATAATCGGGAGATTAAATCAGACGCAGACGTAGCTTCAGGATGTCGATCTTTAATTTTCGACAAGCTTTCGACCAATAAAGGTCTTCTTCTTAGTCGTCCCCAAGTTCAACGGAAGACCATGACGACTTGGGGACGACTAAGAAGAAGACCTTTGTTGGTCGAAAGCTTGTCGAAAATTAAAGATCGACGTCCTGAAGCTACGTCCGCGTCTGATTTAATCTCCCGATTATTTATTTAATGCAAATGAGACACCCAGCTCGTACTGTGGAGTTTCTACTATTTCTCACAGTTATATATATACTAGGGCATGCCCGTACTATATCTATATCTAAAATTATATCCCCCCCCCTCTATTTACATGAAATGGTTTGGTCCAAAGCGAACGGCTTGCGAGTACGGTGACAATTCCCCCCCTCTATTTACATGAAATGGTTTGGTCCAAAGCGAACGGCTTGCGGAGTTTGGTAAAGAAATCGCCATAGCGTGCACAAACGCACAGGAAAGCGAAAGAATCGCAAATTAGTTTTAATTAGTTTTAAAACATAGTTTAACGCCAACATAGTTTGCCAACGTGAAATAAATATACGCTCTCAAATGTGCCGTCCGAGGCAGAGTCTGTTCGGCACGTTCGGCACACGTGATAGCTCGCTGCTCTCTGATTGGTTGAATCGTTTTTTGGACATAGCTCGGTAACTACTTGTCCGATTAATATGAAACCTTGAAAAGGCACATCCTCGGGTCCCCAGCAATATACCTGGCAAGTTTAAAGTATATCGGACCCGTGGTTGTCGAGAAACAGCGGTCACAGACAAACAAACAAACACACACACAGACACACACACACACACACACACACACACACACACACACACACACACACACACACACACACACACACACACACACACACACACACACACACACACAGAGATTGCTGGAATTATAGATATATATATATATATATATATATATATATATATATATATATATATATATATATATATATAACTGTGAGAAATAGTAGAAACTCCGCAGTACGAGCAGGGCGTCTCATTTGCATTGAATAAATAATCGGGAGATTAAATCAGACGCGGACGTAGCTTCAGGACTTCGATCTTTAATTTTTGACAAGCTTTCGACCAACAAAGGTCTTCTTTCTGAGTCTACAAAAACAGCAGGCCTGTATATCAGTCAAGTATGTATAGTGGTATGTGTGTAAGATGTGCGATATGTGTAGAAAATGTATACAAAAGGAAGAGCCACGCCAAAGCTCACTCACCGGCCCCAAGTTCAACGGAAGTGAAGCGCACCTTTCAGTTACCGTTTGCGTTACAGTTCCGGTGCACGTGCATATACAAATATAGAGATTCATACATACATAAACACACAAGCATATATTCATATACCATTTATATTTATATAATATATTTATATATTTATATAAATGACATATAAAGGTAGAATGAATGAATGGGTGAATGTATGAATGAATGAATGAATGAATGAATGAATGGGTTACGGTTAACAATTTGATTGGGTTGATGTAGGAACATGCTTTAATCATCAAAATTTATGCCATGAGGGATTTTTGTCCGAAGTTTATGTATCCAAAAGGACTCACGTTTCAGAATCGTGGTGTGTGATCGATTTGTGATTGATTCAATGGCAGAGATTTGAATGTCATTTATAGAGTGATCCGGTTGATTAAAGTGTATCGTGTAAGGTAGAGATTTGCCCTGACTGGTGTGGACTGTGGAAGTTATTGATTTCTGACCGGGTGTTATTAAATCGTGTGTAGAGTGTATTCTCAGTTTTTCCAACATATTGTTTGTTGCACTTTTGGCAAGTGATTAGATATATGACCCATGTAGATTTGCAGTTCATATAGGAGGCGATGGGGAATTTTTGTCCAGTGCTGGAACTACAAAATTTGTTTCCTTCTAGTAAATGCTTGTGAATAATACATTTTTTTGCTGTGCATTTATTGAAGCCAGGGATCCTAGTTTGTTTGTTGTGGGGCTGTGGGTGCTTTGCTTTTACCAAGAGGTCCCTGAGTGTCCTACCATGTCGAAATGATGTTAGTGGAGGTTGAGGAAATGTGGTGCCGAGTGTTTCTGATTGATGGAGGAGAGGAAGGGCCTTATTCAGAATACTTGGCAATTGGGATGAGGTAGCAGAGTAGGTGGTTACCAGTGGGACACGGTTAGTTGCAGGTTTGGGTTTGTAAGTCAGAAGGTCTGCTCTCGGTATGCGTTTTGCTCTGTTTATTGCTTATTTCACAGAGTGAGGGTCATAGTTTCTTGCAATGAAGTGTGTTTCTAATTGGCAGAGAGAAGTTTCTTCTGCCATTTTTGTTGAGCAAATGCGTCTTACTCTGAGTGCTTGACTGTATGGTATGCTTGCAATTGTATGTTTAGGATGAGATGAAGAAGGGAGAAGGTAAGAATGAGTGTCTGTTGGTTTGGTGTATAGTTCTGTTTCGAGTCTGTTATTTTGAAGCGTGAGTGATGTGTCTAGAAAGTGAACTTCGGACTGTGAGCTGTCGAATGTAAACTTGATGGTCGGATGAATCAAATTTAATTCATTCAAATTCATCTTGCAAATGAATTTAAATCATCATCTTGGAAAAATCCTGGGTACGTTATATTGATGACATCCAGTTCATCTGGTCAAAATCCCCCCGTAGTCTCACACAATTCCAAAACTTTACTTAATGTGACACGCAGGTGTAATTTCCCTCTACAATTAATCTGACCCTGAGTGTGACAGTTTTAAAACACAAATAAGTATGTCCCGCTATTACGTTGCATCCTACCTAACAGATTCACACCCACAATTAACCGAATTGCGGAATTAATTCTCAAACTATACATTTAGCCGGTGGGGAGCATTATTTACAGAGACACTATTTCATTATTTACAAAACTGCAACCTAGGACCTGTCATTTTTCTTTTAGGAAACAAAAAGAGAATCCTGTGGGAGGGTGGAGACAGCATGCACTGCATCGATACACCACCTCACATGCCCGGGGGATGCAGAATTGAGATTCTGTCATGCATCCCCGGACATGCAAACACCAAACCACCAATCAAAGAGCAGTCAGCACCATCCAGTGCACAGTCATCACATTTCAAATAAGGATGAAGGATGACGTCTTCTTCTTGTTCTGCTCCCTCTGCTGGCCGTCGTTCTTGGTGTTGTCTTTCTTGGTCTTCTTTGCTTGCGGCCTATTTGGTGGTAATAAACAAAAAGCACAACCGTGTCCACTGTTTTTATTTATGGCCAACAGGGGGCCAACTATGGGTGGTCCACCTGTAGGCTTGGTGCCACCTCACCGAGGTCCGCAAGCAAGATCTTTCTCTGGCCAACCTGGCCGGTCCCAGCAGAGGGGCCATGCCACAAAACATGTGGTCCATAAGTGGTGCTCGGCCACAGAACCGGGGTCCATAGGGTGGTGCATGGCCGCAAGACGTGCGGTCCATAAGTGGTGCATGGATGCAGGCAGCTGGTTGTGGGGATTCGGGCACACAATGGCGGGCTGCCGCAAGCTCCCCCTCAGTGCCCAGAGATCACGGCCCATGGGTGGGAAAGGAAGACAAAGCAGCAGCGTTAGCGAGGGGTAAGGTCACAAGGGTACACATCAATCAAGGTAATGCAGAGCGAGGTGCGCACTGAGAGCGGATTGAGAAAGCTCGTCCCTAACGTACGCCACCCCCCCTGTCACCTACTCTACCCTTGCCCTTACCCCATATATACAAAATCTACACATTCACAAATTCGTCTATCGTCACGTCTTCCCCATATCTCCCCTAATCCAAATTCGTACCAATCCCTCTAACCAAATTTGCCATCACCAATTCGTCATCAATCCCTCTTAAGGAGGAAGAGATGGAACAAACAGCACAATGTCACACCCACGTCATGATGCGTCTCACCTTTCCAAAACATTTGCACAAAAATAAACAACAAACCATGGCATGGCGTGGAGTTCTATCGTCACCTCAGGTGAGTGGATGCAGATGGTGCGAGGAGATTTTTAATCCTATCTATCCTCTAAATGACTTTAACACACTTTGCACTACCCGGGGTCTTTCCCTGCAAAACCATTGGCCGTCTTACTCTATGCGGTTCTAAGAACCAAACTCCCATTGAGCATCTGTGGCGTTCACCAATTTGGGGTCTCACTCCCCCGATTCAACTCCCGGTGCCTTCGCACAATTTCAGGACTGGGTCGTGTGGCTCCCCTAACAGGTCTACTTACCTGTGCGCCTCCGCCACTGAAGTTGCCACCCGAGCTTACCTACTCCTCACTAACCTATCTCACTGGGGAAGGCCCTCCCTGGCACTTACCCCCTCGGTGCCCTCTCTGGCACTGGGCTACCCGGGTCCGTCCTCCGGATCCTTGGGCCCCATCCACAACAACTCTAACTGGCTCCCAGAGCCTACCTGTGGCCTCACCTGGCCGACGGACTAACAGTGGCGGAGCGCTCAACCAACCATACCTCTAACAGGCCACACGCCCAGCCATTTCCACGTCACTAATGCACCCATCCAAACACCATTCTTCCACACGCACCACAGATGCCAATATCCAACCACAATTTACCTATACCCTCTACCTACTTTTAAACTACCCTCCCCGGTATTCGTGATGGGGGTCCATCCTCCCCATCCACTCCTCCTGCACCAACCACTCCACTCCACGTTTTCTACCACACTCACCCCACACCATCCATTCCATACTCCATGTATTCCATACCAGCTATTCCACACAACCATTCTCCATACACCTGTTCTTCACTTGCACACCTGTGCTCACACACCTGGTGCTTCCTGCACCCTCCTTCCTCCCAGGCTTCTTCATTCCATACAATGCGCAATCACAATTATTCACTCATACACTACTCCACACACTTTCTTGACACACACGGCACCATTCACGAGCATTGCCTCATTTGCTCAATATGCTCACCCGCAAGAACTTCCCTACCAATTCCTCATTCAATAAACCACAAACACACTGCATCATCTGATCTACCTGGTGCCCTTCTAAAACTCGCGCTTCCCAGTCGCCCCTTATATTATTGCGCTCCCTCGTCATTATCATCCAACTAATCTATCTACGTCCCCTACTACAGGTATCATGTCGCTACTTAACCCTACCGTTACCTATTGTCATTTCTCTAGATCCCTATACATTATCCAAACCCTCCCTGGCTTGGTTTTCACCGCCATAACCCCATAACTAATGCTCATGTGCCCGGAAATGTGAGGGATGGTGGATTTGCCATCCCTCCACATCGGCTATCTCCCTCTATCAATTTTGCCATCAAATTCCAATTCTGCCCATCAAATTTGCCAATCATCTGCCAATCAAATTTTGCTCATCAATTTTGCCAATCACCAATTCCCTATTCCTACCAAATGTCCACTAAACGTGAGCCTCTCGGTACGTCATTACATCATTAAAACTCGGCTTCGCAAAGCCGAGCAATGAATTCGGGTGGTTTGGTCGCCTGCAGGTTGAGTCCGTCCGGCATTCGGTTCAGGGGGGGAGGTTTGCTCGGGCCGAGATTCCACGCACCATCTCGGCGCGGAGGTTTTCGGTCTCCGGCCCGATGGCTCAATCTCGCCCGGCCGGAACGCCGCAACCACAAGGGGGCGCCGTCCCGACCCTTCCTACCTTCCCTCGCACCAGACCGGTCGCCTTGCCCGGCAAGGCCCGGACTCGACCGTGCGGGGCGGGGCCAGGCCCGGATCGTGCACGACGCTCCGCAGAGGAACGACGCAGCACCGATCCCCGCCGGCTCCCGCAATACCCAACGCCCGGCACGGACCGAAGGCTCGCGTCGGCTAAACGTCGCCCTAAACGCTGCCCCGGTCAACGTCGATGCCTTACTCGCATGCTCACACGCATATGCGACCCCTTTCACACTCACCAAGCCCGGCGTCTCAGCACCTCTCATGCATTCCACACACTCCGTCCATTCCACCACCGCACTCCCTGTTGCACACCACACCTCTCGCGCACCTTCTTGCACACACTCTCCTGTTACACACCACACCTCTCGCGCACCCTCTTGCGCACACTCTCCTGTTACATCCTCTGTAACACTCACCATCACGCGCTCCGATGTGCCCTCCCGCACCCGCGCCACAACCAACTCAGGTGTGTGTTCTCGCACACTCTCAACCATTCCAAGTGTGCATTCTCGCTTGCACTCGGTATCACTCCCACACTTTGTAACACACTCACTCTCCGATGCACACTTTTTTCTCACAAGCGTGCCATTTCCACTCACAAGGGACCCTTCACCAACGCCCGGATGCTTTCTCGATCCCAAGCGCGTGAAAATTCTTTCTGCGCCAAACATCCTCCTGCAAAATCTCCCCGCACAATATACAGCACGACTCACCTGGGCGCTTCTTCCTCTTCGCTCCAACACCTGCAAACTTTCATTTGGGTTAAGCACAGCATCGTGATGTGAACAGGGACTTTGCACATTATCCATCTTTTCCTCCAACGAGTGGTTTTCTAAGTCCGGCGTCTGCTTAATCCCAATTTCCACTATTGGTTCGGTTTCTTTGCCAATTTGAATTAATTCCCTTACTTTATCTTCTTTTCCCTCGGCGACCGCTGGCTTTTCCATACCCCGAGTCGCGATCTCTACCCCCGTCATTTTACCTGTGCTTTTCTCCACCTCGCTCAACCCACGCTTCTCAAGCCGCGCTACCCCGTTGCATACCAATGGGACCCTTCCGCCCGATCTGCGGTCAATGTCTTCCTGTATTCTTTTCGCCATGGCGTTCATTTGCTCCTGAAATCCAACCGGGTTGTACCTTGCTTCGTGCCTCGCTTTTTCCGCGTCTATCCCCTGGGTAGCCATCATTGCATCGAATCCCTTACTGTCACCCCACAGAGCGGCACTGAAATGCACCAGCAAAAGGCCCCAGTCCATTGGCACTGCGGGCCCGGTTATCGCCGTCACGTACGGGGGGCCGCCATTTCGTGTACCTGCAACCTCGTGCGAGGCACCGCCATTGTCTTTACCAGCTGCCGCACCCTTTTCTGCTTCCATTTCTTCCCGGGGGTCCTGGGTTGCCTCTAACCCCTCTTTTATCTCCCCTACCGGCATCCGATCACCTTGATCATCCATGGTGCGATTTAATTTGGATGTTATAAAATTTCGGCCGCTCGTAATTTCGACCAATTTTTTTTTCGATGTTCTTAAAAATTTGGTTCGGACCTCAACTCCCACTCCCCGACACCAATTGTTATGGATCTCAGAGACGGCACTCCCCTTAGCAAGGGGGGTTTAATCCCCTTGGCCTGTTGAGCCGGCCGTCTCTGGTCCTGGGGGTATGACGTCACACCCGGTCAGCGCTGAATAGGGTATTAGGCCTATCCGTCCTATGACCCAAGTACCAGCGCCTCCCAGCATGCAAGGAAATACCCCCGCCCGTGCCGCAGTGTAATTGATGGATTGCGCCGAGCGAAGCGAACTGCGGCACGAGCCGTTTAACAATGACTAAACCCGATTGCGAAGCGTTTGGCCGAAATCGTGCCACAGGTATTCAATCAGGGAAATCACGAAGACGATCGGATGAGAATGAAAACCAGGAGAGTACGGAAGAACAGATATTTATTAATTACTATTTAAACAAAACCCAAAGAAGAAGAAGAAATCAAAGTAATATACAGGAAAGGAACAGAAGACACATTGCAATTCTTAACTTATACAGGCTGAACTTATACCCCAGGGACAAGACGAACAGAACAAACTCACGTTCACAAAAGGGGATTCTCAGGCAGGAAATGGCTGGAGGGATGAGAAGGTTCAGGTGGGACAACCGGGCTGGAAGGTTTTCTTGCAGGTCACGGCAAGCAGGTCCGCTCCGGGCTGGAGGCGAAAAGCCGGCAGCGCCACATATTCGGCTTCACACCGGCAGCTTTCTCCTGCGTCCTCTGCCTCCTGCGTCCTCTGCCTCATGCGCTCTCCCTCCACAGAACTCAGGACTTGTTTCAGCGCACCTTCCCTCGGAACTCAACTCAACCTCCAGAACCGAACCAAACCCGGTGGGGGCGCCGCGCAATGGGTTTGAAAGCCCGCCCCGTCGAACCTTCACGAACCTGCCAGATCTTTCTTTCTCCGCCCTCTCAAGCCATGCCCACTGATTCCTGGTTGGTTGTTAGGGCGTTCCCTGGCTCCACCTTCGATGATGAGGTGTTGGCCACGCCCTTCTTCTCCGGCTTGACCACGTGCGTAATGGAGTTTGGGGCGATGTGGAGCCAGTAAACACAGCCGCATGCAATGGCGAACGCCGCAGTACTGGCACTTTTAGGAGGCCTTTGGGGATATTGAAAGGGCTCTTATCTTATTTGATTGATGCAACGTAGAGTCAACTATTGGAAATACATGGCCTTAACTGAAACACAGAATAATGAAATAACGACGAAAGGGCCTATGATTTGCTACATGTTGCAATGTGGACAAACTAAGGTGCACTCATTTCAATTAACAGCCAATTAAGGGGAAATGTACACAGGGGTTATTTATAAGGAAATTTACTACT
>NC_136272.1:64859683-64992090 GCF_964187855.1 Myxine glutinosa | reverse complement strand
AGGAAACCGATCACAGTTACGACAACACTTTCCTTTATCCTTTCCTTTTCACAAAAAAAAATTCGAGAACAAATATTGTTAATTTGGGAGCATGAAGAACTCGGGACATTTTCATGAAACTTGCGAAGAGTCTGTCCGAATTATTTCACAATGATTTGTTTTTGGTCAAAATTGAAAACATGAATTTAGCTGTCCTTTTATTACGTATCAAAATAATGCAAACTAAAGTGATGAAATGTGATCAACTTTATTAAGTAGGCCCAAATGGTTGGCAGAGTGAGCAGCCGAGAGAATGTACATGTCAGTGTGTACAACGTGTGTACATGTGATGTTTGTTTTAACAGTAATGTAAATGTAAATGTAAATTTTGTAAATAGTAAAAACGTAAATTGTAAAATTGTAAAATTGTTAAATGTAAATGTTTTTAACAGTTGTCTGGCTTTTAAAATATGGGACACGTTCAAAACAAACGAGATCCGCGAAGCGAGTCGGTCGAGTCGTGCTAACCAAGATGGCGACACGGCGGCTACACTTTTCACGGAGTATGAGCGTTCTATATATTTTCAATTCAGTGGTTTGGGTGTGTAAGGCCCCAGTCACACCGGGCCTGCGACCAGATTACGACCTAGCTGCGACCGAAATTTTTTAGAATCGCGGGCAAATCGTAGAAAGAGCGCGTGACTGGTCGCAGAGGTCGTGGGTGATCGCCATAGCAAAATCAGTCGCAGCAAGGTCGATGGTCATGTTCAAAACTTCTGACCTGCGATTCCAAATCGTAAGAGGTCGCAGACAGGTCTTACATGGTCGTACCACCAGTCGCGCATGGATGCACCACCAGTCATGCATGATCGTGGGTCAAGTAGTCGCACGACTGGTCGTGCTACTGGTCCTGCCACCTGACGATTGGTGGTGCCACCTGTCGTACGACCTCTCGATCGGTAGTGCGACCAGTCACGACCTGTCCCGACTGGTTGCACGACCTTACGATTGGTGGTACCACCAGTCTTTAGCTCGCCTAGGCTGTACACGTTTACCTCAAGCACTACTACAACAACGTCGGCAGTGTCCCATGGCAGGATAACATGATCTAGGAACTGTTATGTGAATGTTGGAATTTTGATTTTTTTTTTGATATGTGTATCATATATTATATGCTATGTGTATGATCTATTTTTGCATATCTATTTTGCAATGAACTTGTACAATAAACATGCTATTTCATGGTATGTCAGGAGAAAAAGTAATAATTAGTTGTCTTTATTGTGAGTGTATGGTCTGAGTAATAAATGACTGGTTTATATTACAATGGAAAAAATTATTTTAAATACAAATTAAATCAATACACGTATACACAAACAAAGTTCTTTGTCAAAGTAAAATCTTTAACACAATAAAGTAATGTGCAGAACTAAGCTGCCAGGCCACAGCTCCCTTCATGGGAGGCATAGCGAATTATAGTTTATTTTGAAAAGTTCGATGAAGTGTACTCCTTGAGAGGTAGGCGACTACTGATGCTGACGCACGATCGCGAGCCTTTAGATCTGATCGAGCGACCCATCTCACGACAGGGAGCGACTGACTGCGATTTGCTGCGATCGATCGTGTGAGTGGTCGCAGGTCGCCACGATTGATCATACGATCGGTCGCTGATCGCCCCCACTAGTCGCACGATTACCTACGATTGATCTTGCGATTGATCTTCTCCAATCGTTGGTGATCGCACGACCACGCGTACCACCAATCGTATGATGACCGACCACCATTCTTAAAAGCAATCACAGTATGTGATCGCAAATGGAGATCGTAGCAAACATTGCCGATTGGTCGTACCTTGGCCAAATTGCCACCAATCGCACGATCCAGAAAACGTACGATCCAGTGTGACTGAGGCCTTATAACACCATTTTTGAAGATGATTAATGAGGTGCTCATAGGCGAAAAACCCGAAATGTGGTTTACCAATATGGCGGCCCGCCATCTTGGTCAGCCCACTGCACCTCGCTGAGTTCCTCAGCCGCCATTTCGTTTCGGCCTACTCAAACGTGCCTTGCCTTGGAAACATGATCGATTTTTCATAACATAATTGAAGCATATCATCAAAATCTAGATTCTGATATGAGGATTGGTTGCTGTAAACTAAATAAATGTCCAAATCTGGAGTTGAATCTGACAAAATGTACCATTTCTAGCGATTTTATAATTGAGTGTATATGTTCATTTATTTAAGCAAGGCTGTGATTCTGCTTCTGGGGTTAGTTTTTTTCCTTTAACTTCATAATAATTCATACTTCCATGGGATAGAGTGTCACTCCAGTGTACCTGCGATCCGTTTTTAAAATTCCCTCTACATGGTGGACCCAAACTGCACATATTTTTGAATATGATTAATCACAGCTTGGTGAACGCTATTCAGGCTGCTTTTGCAAGCCATGGCGTTAGAGTAGACAGAGCTCACATTTTTGTGCGATATACTTTTATTGTATTAATAGATAGTTATATTAATGTACATACACAAATATACTTATTAAAAAAACAACAAATGAAACGTTTGCCATGTCGAACACGGGCGTTCGTAACCCGGGGACTGCCTAGTGCCTGTGCCTGTATTTCATTGTAAATGTAAAGTCGACATTTTGTCTGCTCTCAGTGGTTTCCACATTTTGCTGATTTGCTGCTTGATTTTCACATTTATAGAAGACTATTTAAAGGTAAATCTTTGTGTTGCCGTTTTTGTGTACTTTATTTGTGCTGTCCACAAATTAATTCACCCAATATGCAAATTATTTAATTTCAGGTCAATTGCATGAAAATTGATGATTTTATGTGACGCTGACTTTTGACCTTTTGACAATTTTTTTAATTTGCCTTCTCCATATTCTCAAAATAAAGCTTTGGTGAAAATGTGATGACAAAACTCAAATGGTAAAAAGTTTACAGCCCTGACACGGACACTGCACACACGCATGGACATTGCACACACACATGGACACTGCATGGACACACACACATACACATACGGACACACACACACACGCACACGCACACATGCACACACACACACACACACACACACACACACATACACACACATACACATACACACACAAACGCCTCTCTTATAGTACTGATATACAGTCGAGGATCCTGAAAGAGCTACCGAACAGAAAAGCTAGAATGCAGTGGAAAGTGGGGAATATAGCAACAGCAGCGTCGAGAGACACATTGAGGAAGGATGAGTGAGTGGAAGAATTCTGTTGGATACATGCTCAAGCACAAGTAAGTGGGTTGAAAGAACAGGAAGGGAAATGGGAGGACAGAGTAATCCCTGAACTGCAGACCTATCAGCTTACTTCCAATCATCAGCAAGGTCATGGAATCCATCAGGGCAGTTGATATTACAGTAAATCCTTCCCTTTCTCCAACAACCTCATCCCAGATCACCAATTTGGTTTCAGACCAGGTGACTCCAGATTGGAAATGCTACCTCTTCTCTCCCAACAATTGATGGAGGCTCTCAATCTCAGACAAGATCAGCGCCGTCTCTCTGGACATATCTCGTGCTTTTGATACAGTCTGGCACCCCGCCTTACTCTCCAAACTGTCTGCCTATGGCATCCAAAGCCACCTTCTCTCATGGATCACTGACCTCATCCACTCCTGTAGTTAGCGTGTAGCTCTTCATAGGATCATCTCATCTCCTCACCCTGTCAAGGCTGTAGTGCACCAAGGCAGTGTCGTAAGCCCAGTGTTGTTCCTCATGTTCATTATTAATCTTTCTGAATCTCTGGAAAATCCTCTATCTATTTGTTGATGACTTCACCCTCTGCCGTGACATCAGTCGTCTTTCAGACAGGTAGGCTGCAGCCTCTTGCCTCTCTTCAGACCTTGACAAAATCACAAGATTGTCAAACCCTTGGAATATGTCTTTCAATATGTCGGACAAATCTCACTATCGCTCTCTGAAAGGACCATCTGGAAAACCCCTCCATCTACTTTCTTAAGAATCCTCTTGAGGAAGTTCAGTCATTCAACCTCCTGGGTCTCACTATCATTCATGATCCTTCTTGGGGAAATCACATTTCAAAGTTGACCTCCGACTGGGCATTCTCATTCGTACAAAGTCCTTCTTTGGCGCACCTGAACTCCTATCCATCTAAAAGGCTTTTATCCACAGCTTGATGGAGTACTGCTCTCCCTGGGCTGGCTCACCTTTCTCACATCCTGCTTAGTTTAAAGCCATGGAAACCAAGGCCTTTCGGACTATTGGATTGCCCTGAAATAAAGGAGATTCCAATAATCTATGGGTCGATCACTTCACCATTGCAGACAGGTCGGTGGTCTCTGTCTTCTACCACCTCCTTTGTGGTCTTGAACCCTCTGCTTTCCGTGCCGTGTACCCTCAACGGGCAACCCTCTTCTGATGAAACTACCTAAATCCAGGATCACTGTTCATCTCCACTCATCTCCACTCATTTGTTCCTCATTTTTCCTGCCTGTGGAACAAACTTCCACATCCTCTTCAATCTAATTCTTCCCTCCATGTTTTCAAGTCAGCTGCTCACCACCATTTCAGATGATCCCCAATCCAAATCCATGAGAGTCAGAGAGATACATTTATGAAGATAATTTATGAAGGTCTTAACCCCGTGTAAGCCACCCCAAGCCCACCTCTTTCCAAATTTCCAGTTTTTCTTTACTGAGAGTTTGCTTCTGTACCCATCCTGTCCTGTCCACCCAGTGTGTCTTCCTCTACCCCTCATTCTTCCCCATTTTTGTCTCTCTATTTTTCTCTCAACCCTACTGTTGGTAAGTTTCTTCCCCCTTTCTTTCTACTGTTTCTTTTGTTCAATTATGTCCTGATCCAGTCTATGTTCTAGCTCCTCCATGAGCCTTGACTTTGTATACAAAAAGCCAGCTACAGATGCATAAATTATTCCTGAAAAAAAAATCTGAAAAACGACTCGCAATGTATACTAATTTTTTCTCTAGCTCAATGGAGTACTGCTCTCCCCTATGGATTGGTGCTCCAGCATCCGCATCTGTCTACTGAATTTTCTGGAATCTAAAGCTCCCACTTCTCAACATTATTGGGATCTCCTGTGATGAGGCCAAAGCGCAAGGTCTGTTGCTTTCACATCGCAGGCGAGTCGGTGGCCTCAATCGCATCGCAATAAAAGGTCTCCACCAATTGAAATCCTCAATATTTTTCATCCAGCGGGAACAGAAACACAACAAGAATCACGAAATCTTGACTCCCTTCACTTATCGTGCACGTGATGCAAACTTTCTCCCGCAAGCAGAACAGGCAGATCATTTAGACAGTGCGAAGAGGGAGTGAGTGAGGGATGCCGCCCTTTTTGTGCTGTTTACGGTGTATTCAAAAAGGGCGTTTTTGTTTGCACAAGCAGTTAGAAATGTGATTGATTTCACTAAGGAGCAAACTGACAGCACAGCTTGTACGCTGGGCTCGACACATGTGCGTGCAGCGTGTGCACCGTACGACGGTCCCTTTAATAGTCGTGCGGTAACTAGGCACGTACAGCGAGCGATGTAATTACTTTCGCTACATAAAGCATCTGAACCTTTCTATCAACAGCAAAACGCCTTCATGTCTTCAAAAGAAGCTACACACAAGGAAACTCTGATGTGCAGGATGAGTCGGTGAGGCCCATCATGTCTGTGCCCCAAGAATCCAGCACCCCGAAACTCAATTTAAAGAAGGGAACACCGTGTTTGGTGGGGAGGAGGTTGGGGGTGTTGGTAGAAGGTGCTTTATCAGTAGCCCTATGGAGCACTGCTCTCTCCTATGGGTTAGATCCCCAGCTTCTGGAATCTGGAATCTTATGTTCTCAACATTATTTGATACTAGCAAAGATGCTCCGTGTTACTGGGCAATGCAGGGTCGCTTCGTGGCGGGAATATTAAGAGTTCTAATATTAAGATAGTAGTTCTAATATCTCTTCATATAAGAATATTAAGAGAATATTAAGAGGGAGAGAGGAGGGAGATGGAAGAGAGAGGAGTGGGGAATGAGGGCTGTGAGGGGAGGGGAAGGGGAAGAGAGAGAAGGGGAAGGAATGGGGGGAGGAAGGAATGTGGAGGAGGAGGAGGAGGAGGAAGGGTGGAAGAGAGTGGGTGGCAAAGAAGAGGCGGTGGTAGGGATAGGGAGGAAGGGCAGGGGAAGAGGTAGGAGGACGCATAGCGGAGTAGATGAGGAGGACAAATGGGAAGGTAAGGGAAGGACAGATTGGAGGAGGGAAGAGAGAGGGGAGGGGTAGGGGTGAGGAGCGAGAGAGAGAGAGGGGTGGGGGGGGGGGGAGAGAGGGGAGTGGCAAGGGACAGAGAGGAGTGGGGGGAAAGAGAGAGAGAGAGAGAGGAGGGAGACAGGTGGGGGGGGGGGGGGGGGGGAAGCCTCACCACATGTCGCTATTCTGCACACTCCAGGAGGGAGGGTTAGTACGAGGAGGGGAGTGGCAGCGAGGGAAAGAGAGAGGGAGGGGGAGAGGAGTTGAGGAGGGGAGGGAAGGGGAGAAGAGTGGAGGAGAGAGAGGAGTGGATAAGAGAGAGGAGTATTGCAGAGATTGAGAGCAGTGGAGGAGAGAGAGGTGGAGGTGAGAGATAGAGAAGGATGGAGGAGAGAGGGGAGAGAGGCAGAGAGGTGTGGGGAAGAGAGAGAGAGAGGGATTCAGTTGGGGTTGGGAGGAGGGAGGTAGGAGGGGGGGAGGAGGAGGAGAGCGAAGCCTCACCACGTCATGTCGCTGTACTGTACACTCTAAGAGGGAGGGTTGGTACGAGGAGGGGAGTGGCAGCAAGGAAAAGAGAGAGGGAGGTGGAGGAATATGGGGAGAGAAGGGGAGGGGAGAGAGGAGGGAGGAGGAGAGCGAGGGTCAAGGATGAGGAGTGGGGGGTGGGGGTAGAGAAAGTGGTGAGGAGGGGGAGGAAAGAGTGAGGAGAGGGGAAGGGAAGGCAGCGTGAGTGGCGCAAAGGGAACTTAACAGGCGCAAAGGAACAAAATAATGAATAAATGATAAAATTAATGGTTTTCTTGTTCTCAAAGTTTTGTTGTGAGGGGTGTGTGTGTGTGTGTGTGTGTGTGTGTGTGTGTGTGTGTGTGTGCACGCTTGTGTGGCCAGGACAAAACTTTTTTTTTTACTATTGGAGGTTTTTAATCAAATTTTCAACAAACCTTTATTTATGAGAATATGGATAAAATAATAAAAAATTGGGTCAAAGTTTGAAACGGCAAAGTCATAGTGCGTGGTGACTACAAACAGCCCTTTTTAGCCCTGCCACAGTGCGTCAAGCACGAGACATCCTGTTTTTTTTAAAATCACTTCCGTATTTATTTATTTACCATTGAGGTTCAGTGTTTCTCTCCAGGCCATAAACACCTTTTTACCAATTGAGCTTTTGCTATCGAATCTTCAAAAACAAATCCTTATTACGAGAACACAAATTAATAAAAACTAGGGCATGCCCGTACTATATATATATCTAAAATTATATCCCCCCCCTCTATTTACATGAAATGGTTTGGTCCATTCGCAAAGCCAAAGCGAACGGCTTGCGAGTACGGTGACAATCCCCCCCCTCTATTTACATGAAATGGTTTGGTCCAAAGCGAACGGCTTGCGAATACGGTGACAATCCCCCCCCCCTCTATTTACATGAAATGGTTTGGTCCAAAGCGAACGGCTTGCGGAGTTTGGTAAAGAAATCGCCATAGCTCGGTAATTAGTTTTAATTAGTTGTAAAACATAGTTTAACGCCAACATAGTTTGCCAACGTGAAATAAATGAATACGCTCTCAAATGTGCCGTCCGAGGCAGAGTCTGTTCGCCACGTTCGGCACACGTGATAGCTCGCTGCTCTCTGATTGGTTGAATCGTTTTTTGGACATAGCTCGCTAACTACTTGTCCGATTAATATGAAACCTTGAAAAGGCACATCCTCGGGTCCCCAGCAATATACCTGGCAAGTTTCAAGTATATCGGACCCGTGGTTGTCGAGAAACAGCGGTCACAGACAAACAAACAAACACACAGAGATTACTGGCATTATAGATAGATAGGACCGTGGGTTCTGAGCAACAGACACTCAAACCCCCTGCAGACCTTGTTAGACCCCGATATTTTTATGCAGAACAAAAAGATTGTGGTCAGGTTTCATCAAAATCGTGTGTGTAGTTTTGGAGAAGACAGCAAATACATATTTGGGGGGCGGGGGGGGGGGGGGGTAACCCACCCGCAAACTCCCCCCTCCCAGATCCCGATATTTTTATGCCATGGAGAAACATTGATACTTCACAGGTGATGAAGGTCAAGTTTCATCAAAAATGTGTGTGTTGTTACGGATTCTGACAAAAGGTCTGAAGGTGAATATAGGAAAGACGAAGGTGATGGCAAGTGGTAAAGCATGTGGTGAGGTGGAAAGAACTGGGAAGTGGCCGTGTGCTGTGTGCAGGAAGGGTGTCGGAGTGAACTCCATTCAATGTACAATGTGCGCTTAGTGGGTTCATCAAAAATGTAGTGGTCTGAGAGGGTCATTAACCAGTGTGGCAGCTACATTCAAATGTAAGGTGTGCACAGAGGGAGCTGCAGATGGAGGAAATGTTGAGTTGGATCTTGGAGACGGCGTGAAGCTGGAAGGTGTGAAAACATTTTGCTACCTCGGAGACATGCTGAATGGAGAAGGTGGATCAGACTCGGCAACGGTTGCTAGGGTGAGATGTGCATGGAAGAAGTTTCGGGAACTGAGTGGCGTGCTGATGAGGAGGGGAGTGTCGTTGAAGCTGAAGGGAAAGGTGTATGCTGCATGTGTGAGAAGTGTTATGATTTATGGCAGCGAGACATGGGTCATGAATGTAGAGCAGCAACGAAGGCTGGAAAGGGTGGAAATGCGAATGGTTCGGAGGATGTGCGGAGTATCGTTGAGAGAGAGGAAGACAAATGATGAATTGCGAAAGATGATGGGAATAGAGCCTGTGATTGATGCTGTGAAGAGGAACAGGTTGAGATGGTTTGGTCATGTGTTGAGGAAGGATGAAAGTGACTGGTTGAGAAGAGTGATGGAAATGAATGTAGAAGGAAGTAGAGGACGGGGAAGACCGAGAAAGACTTGGCTAAAGATGGTGGAAGAAGAAATGCGGGCAAGGGGGTTAACAAGGAGAGATGCAGAAAATAGGGCAAAATGGAGAACATTGTCATGGGGACCGCAAGGCTAACCCCCGCTCTTGCAGGGAAAATGGCCTTAAAATGCATGTTGTGTGTTGTGTTGTTGTTACGGATTCGGCCCTAATTATGGTTGTTATTGTTATCATTGTTGGTTCTAGAGATGATGCTTATTGTGGCTTAAGGGAAAGGGTTATGGTGGTTAAAAGGTTTAAAAGCGCTCCTGGTAAAATGTGGCCGGAAATCGGATCGTGACCCAGAAGGAAAGGGAGCGAAGAAGAAGAGGTGGGAGGAGATCGTGAAAAGACGTTTTTGGTTGAAGCTCCGGACCGAGCGGTCGAGCATACAGTGCGAGTGAACCTTGCGTCCTTGAAAGGAAGTTCGTGCGATAGGAGATATCGCCGGAGTGCTGTGGAGCCTGCTTAGTCGGGTATCCTCATTGAGGTTCCGCAGTATCATTGCCTCAAAACCCCGGTTCGAGTGAAAACCGTCCGCCATTTTCGCCACGCGCGCAACCTGCAGTGAACAGGTTTTTGTCGCGTCGGCCGGGCATTATTCCCCGGTGGGTTGCCGGGGATGGCTGTGCAAGAAAGTGGCTTTTGAGGATTATACCAAGACTCGCTGATTGAACCGCAGACGTGTACGTCGGAGCGCGTCTTTGGGAGGTTTCCCATTCCACCGCTATTGTGCCGGGTGTTGGACCACGTGACCTGTGGGTTGCTTCTATCGTCCACGCCTCATTTGATTGTGATCGGACATTGATCCAACGATCGCTGGAGCGAATCGACCTCGCCTTGGAGGGGTACAGAGACATTGGGGGAGTACTGTGAGTTTGGGTTAAAGGACGAGATAAGGTGGTTGTAGGGGTTGTAGGGCGAATCTTAAAAATAGTGATTGTAGGGCGAATTGTTATTATTATTTGTGTCGTGATTCCGGTGTGATTTATAATATATTATTGTTTGTTCATAACCCTTGGTGTGGTTTCATTATTGATTTGATTGATTTCAACCAAGGATAACATATCTTTCTGCCGGGGACCCTCTCGGGGTTCGGAGGTTTACCAAGACCAGAGGATAGGGGAGGACCCCGTAACAGATATTGGGGGCTCGTCCAATTTTTTTTTTATTTTTTTATTTTTTTTTTGTATACTCAATCGAGGCGCGTGAAAGAGCTAACATTTACTTCACAAACAAATCGACCAGACAAACAAAACACACAAAAAGAGGGAGCGGAAAACAAGATGGGGAGAGAAGGGGAAGCACACAAACACAACATTTGAGAGCAGGGAGATGTGTGGAAGGGAGAGGGCTTGGGGGGAGGAGGCATGGGAAGGGGGGTGGGGGGGTGGAGGGAGAAGTATAAAACACAAGGACACCAAGGACTTCCAGGACAGAAGTTGGTATTTCAAAAAAGTGGAATTGGGGTGAAATTAGCGGGGGTAGAAAAGATCAATGTTTTGGATGGGGGAAGATAAGAGATGGTGGTGAACAGCTGTTTTAAAGACCTGGAGGGTGGAGTGGGATTGAAGAGAGTGAGGGAGTTTGTTCCAGAGGCGGGAGAAAAGAGGAATGAAGGAGTGAAGGTGAGCAGAGAGAGTCTTGATTTTGGCAGTTTGACCATAACAGGGTTGCAGGCAGATCTTGTGCGACCTGTAGGAATATTTGCGGGACAGAGCCCAGAGAGAGCTGGGGGGGCAAGGCCAGAGAGGAGTCGGTAGAAGATGGAAAGACCACCAACCTGCCTGCGGTGAGTGAGTGAGAGGCCCTTGGAGTTAGCTTCATCGCGGGAGATTCCAATGATTCTGAATGCTTTGGTTTCAACAGCGTGACGACGAGCTAGGTGTGAGGCAGGAGCACCAGCCCAGAGGGGAGAGCAGTATTCCATTGAGCTGCGGATGAAAGCCTTGTATGTGGTGAGGAGCTCAGGTGTGCCAAGGAAGGACTTCGCACGACGGAGGATGCCCAGTCGGCGACTGGCTTTGGAGGCCAGATTTGAAATGTGGTTTTCCCAGGAAAGATCATGGCAGATAGTGAGCCCCAAAAGCTTGAGTGACAGAACTTCTTGGAGAGGATTATTCAGAAAGTGGATGGGAGGGTTGTCCAGTCGGTCTTTTCGGAGAGACATCGTAAGAGTGTGAGATTTGTCAGGATTGAAAGACATGTTCCACTTGTTTGCCCAGTCTGTGATTTGGTCCAGGTCTGCAGAGAGTGAGGAGGCAGCAGACTGCCGATCTGAGGGATGAAGAATGGAGCGACAGAGAGTAGAGTCATCAGCAAAGAGATACAGAGGATTTTCAAGAGAGTCAGAGAGATCATTGATGAAGACCAGAAAAAGCACAGGGCCTAGAACACTGCCTTGTGGAACTCCAGCCTGAACAGGAAGAGGAGATGAGAGAAACCCATTCAGGGCCACACGTTGACTACGACTAGAGAGGAAGTCCGCCAGCCATGCGTGGAGATTTCCATGGATACCAAAAGAGGAGAGTTTGGTGAGCAGAGCGGGGTGCCAGACCGTATCGAAGGCACGTGATATGTCAAGGGAGACTGCTCTAATTTCCTGTTTGGCATTGAGGACCTCCATCCATTGTTGAGAAAGCAGAAGCAGCATGTCCAGAGTAGAGTGTCCAGGTCTGAAACCAAATTGATGATCAGAGATCAAGCCATTGGAGAAGAGGAAAGATTTCATATCTGAAGCAATGATGGATTCCATGACTTTGCTGATAATTGGGAGAAGGCTGATTGGTCTGTAGTTGCTGGGATCTGTTTTTGCACCTTTTTTGTGCAAAGCGGTGATGTTGGCTGATTTCCAAGCAGATGGAAGATGACCTTGAGCAAAAGAGAGGGTGAAGAGAACAGAGAGAGGGAGTGAAAGAGCTGAAGAACAGGATTTTAGGACCCGTGGGCTGATGCCGTCAGGTCCAGTTGCAGAATCCGAGTCGAGGGTTGACAGAAACTTTTCCACCTTGTCAGGAGGAAAGGACACAGAGTCCAGGAGTAGCCGGGTACGACTGGGTACGGTGGGTACAGAGAGGGATGGGTTTGGGACACAAGATTTAGAGGCAAACACAGAGTTGAGGCATTCAGCTTTTTCACGTGCGGAGTCAGCCGTGTGGCCATTTGAGGTGAGGGGGGGGGGGGGGGGGGATGGAGGGGGAACAAACACCAGAAACAGATTTGACCAGACGCCACCAGGATTTGGAAGAGGGAGACAGATAAGAGAGTTCGGTCCTGAGAACGGAGAGATATTGTTTCCTGGCTCTCCTGAGGGTGGACACACACTTGTTTCAGGGTTTGTGAAAGGAAAAGAGATTTCCTTCCGTTGGATTTGCTTTCCAGGAGACGAAAGCCTCAGGAGAGCCAGGAAAAATTGACTCGTGGACTCGAAATTGGGTCTGTATCCGGGATATAAAATTCCCTCGATTTAGTCTGGGAAAGAATTCCCTAACATTCCCAAATTTGGAACTTGTTCCAACATTCCCAAATTTTTCCAAAAAACAAACAATTATATTTATTTATTAACATTTCTTGTGTGAAGGTTAACAGGTGTTAACAATAGTCACCATGGAGGTTGACGCAGATAAGTTTGCAGTGACCCCGAGTGAAGCACAGTTCAGAGCGTTAGTAAAATCGGACCTCGGGAAATTGGCCAAACATTTTAGCTTGGAGGTCCGAACTAATATGAGGAAGGCAGAGATGCAGACAGTGGTGATTTTTTTTTGTTTTTTTGTATACAAGATCGAGGCTCGTGAAAGAGCGAAAATACAATGCGAATGGGAAAATACGTGAAAGAGATACAATCTATGGTGGGATTAGGAACATGGGAAGAGGTAGCCCGGGATTGGTTACCCGAGGAACCAGAAGAGGTGGAGCTCCGGAAACTGGAGTTGCAATTGCAGAGCGAGGAAAGAAGAGCAGAACAGGAACGAGATCTCCAGGAAAGGTTAAAAGCAGAGGAAAGGAAAGCAGAAGAGAGAAGAGAAGAGAAACATGCAGAGGAAAGGAGAGTGGAACGAGAACTCCAGGAAAAGTTAAAAGCAGAGGAAAGGAGAGAGGAACGAGAACTCCAGGAAAGATTAAAAGCAGAGGAAAGGAAAGCAGAAGAGAGAAGAGAAGAGAAACAAGCAGAGGAAAGAAGAGCTGCAAGGGAACTCGAAGCAGAGGAGAGAAAAGCCGACAGGGAGTTAAAAGACCGTGAAATGGTGCTTCAGCAGGAAATTAGACTCAAGGAGCTGGATGTAATGAAAGACCGGGGAGAGGTACCATCCATGCCGACTGGTTCGACACCTAGTCAAAACACCTGTGATGTTGGCAGACATGTGAGGCTGGTTCCACCCTTCAATGAAAAGGAGGTAGCCAAGTTTTTCCCACACTTTGAGAAAGTGGCTCGACTGTTAAACTGGCCTGAGGAGTACTGGTCCATACTAGTGAAAAGTGTTCTGGTGGGTAAAGCTCAAGAGATTTATTCGGCTTTACCGATTGACCAATGTGCAGATTACGAGGTATTGAAGAAACACATTCTCAAAGCCTATGAATTGGTCCCGGAAGCTTACCGACAAAAAATCCGGAATGCCAGGAGGAGGGAGAGTGAGACCCATGTGGAGTTTGCCAGATTGAAAGAAACCATGTTTGATAGGTGGTGTGATTCAAAAGGAGTTGGGAAAGACTTCGAACTATTGCGACAATTGATCCTGGTGGAGGAATTCCAACAGTGTGTCCACGAGGACATTAAAGTACATCCAGAGGAAAGGAAAGTACCAACGTTGTATGAGGCAGCAACCATGGCAGATGACTATGCCTTAACACACAGGATGGGGTTCCACAAACCGAACTTCTCACCCAGACCTAGCCAGGGGAGCTATGGTACATCAGGGGCGGAGAATGAAAATCCATGGGGGTGGCCTCGAGATGAAAATGAGGACCACTCTGACACCACGACTTCTATAAATCAGAAGACTGCGGTTCCAAGACAGACCTATCGTCCGGGGGGTTCGAGGCAGACCACCGCCCTCATGCCTTGGCAGACCACGAGGTTCTCCTCCGGGCCTACTTGCACTTTTTGCCATAAACCTGGACACTTTATGTCCAACTGTTATGCTCTGGGAAAGGAAAATCAGGAGCGGAGTTCGACTAGTACGACTCCAAATGCGATGGCCATTGTGAGAAATCGTCCTCAAAAGGGTTACCAACCATTTATTTCAGAGGGGTTTGTGTCACTGGATGGAGCCTCGACTAACCGGAGACCGGTTAGGATATTGAGGGACACAGGAGCACATCAATCTTTAATGCTTGAAGGCATCTTGCCATGGTCCGAGGAGACGGCAACTGGGGATAGTGTTCGTTTACAGGGGATTGGTGGCTGTGTTAGTGCTCCACTTCATGTCATCCATTTGGAGTCCGATTTGGTGTCAGGACCGGTCACCGTCGGTTTACAAGCCACACTTCCTGTTGAGGGAGTATCTGTTGTTATCGGGAATGATTTGGCCGGTGATCAAGTTTGTGGTAACCCGATGGTTGTTAAAAAGCCCAGTAAGGAAAATAACACCACACCAGTTAGGGATGGCGACAAATTTAGCAAGTTATTTGTAGGTGGACTGAACTTCAAAACAAAGGAAGATGTTCTGGAGTCTGCCTTCAGCAAATATGGATCGCTTTTGGAAGTGCTGCTGATAAAAGACAGGGAGACACGAAAGTCAAGAGGGTTTGGCTTTGTCATGTTTGAAAACTCAAAGGACGCCAGAGAGGCAGAAAAGGATCTGAATAGCAAGGAGTTGGAGGGTCGGACCATCACAGTAGGGAAGGCATTTCCTAGGGATCGAGGGGGCTACAGAGGAGGACCACGGAGTAGTAGTGGTGGTGGCCGCAATCGATATTATTATGGAGGCTTCCAGAGTTATGACAGCTCCCGAAGGAAGGATTATCAGAGCAGTGGCCGAGAAGGAGACCGCCATTCAGGTGACTACTGTCACAAGTGGTCCAACCGTGATTGTTAGGAAAGTTAGAAAGAGTTGAAGCACTGTAGGCTGCAGAGCAGCCGAGCCAAGATTCCTACATGGATTAACCGTGCGCCACGTTCCTAAATGCGTCCATGTAGTGAACTTTCCTACACGGATTAACCGTGAACTCCACGCTCCTAAAGGCGTCCATGTAGTGAACTTTCCTACACGACTAACCGTGAACTCCACGTTCCTAAAGGCGTCCATGTAGTGAAAATGTCCAGGCCTCACCACCCAACCACCATGGAACCTGGCCCTCAGCTCGGCCTCCCAGAAAAAGTGCTATTGATTTGCTTGACTTTGGATTTTTGATCAACCCCTTAACCTTCATTCAAAAGAAACTAAAAGTAAAAATCAGAGGTTCATGAGATGGAGTTTGGCTTTGCAGGGGTAACTTGGAAATTGAACATGTAAAGGGCAGGGACAATGTCGTGGCTGATGCTTTGTCCAGAGTGAATTAATTTTGGGAATTCTGTGGGTGGTGTGAAAGTTTTGTTGCTTTATTTTTGGGGAAACATTGATTACTTGTGTTGGTTTCAAGAATTTGCCTACAAAGAAAGTGTTCACGGTGTTCAAACTTTCTTTCTTGAGGGGGGGAAGTGTTACGGATTCGGCCCTAATTATGGTTGTTATTGTTATCATTGTTGGTTCTAGATTGTTGTTGTTGGTTGATTTTTTTTTTTTTTTTTTTTTTTTTTTGTATACAAGATCGAGGCTCGTGAAAGAGCGAAAATTAATCACACAGAAAGACAAACAGACACATAAAACAAATAACATCGGGAGCGGTAGACAAGATGGGGAGAGAGGGGGAAGGACACAAACACAACATTTGAGAGCAGGGACCGAGAGACATGGAGACATCGAGAGATCTGTGGGAGGGAGAGGGCTTTGGGGGGGAGGCATGTGAAGGGGGGAGGCATGTGAAGGGGGGGAGGCATGTGAAGGGGGGGGGGGGGTGGGAGAGGTATAAACATATGGACACTGCCAGGATTTCCAGGAAATAAGTTGGAATTTCAAACAAGGTGGATCTGGGGTGAATTAGTGGGGGTAGAAAAGATCAAGGTTATGGATGGGGGAAGATAAGAGATGGTGGTGAACAGCTGTTTTAAAGACCTGGAGGGAGGAGAGGGATTGGAGGGAGTGTGGGAGTTTGTTCCACAGGCGGGAGCAAAGAGGAATGAAAGAGTGAAGGTGAGCAGAGAGCCGAGATTTCGGCAGTTTAACCATCAGAGGGTTGCTGGCAGATCTTGTGCGACCTGTAGGAATATTTGGGGGACAGAGCACGGAGAGAGCTGGGGGAGCAAGGCCGGAGAGGAGTCGGTAGAAGACAGAAAGACCACCTACCTGCCTGCGGTGAGTGAGTGAAAGGCCCTCAGAGATAGCTTCATCGCGGGAGATTCCAATGATTTTGAAAGCTTTGGATTCAACAGCGTGAAGCCGAGCCAGGTGTGAGGCAGGAGCACCAGCCCATAGGGGAGAACAGTATTCCATTGAGCTGCGGATGAAAGCCTTGTATGTGGTGAGGAGCTCAGGTGTGCCGAGGAAGGACTTCGCACGACGGAGGATGCCCAGTCGGCGACTGGCTTTGGAGGCCAGCTTGGAAATGTGGTTTTCCCAAGAAAGATCATGGCAGATAGTGAGACCCAAAAGCTTGAGTGACAGAACTTCTTGGAGAGGATTGTTGAGAAAGTAGATGGGAGGGTTGTCCAGTCGATCTTTTCGGAGAGACATAGTAAGAGAGTGAGATTTGGCAGGATTGAAAGACATGTTCCACTTGTTTGACCAGTCTGTGATTTTGTCCAGGTCTTCAGAGAGTGAGGAGGCTGCAGACTGCCTATCTGAGGGAAGAGGAATGGAGCGGCAGAGAGTGGAGTCATCAGCAAAGAGATAGAGAGGATTTTCCAGAGAGTCAGAGAGATCATTGATAAAGACCAGAAAAAGCACAGGGCCCAGCACACTTACTTGGGGAACTCCAGCCTGAACAGGAAGGGGAGATGAGAGAAATCCATTCAGGGCCACACGTTGACTACGACCAGAGAGGAAGTCCGCAAGCCATGCATGGAGATTTCCATGGATACCATAGGAGGAGAGTTTGGTGAGCAGAGCTGGGTGCCAGACCGTATCAAAGGCCCTTGATATGTCAAGGGAGACAGCTCTGATTTCCTGTTTGGCATTCAGGACCTCCATCCATTGTTGAGACAGCAGAAGCAGCATGTCCAGAGTAGAGTGACCTGGTCTGAAACCAAATTGATGATCAGAGATCAAGCCATTGGAGAAGAGGAAAGATTTCATATCCGAAGCAATGATGGATTCCATGACTTTGCTGATAATTGGGAGCAGGCTGATTGGTCTGTAGTTGCAAGGATCTGTTTTTGCACCTTTTTTGTGTAAAGCGGTAATGTTAGCTGATTTCCAGGATGCTGGCAGATGACCTTGAGCAAAAGATAGGGTGAAAAGAACAGAGAGAGGGTGAGATAGAGCGGCAGAGCAGGATTTTAGGACCCGTGGGCTGATGCCGTCTGGTCCAGTTGCAGAATCAGAGTCGAGGTTTGACAAAAACTCCTCCACCTTGTCAGGAGAGAAGGACACAGAGTCCAGGAGCATTTGGGTTCGACTGGGAAAGGTGGGAACAGAGAGAGATGGGTTTGGGACTAAGGATTTCGAGGCGAACACAGAGTTGAGGCATTTGGCTTTGTCACGTGCGATGTCAACTGTGTGGCCATTTGAGGTAAGGGAGGGGATGGAGGGGGAACAAACACCAGAAACGGATTTGACCAGACGCCACCAGGATTTGGAGGAAGGAGACAGGTTTGAGAGTTCATTCTTGAGTGAGGAGAGATAGTGCTTCCTGGCACTCCTGAGGGTAGACACACACTTGTTCCGAGCTTGGTGGAAGGAACTGAGATTTCCTTCAGTTGGATTAGCCTTCCAAGAGGCAAAGGCAAGTTGTTTCAGGGCAACTGCCTCACCACAAGATTCAGTGTACCATGGACGGGAGGAAGGGTAAGACAATTGAAGGCGAGATGGGATAAATCTGTGCATGAGAGAGATCAGTTTGCTTTGGAAGAATTCCCAGGAAGAATTGATGTCAGAGGCAGTGGAGATGGGAGACCAATCCAGACGATTGATGGCTGCTTGAAGACCGTCCCAGTCGGCCTGAGTGAAATGCCAGACTCGTCGACGCTGAGGAGGCTCTCTGAGAATGGCCAGAGAGATGTCCACTTTGACAAGCACATGATCAGAAGAACCGATTGGAGCAGAAGAAGAGCAGCAGACATTAGCAGGGAAGTTTGTCATAATCAAGTCTAGAAGAGAAGATACTCCATTGGCTGAGATCCGGGTCGGGAAATTGACAGATTGTGTCAATCCCAGTGAGTCACAGAAGTCCTTTGCTGAGGTGCCATGACTAGTGAGAGAGGAACCCACACCCAACCAGGTGGCATGATGACAGTTGAAGTCACCACATATGAGGAAGAGAGAGTTGGGATGAGTGGATAGAAGTTGGTCCATGTTGTCAGACATTGAAATGTAGATGGAGTCATCACTGTTTGGGGGACGGTACAGAACACATATGAACAAAAGGTGGGAGCGGAGAGGAAGCCGTAACCAGAGGTACTCCTGCGGGTGAGGAGGAAAGAGAGCAGTGCAAGGAGAGTGAGGAAGAGAGTTTTTGACAAAGATAGCCACCCCACCACCAGGCCGAGGCTCAGGTCTATCATACCGGAGGAGGGAGTAACCAGGAAGAGATATTAAGGAATCAGAGACATCTTGAAGGAGGAAAGTCTCTGTTAAGCAGATCAAGTCTGGATTGTCAGAAGCAACCTGTATGGAGAGATCGGTCAGGTTTGAGCGAAGGCCCCGGATGTTTGAGGTCCATACCGTTAATGAAGAGAGAGGGGGAGCATCGGGTACAGGACAGGGGAGGGGAGGAGTAGGGTAAGATGAAGGATGAGAGGGGGAGGTAGGGAGAGCAGTTGATAGTGTTTCAGATGTTGCAGAAGAGTTCCAAGAAAGGGAAGGATGAGGAGGATGAAAGGTTTGCTGGTGAAGGGATGCGGCACAGTGAGGGGTTGTTTGAGGGGGGGCAGAGGAAAGTAGAAGGTTTGGGGGGGTGGAGGTATGAGATAGAAGGGAGACGAAGTGGGGAGGAGGCAGCTTGGAGGAGGAGGGGGGAGGAGAGAGAATTGGAGAGGAATGGTATGGGGGGAGAATTGAATGGGAGGGATTGGGGGGGAGTTTTGAAGGGGAGGAGTGAGGGGGGAGTTTAGGAGGGGAGGGGCAAGGGGGGAGTTTTGGAGGGAAGGGGAAAGGGGGGAGATCAGGAGTGGAGGGGCAAGGGGGGGATTAGGAGGGGAGGGGCAAAGGGGAAGTTTAGGAGGGGAAGGGCAAGGGGGGAGTTCAGGAGTGGAGGGGCAAGGGGGGAGTTTAAGAGTGGAGGGGCAAGGGGGAAGTTTCGGAGTGTAGGTGTAAGGGGGGGGATTTGGATGGGAGGGGCAAGAGGGGAGTTTAGAAAGTGGATGATTAATGAAAGACGAACATTGATAACAAATTGGGTTTGTTGTGATTTTCAAGTTAGCAATCCGGTTCAGGATGATGGAGGAGGGATGGAATGAATGTGAATTTAGACCATGTAGTGAGGGAGACGTATAAGATATTGAATTTCTTTTTTTTGAAGTGGAATGAGTTGGAGAGGAAATTGAGAAAAGCCTTTTAAATAGGAAGAAAAACAGCGTGTTGTAATATACCACTGAATAAAAAACAGAAGTGGAAAGGTTAAACATATTTAAAAATATTTAAACAGAACTATGAACAATCTTATATGCACAAAAATACCAACGGGGGGAGAGCCGAGAGGGACCACCACGAGTCACGTGAACAGGGCAAACGGTGGATGGCAAGGAGATAATGGGGGTGGGGCGAACAGCACACCTGGACAGAAAATACAGGATGAGACAACAGTACACGTGGGGAAAAGAAAATAAATGTTTTTGTTTTTTTTTTGTTTTTTTTTGGGGGGGGGGGGGGGGGTGGGGAATTAGAACGTTAGACAGTATTATGTTCGGGGTAGAAGGGAAAAAACCAAGAGCCAAGCAAAACACACTTAAGTTAACAAAACACCGACGGGGGTACAACTACAAGGCCACACACAAGGGCAGAAAACGATTAATTAATTACGAGTTACAGGAAATTCAAACCAAAACTAACTATAATCAAACAATATCACATGGACGATAAAATAACGAATTGAAATTTGACAATCTATCTGTGGAAATGGGGGAGAAACACGTGGTCGAAGAACGAACGAACGAATAAGAATGAATAAACGAATGAGCACAGAGAAGGTAGTCTTTTTTTTGTTTGTTTTTTTTTTGAGTTGAGATTTACATAAGGAAGTAGGCTTTGGGGTGGAAAGACTGCGAAAACAGAGAACGAAAGTTATTGGATCACAAACGACAGGCGCTGAGAGAAAAACAAAGCCTCAAGGTTGTACAGTGTACACTGTACAAGACCTCGAGACGACACGAATTAACGCGATTTTCAATACAGGTATGAAAGATTTGCACCGAAAATCTTTGACGGGACAATAAACGTACATACACCATAAAAGAAATACAGTTATAACGAAAATACAAATTGGAACAATGACTTAACTTCGATTTCGATGGAGAGCGTGGAGACCTGCGAAAAAACGAACCGTCGCCAGCAAGACCGGAAACGGAAGTGATACGTTTACGTTTTAGCTCGGAAGTGAAACGGAAGTGAAACGGAAGGAAACGGAAGTGAATCGACCTCGCCTTGGAGGGGTACAGAGACATTGGGGGAGTACTGTGAGTTTGGGTTAAAGGACGAGATAAGGTGGTACCATGTTAAAAATAGTGATTGTAGGGCGAATTGTTATTATTATTTGTGTCGTGATTCTGGTGATGCTTATTGTGGCTTAAGGGAAAGGGTTATGGTGGTTAAAAGGTTTAAAAGCGCTCCTGGTAAAATGTGGCCAGAAATCGGATCGTGACCCGGAAGGAAAGGGAGCGAAGAAGAAGAGGTGGGAGGAGATCCTGAAAAGAGGTTTTTGGTTGAATCTCCGGACCGAGCGGTCGCGCATACAGTGCGAGTGAACCTTGTGTCCTTGAAAGGAAGTTCGTGCGATAGGAGATATCGCCGGAGTGCTGTGGAGCCTGCGTAGTTGGGTATCCTCATTGAGGTTCCGGAGTATCCTTGCCTCAAAGCCCCGGTTGGAGTGAAAACTGTCCGCCATTTTCGCCACGCGCGCAACCTGCAGTGAACAAGTTTTTGTCGCGTCGGCCGGGCATTATTCCCCGGTGGGTTGCCGGGGACGGCTGTGCAAGAAAGTGGCTTTTGAGGATTATACCGAGACTCGCTGATTGAACCGCAAACGTGTACGTCGGAGCGCGTCTTTGGGAGGTTTCCGATTCCACCGCTATTGTGCTGGGTGTTGGACCACGTGACCTATGGGTTGCTTCGATCGTCCACGCCTCAATTGATTGTAATCGGACATTGATCCAATGATCGCTGGAGCGAATCGACCTCGCCTTGGAGGGGTACAGAGACATTGGGGGAGTACTGTGAGTTTGGGTTAAAGGACGAGATAAGGTGGTACCATCTTAAAAATAGTGATTGTAGGGCGAATTGTTATTATTATTTGTGTCGTGATTCTGGTGTGATTACCTTCGCAAAAGCGGAAGGTTATGTTTTGATCGCTGTGTATTTATTTGTATGTCTGTGTGTGTGTATGTTAATCGCATAACTCAAAAAGTATTCAACCGAATTGCATGAAATTTGGTGGGATGATTGGTTATTATATGGGACACATTTGATTAGATTTTGGGAAACAGATTTGCTCAAATTCTGACTATTTTTAACTCGATCGTATTTCACTCAAAGTTATGAGCGACTGAAGAAGAAGATGTCCATCCAGGACGTCATCACTATAACGCGATCTCCCGCGATCATTTCAACCTCAAAAAAATTTATAATTGCAGATTTGTCAAGAGATGAGGCATATTAACAAACGAATGAAACAGATTTGCTCAAATTCTGACTATTTTTAACTCGATCGTATTTCACTCAAAGTTATGAGCGACTGAAGAAGAGGATGTCCATCCAAGACGTCATCACTATAACGCGATCTCCCGCAATCATTTCAACCTCAAATGTAATTCAAATTGCAGATTTGTCAATCGGGGAGGCATATTAACAGACGAATGAAACAGATTTGCTCAAATTCTGATTTTTAAAAATCGATCGCATTTCACATAAAGTTTCACATCGCATACACTCCCATGCCAAGTACAGAACAGTAGCTGCGGCGAAGGTATGCGCTCTACCGAGTGCCCGGATTCTAGTTTATAATATATTTTTGTTTGTTCATAACGCTTGGTATGGTTTCATTATTGATTTGATTGATTTCAACCAAGGATATCATATTTTTCTGCCGGGGACCCTCTCGGGGTTCGTAGGTTTACCGAGACCCGAGGATAGGGGAGGACCCCGTAACAGTGTGTCGTTTGAGAGAAGATAGTAAATAAATATATCTGGGGTCAACCCCAGGTGAGCTAAAACGTATTTATTTAAATGTCGTTTTTGTCAAGTTTACTTTGAGTGGACGGGACTGGCTCTATATGTTTTGAGTTGCTTTCTAGTGACATTTGACAATGGAATCGATGAACACAGCAACCTTGGGTTCATCGACATAAATGAGGATCGACGCTAATCGGTGATTGGTTATAAAATACGCGCGAGAAATTGTGTTTACAAAAGGGTTTGATCAAAGTACTATATATATTTTAAAAACTTTTTTCAAAAGTACACCATTTCTTTCCAGGATAAAATAAATACGAGAAAACATACAGTAAAATCTACAATTAACATCCCACTTACATTTAAAAGTTTATTATTATTACGACGAAACTTCCATACTGCATATGACGTCATTGACGTACGGCGCGTGTTTTACTGAAAATATTGGCAGCACCGATACGAAAAGGCAGCAAACATGCCGAGGGTCCTTTATCGTCGACATAATTGCACGTGGCGTCGTCGAATTAACGTCCGCCATCGAAGACCGGGGGCTGCGAGGGCTTCAGGGTATCGGGGGGGCCGGGGAGGGTGCTCCGCCATGCGGCCCCCACTTGCTGACGTGGCGCAAATGAGTCTCACCAAAAGACGCACACCATAAACGAGAATGAGAGAGGAGTCTTATTGCCCGGGGGTAGGTATCAGGTAAGGGTAATGGGGTTGGGGTAGAGGGGTGGGGCCGATTTCCGCGGTAATCTGCAGGCAATGGCGGCCGGCGTTTTCGCGCCTTTATTGCGCGCCTTAACGGTTCCAATAACTCTTACGGCTTCTCGGCTGAGCGGGAATGCAAAGTGTCCGATTTTCATCCCATTACCCCCGCCGAAAATCGCATTAACGGCTGCATCTGCGCGGTGACTTGTGGGAGAGCAGTCGTAAGGCAAGCATCGCCCGCAGATCTGCGATTAATGGCCGTGATTAGGCTAAAATGGTTATATGTAATGATCAATTTGCTTAATGGATTGTTTTGGGGGGGAAAAAGCGATTTAGTTCAATGATACGCGCACTAATGGGAAACACGCAAAAAAAAAATAATTAAATAAATAACCCCGGAAATTACTTCGTAGTAATTTTTCTACAAACGCGCGTGGAAATGATCATTACAGCGATGGTCTTCATAAGAAATGGCACTTTTCACTAAATCAAGGAAAATTACGCGCGAAAGCTCGCGGAGCCCGGCCGATAATGACGATAGGGACTTAAAGTGTTTTAAATGGTGTAAAAGTGCTCTTAAAAGTTCGACCCGCCGGGTAAATTGGGCTCTGGGAGTCGGGACTTGCCCGCACTTCCCACGGAGCGATCGAGGTTTGGAACGACCGACCAGTGCTCGTGCAAATACTCAAATAAAAGTACCTAAAAGTATATAAATAAAATACCGAAAAGTGGGGAAAAAATAATAATAAACAAAACATTGCACATTTTATGAAAATATACACTTTATATACATACCTAAAAGTATATAAAGTATATAAATATACCTATATATAAATATACCTAAAATATTTTTAAAAAAATATATATATAAATATATAAATATATAATTATTATTATATATAAATATATACCTATATAATACCTAAAATAATATATACCTAAAATATATTTATATAATATAAATATAAATATACCTATATATAAATATACCTAAACATATAAATATACCTAAAAGTATATAAAGTATATAAATATATAAATATAAAGTATATAAATACTGTATACCTAAAAGTATATAAATAAAATACCGAAAAGTGGGGAAAAAATAATAATAAACAAAACATTGCACATTTTATGAAAATATACACTTTATATACATACCTAAAAGTATATAAAGTTTATAAATATACCTATATATAAATATACCTAAAATATTTTTTTTAATATATAAAACTATATATAAATATATAATTATTATTATATATAAATATATACCTATATAATACCTAAAATAATATATACCTAAAATATATTTATATAATATAAATATACCTATATATAAATATACCTAAATATATAAATATACCTATATATAAATATACCTAAAAGTATATAAATATATAAATATAAAGTATATAAATATACCTAAAAGTATATAAATAAAATACCGAAAAGTGGGGAAAAAATAATAATAAACAAAACATCGCACATTTTATGAAAATATACACTTTATATACATACCTAAAAGTATATAAAGTATATAAATATACCTATATATAAATATACCTGAAATATTTTTTTTTATATATAAAAAAAAAAAAAAAAATATAATTATCATTATATATAAATATATACCTATATAATACCTAAAATAATATATACCTAAAATATATTTATATAATATAAATATAAATATACCTATATATAAATATACCTAAATATATATATATATACCTATATATAAATATACCTAAAAGTATATAAAGTATATAAATATATAAATATATAGTATATAAATATACCTAAAAGTATATAAATAAAATACCGAAAAGTGGGGAAAAAATAATAATAAACAAAACATTGCACATTTTATGAAAATATACACTTTATATACAAAACGTATATACACACTGAAAAATAAGTCAAAACTGCCGGATCCTTGAAATGCGTTCATTGGCTTTTGAGCAAATTTTATACAAAAGTGTGTATACGTCATATCCGGCCATGTGACATCATTAATCGGAATTCCCAAAGCGGGAAAAGAAAATCAAAAACATGCTGGTCAATACATTTTATTTTTTGAATGAATGCGCGGACATATTGAGTAAAGATGTGATGAAGCACACCGTACAAAGATAACACTGTAGTTGTAGTTGTTGGGAGTGACTACAATACACGATACAGGTAACTTGAAATTACAACTCCCAATTACAACTCCCTCCAACTCCCCAAATTGCAACTTACAATCCACCTTCATCCCTCACTGATTGCCCACCTTTACCTGTCCAAAAAGACATGGAGTGCAGAATTTATATCCCAGTTAACCGTCCCAAACAAAATTTACATCCCAATTTATATCCCAATTTTTACCCTCTCCCTCCCAATTTCAGGTTTTTCCTTCCCAACATTGATTCTGTACCCACCTTGAACATCCCCTGTACCCATCATTCTTACCTGCATCTCTTGTTCGTCAGTCTCTCCTCGGGCCATTTTGTCCCTCGAGCCTACTGCTGTTATTGTTCCACCCTCTTTCTACTGTTCCTTTTTTCTGTTTAGTGGGTGGGGGAGGGGGGGGGGTGGGGGGGGAGGAGAGGGGTTGCGTCCTAATCCGGTTTGTGTTCTAGCTCTTGACTTGTGTACAAATGTTGACCACAATGTACAACTTGACTGTTCCACAATATGACAAATATAATAACCACTCAAAATAAAGGTGAGCAGTACGAACTATAAAACATTTAGTATGAAAAAATATATATTAACAATGAAAACATAAAACAACCAAGAAAAGTTCCACAAAGTAAACCTTTTGCTGTTTCAAACCCCACCTGGGTTCTGGGGTAACAGTAATAGTAACCCGAGGGCAGAAGGACATATACACAAGTGTACATAAAATAAATAACAAAATGAAAAGATATATAGATAAAACAGCCTAAGTTATAAATATAAATACAGGATGACACCGCTCTTCCTCTTGATATCTGCAAAGAGGTTCGTAGATGATCTCTCACAAACACACACATGCATATACTTACACACACACACACACACACACACACACACACACACACACACACACACACACACACACACACACACACACACACACACACACATAGTGCACACACACATACACACACACACACACACACACACACACACACACACACACACACACACACACACACATACGTGCACACACACACACACATACACATACACACACACACACACACACATACATACACACACATAGTGCACAGACACACACACATACGTGCACACACACACACACACACACACACACACACACACACGTGCACACACACACACACACACAGCCTTTTATTATTATAGAAGGAATATATTTATTGTTATCGTGATCATATTGTCATGAATTTTGGGTAGGGGGATATATAGATCCAGGTAGATATGCATAGGTAGGTGCTCTGATGTCATGAAGAAGAAGAACCATCTCGATGTAAGTAAGTCAGGGACCTGTCTAGCCCGGTTTGTCGGATTAAGAGTATACCTGTGATCATACAAGGATGATCGGGTGATAAATAGTTGTAGGGATTATGCTAATTCCCACGTGTGTGAAACCTGTGATCATCCCGGTGTCCCATATGGCAACGCACTCATATACATTAGCTAGGCCCATTAGCGCATACACACTAATTAACTTCCCTCTCATAATAAAACCTGACTGGACAAACAGACCGGAAGCAGCCGCGCACAACGCCGGCATGATGAGCAAACATCGCACAGGCAGGCCGGGAGCTACGCCCAGGAGAACTCGTGATTGGCCAGGGGAGGCGCAAGTAACAACCAGGGCACTGATTGGAGAGTAAGGAAGGTGAAGGACGTGCCACACTGATTGGCCACCGACCGATGACACCACGGCCAATCAGTGAGGAAGGCGTGAAAGAACAACAAGAAGCTACGCACTGGTTGGAGGCGAAGCGACGGTGACGTGAGAAGGCACAAAAGACCACAAAGAAGCGACGCACTGATTGAGAGAGAGAGAGAGAGAGAGAGAGAGAGAGAGAGAGAGAGAGAGAGAGAGAGAGAGAGAGAGAGAGAGAGAGAGAGAGAGAGAGAGAGAGAGAGACAGAGACAGAGACAGAGACAGAGACAGAGAGACTGAGACTTTGACTTTTTAGTCCTTTTATTACAAAAATATAAAAGTAACAATATACACGTTTTGCAATAAAATCAATAATGCCAACAAAAAGAAAAAAAGAAAAAGAAGAAGCACCCAATGATCATCAAATAAAAAACAATCAGTATTTCACAACAGTATTCTAAATTCATTTTCTTTAACCTCACAAAACCCACCAACACACCAAGTATCAACAAAGTTATGAAAATTTCCGGACTCGTTGGACAGGGTAAATTCCAGTTTCAATCTTGCTGAGATTAATGCATTCAAACACGACATGATATTGCAGTGCTCTATCGGTTTGCCAGATAGTTTGTCTTTTCTTGTTAAATAAACAGCAAGCTTCGCAGTTGCTATTAGGAAACTAAACAGTTTAGATGCAGGATTCTGTTTAGGGGCAAAACCAAAGACGAAACTTCTCAAAGAAAAGGTAACATGCATTTCATGTGCAATGTAATTCAACCAATGAAACAAAGGAAATAATCGGATACAGTCTATGAATGCGTGAAACAAGTCCTCATTGACTGTACAGAAGGGACAACAAACAGATACAGGAGAAAAATGTCTAATAAACGTGTTAGAGGGAACAATCCAGTGGGCCAAACGCCACTGGAGATCACCTGTTCTTTTGGATGTGGGCTCACTGTACATGGCTTCCCAGATAGGTTCGGAGGGGGGTCCTCCGGGTAACAATCCTTTCCATCGGGTAACTCCATTTAACGAAGGGTTCCCATTTAACAGCTTGAGGCACATCTTGTAGATGCCCTTGCTGTCCATTGTCTGGAAAAGCTTTGACCCATCGCTAACAGGGGGCAAATCGTTTTGAATGGGTTCAACAATTAATTTAGGCACTGTCGGCTCATTTAGATCTTCTTCTGTACCTCGAGTCCAAGTTAGGCCAAGTTGCCGTCCCAACTGAATCATTTTCCTCAAAATTTTTGCAATCATCCTATGGGACCAAATCCCTGTCAGGTCGGCGATTTCACTTACGGATTTCCAACCATACCCTGAGTCATGTCGGAGATGCCGCACCTTCACAATACCAGCTGCTATAAAGTGTTGGCAAAAATCTCGACTCTTTGGAATGTCGGGAAAGAGAGGGTTATAGAACAAAGGCTCGTGTGCCAGCATTTTCGTTACATATGTGTCCGCCTGACGACTCACAGAAAGGCTCTGCCAGGCATTTAAGAGGCTTTGGTAAAAAGCAGGGAGAACCGATATGTCGACATGCTGGAGGTTCATTTGAAAGAGTTCAAACCCGTACCCGAGCCTACCCGCTCGCTGCAGTACAAGGCGTGCAGGGAGCCGGCCTGGCAGATGTTCCATGTAGAGGAGACGTTGAATGGACCGCAGCCGGAAGGCCATTAGGCGGGCTTTGATGTCGACGAGGTTGTGGCCACCCTCAGCCGAGGGGCGACATATCACATCGGGTCGTAGCCAGTGGTAGCCTCCCCAGAAGAAGTCCACCAGTTTGCCCTGGAGTGCTTTGAGTAGGGCCTCCGGCGGTTGCAGGCAGATGAACCTATGCCACAACATTGTGGCAACTAAGTTGTTGATCACTAGCACACGGCCCTTGAAGGACAAATGAGGTAAAACCCTTTTCCATCGGTTCAATCTTTCTCCCACTTGCTCAATTACCCCGTCCCAATTTCTTTGAGCATACTGTGGGGAACCAAGGAATATGCCCAAGTACTTAATTCCCTCACTTCCCCACAGCAACCCTGCGGGGAGGGATGGGGGCGGCTGTGGTACAGGCTGAAGAAGGTTGCGATAAAGGGAGGGTATCCATAACGTCTTGCTCTTGTTCCAATTGATTTTTAAAGAGGAGGCAGCGTGAAACTTTGACAGGCACTCAACAACGATATCAATATCATCCTTATCTTTTACAAAGATGCAGACGTCATCCGCATAAGCACATAGGGTTAGCGGTGCACTCATGGGAGTGAGTGCTATTCCAGAAATCTTCTTTCTCAGTAGATTGAGAAGAGGCTCTAAAGAAAGAGCAAACAATAAACCAGAGACTGGGCACCCTTGCCGGACCCCTCTCCGAACCTTGATGGGGGGAGCCAGCACATTATTAATCTTAATTAAACTAAATACATCCGTGTATAGCAAGGAAATGTAGGAACGAAAGTTTGCTCCGAGGCCGCATGCCTGTAACACATGATGCATAAACTTATGGTCGATACTGTCAAATGCCTTTTCAAGATCAAGCGACATCATTCCAAAGTCTTCTTTAACACGGTTACCATCAATGAGATCTCTGATTAAAGAAATATTATCATGGATGGATCTTCCAGGAACACAGTAACTCTGTTCTGGCAGTACTAGATCACCAATAACCTTTTTTAGTCGATTAGCTAGTACTTTTGAAAAAAGCTTGTAGTCCGTGCACAGCAGGGAGATCGGTCGCCAGTTCACCAAAAGTCGGGGATCTTCTGTTTTCGGGAGCAAGCACACTACGGCTCTTCTTAGACTCAGCGGCATTATACCAGTCTGTATAGAAGTGTCCAAAACATTCAGCAACTCAGGGCCTAAAAGGTCCCAAAATGTCAGAAAGAATTCGGGAGGTAGACCGTCAATACCCGGAGCTTTCCCTGAATCCATGGCAGCAAGAGCACAGGTTAGCTCAAGGAGGGTGATTGGTAGGTCAAGCTCCAACCGTTGAGCCTCAGTTAGGGAGGGGAGGTGAGAGGTTAAATCCATCATTGTATCATTAAAAACAGTCTGCTCCTCAAAAAGTTTTGTAAAGAATTCAATAATGTTTATTCTAACATCATCCTCGTTGACAACAACGTTGCCTCTTGAGTCCAAAACAGAAGAGATTAGCCGTGATGGCTTGCTTAAGGATTCTAAATGAAAGAAAGACTTGTTTGGGGTGTCTGATAACTTTACATTCTGTATTCTAAGTCTAATTAATGTTCCGGCTGCTTTCTCTTGAACTAACTCCCTTAAAAGAGCTTTCTTTACAAGCAATAACCGGTAATTGGCGTCATTGTTTTCATGAGCCAATTTATTCTCCAAATATAGAATATCCAATTCCAACCGGGCCATTGTAATGTGCTTGTCGTTTGTGCTGTGTGATTGGAAACATTGACAAAAAACCCGAATTTGAGATTTCATGTTATCCCACCATATGCTGGATGAAGAAAAGGAAGATTTCTTTGCTACTAGACTTGCCCAGAAAACACGAAAGGCTTCCTTAAACATACCATCTTCTAGAAGTCTAACATTAAACTTCCAATAAGCGCTCCTACTTGCGGGTTGAGGAAAGGAAAGGTTTAGGGTTACCATATGATGGTCTGAAAACACGGAAGGAAAAATATTTGAAGAAACCACAGTATTTTTAAAGGGTACGTTGATGTACCATCTGTCAAGCCTTGCCAAGGATACTCGACTATTGGCGCATCGACACCAGGTGTACTGGGATGTGCTTGGGTGGTGCAACCGCCAAACATCAACGAGGCCCATTGTGCTAAAAAAAATTGGATAAGTGTACATGGGACTCAGGATGGGGTTCGGCAGAATTTCTGTCAACCGATGGGTCGAAGGTGCAATTGAAATCACCTCCGACACACACACAATGATCAAAATCAACTGATCTTAAGTGATTTATCATTGCGGTGAAGAAGGACTTACGCTCTACGCTATCACTTGGCGCATACACATTAAAAATAGTGTAATGGAAGTTATGGCTTACTAGTTTGAGAGAGCTAAGCCGACCATTTATTACCTCCTGAAAATGGCATGACTCACACACGAGGCCTGGCTTCAGCAAGAAGCCGATTCCAGCAGATGAAGCTGATAAATTGCTGAAATAGCATTGGCTCTTAAAAAGTTGATGCCAGTTATGTTCCACATTTGGTGTGATGTGAGTTTCTTGAAGTAAGATCACATCCACCTTTTTCCGTTGAAATATGTTTTTTACTTGGACCTGGCGGAGGTGTCTAGCACCACTACCGTTAATATTTAAGGTTGCGAGTTTTATAGTTTTCATCCTGTATTGATGAAATCAGCCTGTGGCTGGGAACACTCTACACCTGCACGTGTGATGAATTTTCTTAACCTGTGGTATTGTGACTTATTCAGGTCGAATTGTTCAGGCGTTTTAATTATGGATTTTGCAGTGTGGATGAATGCAGCCAAATCGTCAAAATGGTCTTTAATGACTATGTTACGCTGTCTGTACGTTTCGGCTAGAAACGACACGATGTGTTGGGGGGGTATCTGTGACTGAGATGCTGATGACTGTGACAGCTCAGTCACTTCCACCTCGTCCTCAGACTCTGACAGGTCTGATAATGTCCCACCTGGATCTTGGGCCTTACTTGCAGCTCTCACAAGCTCCTCTGGAGGCATATCCTGAGATTTCGTTGGGTACTCTGGTGCACACTCACGAGCAGACTGGTGCTTACTTTCTTTATGTGTGCTTTGGCAAATGGCTGCAGATCTCTGCATAGCCGGGGTTACGATTTCTGTTTGTGAGACAGAGCAATTTGTTTGGTCACCAGTCCGCTCAGCTACTGGAGGGGGGACCGGTGGGGCTTCGCGTTCAGGCTCAAAAATGGCCGCATTGTTCGGATCAATGTCGGCTTTATTCTCAGAGCTTGGGAAATCAGTAACATCTTCTTTACCACTTTGGCGTTCGATATTTTCGTTTGCTGTAAACGTTTTGCCCTCTTTTGCAGAGACAGTGTCTCTGCCCAAGACAGCCTTCTTTATCGCACCATCGGGGCTATTTGTTAGTGGTGCTTTCCGTTTTTTGGTCAGTATGACAAGTTCTTCATTCATGGGTTCGTCAGCAGTACTAGCATCACCAAGTGCCATCTCACTGGGTTTGGGTAGCACCGGGGCGTCGGGAAGCACGGTCGGGGCGTCGGGAAGCACAGTCGTGGCGTCGGGAAGCACAGTCGGGGCTTCGGGAAGCACGGTTGGGGCTTCGGGTAGCACGGTTGGGGCTTCGGGAAGCGTAGTCGGGACCTCGGGAAGCACAGTTGGGACATCAGGAAGCACAGTCGGGGCGTCGGGAAGCACGGTCGGGGCTTCAGGTAGCACGGTTTGAGCGCCAGGAAGCACGGTTTGAGCGTCGGGGAGCACGGTTTGAGCGTCGGGGAGCACGGTCGAGGCGTGAGGAAGCACGGTCGAGGCGTGGGGAAGCATGGTCGAGGCGTGAGGAAGCACGGTCGAGGCGTGAGGAAGCACGGTCGAGGCATGAGGAAGCACGGTCGGGGCGTTTTCTTTTTTACAGCCCACATTGGTGTGTCCCAATTTGCCGCACTTCGTACAAGATGCTTTGGGACAAAACCTTTTAACGTGTCCGAAGGCTCCACAAAGGAAGCACGTTAAGGTGCCTGACGAAGCGTACATTTGATATTGACGATCATTTACCGAAATTTTAAACGAGATGTTTAGTCCTGTATCGTCGCCGCGATCAGGAAGCACCATGAATACTTGTCTCCGGAAACTCATAACATGTTTCATTCGTTCATCCCGACATCCCAGGGGAATCATCGAGATTCGGGAAACAACAGTTCCATACCGGGTCAGAACAGCCATTAATTTATCATCTGTGATAAACGGAGCGACATTTGAAATAATAACTTTTATCGCCGGTGTGTCCATCGGGGAAACCATGACAAACTGCCCACCTTTCAATGACAGACCGGTACTAACAACATCATGCACGAACTTCTCGTCCGACACGAAAACAACAAACTTTTGGTTCATCCGCGACGCGGCGCGGACATTTTCATCGCCGATAACATTCCCTACAGCTAGGATAATGTCCTCGGTAGGAACACCTTCGGGAGGGACACACACGAAAGCATGCTTCCTTGTTAGGGCTTCAAACCCTTCCTGCCGTGCACGAACACTCGCCATAACGGCGATGTCTCACCTTTCCACCTTGACCAGGCAGAAAGGACACAAAATAAATAAAGTCGAAATGAAATAATGAATAATAAAGTTCACACGACGCGAGTAAGGTAAACAGCACCGACGGAGCAGGTAGACTGAACCGAACGGGTCTGCTCTCACCTTTGGGCTCTTCTCTCACTCTCTCTGTCTCAAGGGAGGGAAAGGGGCACAGGTGGTAAAGAGGGACACGACAAAGGCGCGATGGGAAAGGAAGGAATGGGGGGGGGGGGGGGGACAACACAACACAAGCACGGAGCTACAGCACACGAACACCAGTGCACGCCATCTTGCCACGCCCAACACACGAAAGGCCAGCAGGGGGCGCGAGAGAGAGAGAGAGCGAGAGAGAGAGAGAGAGAGAGAGAGAGAGACTGACTGTTTCTTCCTTTTATTACAAGAGTACAAAAAATCAGTAATGTTCAGTCATAAAGAAACAAAACACAATAAAAATGGTCTCAAGGAAAAATTATTATCAAATCATCATCATCAAGTGTGCATATGACATCATTAAAAACCCACTTTTCTTTAAAACATGTTAAATTCTTGTTCATTTTAAAAAACCGGTACTCTAGCTTTAGTCTTGCATTTACAAGAGCCTTAAAGGTGAGCAGTACATCATATGACGAGTCAGAAGCGTTTCCCATTTTTTTCTTCCTGGATTTATAAATTGCAAACTTGGCTTGGCCAATTAAAAAATTCATTAAAACCACATTTCTAAGGGAAGACGGTCCTAAAACACCATAAATAAAAACATTGTGATTGAAGAGGGAACCAAGCTTCACAAAGCGTTCCTGAAGGAATGTAAAAAGAGGTTGCAATCGTTCACACTCAAGGTATATATGCGGTAGGGTTTCAATGGATGCACAGAAAGGGCATAGATTAGAGTTAGCAGTAGAAAACCGGTTCAGTAAAACATTATAAGGTAAAATCCAGTGTACAAGTTTCCATTGAATATCTCCAACATACTTTGGAGTAGGCAAGAGATAAAAACTTCGCCAATTGGGGCAATTGGGGGGTATTGGGGGTAAAACATCCCGCCATCGAAGCCTCGGGTGCTCAGAAAATGTTTTTGCGTATAAAATTTTAACGTACGCGTTGTACAAAGTTTTCTTTGGAAAGGCGGGAAGGGATAATGCAGTATCATCAGGGCTGTTCAGGCCAGGGGACAGATTAAGTGGCGGGCTGAAGACTAGGAGTTTGGGGAAGTCATCCGCTGTTTCCTCGGGGGAAGGGCCAAGTTCCTCGCAGGTATTACGATACGTTGTGGATATCCCTTGAAGGAACCGAGAGATGATCCTGACAGATTTTATTCCGGTTTTTTGTGCCACAGCGGCAGCACTCAGCCGGCAGCTCCCAGACTCTGTCATGAGGTCTTTCACTCGCAGCAGCTTGGCATCAACAAAGCGTTGAACGAGTCCCCTATTATTCAAGCTGTTTTCCAGGAAGGGGTTGTAGCATAGGGGCTCATTCAACAACATTTCCATGTTGTATGTTGCCATTTCACGGGAAAAGGACAGGGCTTGCCAGGCGTTCATCACCCCTTGGTAAAAGGTGGGCGGGCAGCAAGGATGAATCGATTTGATGAGGGTTCATCAAGAAAAGTTCTCGGTCGTAACCCAGCTTGCATGTAAGCTGTAATATGCAGTTAGCCAGAGGCCTCCAGAGTAGGGCTTCATCTCCATATACAAGTTGGCGCACGATATGAAGCCGGAAGACCATAATCCGGCTGCGGATATCAATAAGACCTTGGCCACCTTCAGTGAGTGGTAAGTATGCCACGGGGGGTTGGAGCCAGTGTTTCCCGCTCCAGAAAAAGTCGACAATGCTCTTTTGCAGTGTAATAAGAAGGCTCCCGGGCGGTTGTAGGCATATCATCTTATGCCATAGCATAGAGGCGACAAGATTGTTAATGACGAGAGTTCTTCCGCGGTACGAAAGTTGAAAAAGAAGTCCTTTCCAGCGGGCCAGTTTTGCCATTACCTTGTCTGGTAATCCCACCCAGTTCTGCTGCTCAAAGGTGTTGTCTCCGAGGAAAATACCGAGGTATTTAATGCCACTTTTCTGCCAGTTCACTCCTCCTGGTAGGACAATTGGCGGGCAATCTCCAGGTCCTATCCAAAGGGCTTCACTCTTCTTCCAGTTTACCTGGCCTGAACAAGCCTGACAATATGTTTTTAGTGCCTGAGCCACCGCAGTGACGTCAGCACTATTTTTTATATAAATACAGACATCATCTGCATAGGCAGAGACTTTTAGCGGTGTGGTAAGAATTGATCCAGTGAAGCCAGAAATGTGCGTACGTAATTGGAGCAGAAGAGGTTTGATGGCAAGAGAGTATAAAAGTCCAGATAGCGGGCAACCTTGCCGTACTCCCCGTTGTACAGCAATGGGGCTACAAAATACTTGATTAATTTTAAGAACACTGGATATATTACAATACAAAAGTTTAACGTATGAGATAAAAATAGGTCCAAACCCAAAATTCTCTAAAACTCTAAAAAGGTACATGTGGTCAATACAGTCAAAGGCTTTTCCTTGGTCAATAAAAAACAGACCAACATTCATATTAAAATTGTTACAAAACCGAATGGTATCACGGATAAGAAAGATATTATTAAAAATAGTACGTCCAGGAATACAAAAGGATTGATGTTCTCCTATTAGTACATTCATAAAAGGTTTCATTCGATTAGACAAGGCTTTGGCTAAAATTTTATAATCCGTACATAAAACAGAAATAGGACGCCAGTTCTCTATAAGTTGAGTGTCCGCTTTCTTAGGAATTAAGGTGGTGACTGCTCTCCGGCAACTCCACGGCAGTTGTCCATCCTCTAAACATTCATTCAATACCCGCAGTAGGTGAGGTCCAATGGTGTCCCAAAAAAACTGGAAAAATTCACTTGTCAGCCCATCCAGTCCAGGGGCTTTATCAGGTTCCAAGGCCTTCAAGGCAGCGGTGAGCTCAGGTAACCTAAGAGGATCCTCCAACTGCTGCTTCTGATCCTCCGCCAATGTTGGAAGGTTAGAAACAAGTTCCGATATTGCATCCTGGTTAATGTCATGCCGCATAAACCGTTGTTTAAAATGTTTCCGGGCACATTCCCTGATTCTGCCATCTTCATAAAGGAGTTCCCCATCATGGAGCAAGCGTGTAATCATTGACGAAGAGGCCCCCCTTTTAAGGCTGAAGAAGAATTTGGTTGGAGCATCAAGGTCGTGTATGTACCTCATCTTCAGGCGCAATAAAGCATTTTGTGCTCGCCTTTCGGATATGGAATTCAGTAAGGCCGTTTTTCCATGGATTTGTTGCCTCATTCCCTGGTAGCTCACACTTGCGGTTCCCTGAAGCTGTTCCTGTAATTCCAGGATTTCATCTTCAAGTAAGGTTGTGGTTTTTCTTTCCTCTTGAACACCATACGCACGATATTGTTGGCAGAACAGTCTGATGTGCGTTTTGGCATTATCCCACCATTGTCTGAGGTTTGAGAAATTCCCTTGGGAGGCAACCAGAATATTCCAAATTTCCGGAAAAATGTCCTTAAAGGTACTATCATCAAGTAAGTTGTTATTAAATTTCCAAAAAGCGCTCTTGTGTTTCGGGCAGGGGGCAGAAATTTTGAGAAATGTTGCGCTGTGGTCCGAGAATCCTGATGGGCAAATTTTGGATGACAGAACGAGGCGTTCAAGTGGAGGATTAATATAAAACTTGTCCAAGCGAGCAAGTACAATATTACCCTGAATGCATCGACACCATGTGTATTGCCTGATTGATGGGTGCTGTACCCGCCATATATCTGTCAAATTCATTTGTTTTAAAAATTTGGTGAGAGGGATTGTGGAGGCAGGATGGGGCTCTGCACTGTTCCTGTCTAGTTGGGGTTGGAGGGTGCAGTTAAAATCTCCACCAATACAAACATGATTGTCTTGGTTTTTTAGGGCGTTTTGGCTGTCGAGGGATGTTAGGTGTGTCCCAAGGTCATTAAAAAAAACTCGCCGAGCTACAGGCGTACTTGGGGCATAGATATTAAAAATAGTATAGAATTTTCCACAGTAGTGGAATTCTAGAGATGCTAGGGATCCCTTGTGTATTTCGTCGAATTTAAGCGATGAAGGCGAAAAGGAGGGGCTAAGAATTATTGCGACACCGCCTTTGCGGGAGTCACCGTTACTAAAGAAGGACAGGCCGGGGAAGAGCCTACACCACTCAGCGACACAGCAGTCGTTGGCATGGGTCTCTTGTAAGAGGGCAATGTCAACTTTCTTCTGTAATAAAAAATCCCTTACTTGAACTTTACGGACAGAGCTACATCCTCCGTTAATATTCAGGCTACAAATGGAAAAACTCATTACAGCTATAAGGAGGAGTGACCACCACTCAATTTTTTGATAGCAGTTCATTCTTAGCTTTTTGCAACCACTTCTTTAAACGGTGACGTTGGGAGGAATTGAAATTAAAAACGTGGGGCCGTTTTACCATCAGTTTAGCGGAATGTATAAAATCAGGTAGCTCCGGAAAAAAGGTTTCTATTACAACATTCCTTTTTCGGAATGTGTCCTTAAGAAATCTTTTTATCTCGGAGGGAGGGATTGGAGGGATTTCTTCTTCCTTAAGGCTACCACATTCACTAACAGAGTCATCTATATCAGATGGCTCAGATGGTGTGTCACACTGGTTTTCATCATTTATCTCCTCACCGTCATCACATCCCTCCACGTTATCGGATGGGGCATAGTCCATAGAGGGGGGGGGACGGGGAGGGAGAGAAATGAGCCATCTTCAGGGGAGGGGGGGGGGGGGGGTACTAATTTTTGCGGTTCAACCATATCAGTTTCTAGGTCAGTAGACAAGGGCGAGGATTCATCCACATCTATGTCCTCCAATACCGAGAAACGATTTTCTGTGACGAGGGACAAATCTAGGCCAGAGAGGAGGGGCTGTCGGTTTTCAGTTGTAGGTTTTTTAAAGAGATGACCGTTTTCATCTGTTGTTTGCAGATGTCTTTTTCCTTTTGGGCAGACTAATTGAAACTCGTCCTGGTTAGTGGGAAGAGATTGCAAGGGTTTGGGGGGAGGGGGGGGGGGGAGGGAGGACGTGATCATCGGGAGGGGGATCCCATCGGCTACCACGGCGGGAGAGGTAGGATCAGTTATAGCAGGCAACAAGCTGTGATTGGACGATGTCGCCTGGGGGGTGAGATCTATAGTTAACAGGAGATGGCTGCAATTAGATCCTTCAGTAGAGGGAGGGGCCCCTGTTTCAAGGGGAGGGGAAGGGGGTACGGCGGGGGGGTTTGGATTGGTGGTAAGAGGGCTTGGGTCGGTGGTGGACAGATTGGGATCAGTGGTGGTAAGGCTTGGGTCGATGGTGGGAAGGTTCGGGTCGGTGGTGGGAGGGCTTGGTTCGGCGGCGGGAGGGCTTGGTTCGGTGGTGGGAAGGTTTGGTTCGGTGGTGGGAAGGCTTGGGTCGGTGGTGGGAAGGCTTGGGTCAGTGGTGGAAGGGTTTGGACCGGTGGTGGGAAGGTGGGGGGGTTGCTTATTCCCGGTTCGGAGGGGAGGTTGCACTTGTGGAGAATTCTCTTTTCGGTGGCAGTCATGCTTAACATGCCCAAATTGTCCGCAGCCAAAACATTTTAGAACGTTGGTGGACACGTACACTGTATATTCGTTCTGTTGATGTTTTAATTTTATTATAAGGTTTAAATCCTTCTGGGAATTTTTAAAATCATAAACACTTGCCGCCGGAATGAAACCACGTGCCTTAAATCGTTGTTTCGTGACCCAAAGGGAATCATGGAGATACGAGACACGATGGTACCGTATCGGGCCAACTCTTTAATTAGTACATCGTCGGATACAAATGGGGGGCAATTTGATATCACGACTTTTATCGCTGGGCTATCTAGTGGGGAAATCATTACAAATAGATCTGGATCGATTGTCAAACCCTGTTCGACAATTTGTGGGACACAATCCACGTCGGACAAAAAAATAACGATCCGCTTGTTCATCCGCGAAGCGGCAACAACCTTGTCGATCCCGACAACACGACCGGTTGCGAGGACAACGTCCTCGACACTAACCTCACGTTCCGGAGGTACACAAAAGAACCCGTGCTTACGGGTCAGGCTCTGAAAGGCCGTAAATCGAGATAGTGCAGCTGCCATGCTGGAACAGCTGCACTTACAACCCCTCCCCAACTCGGGGAGGGTGAATATATAATACAATCTTCCCTACCCGAACTCCGGGAATGGGAAGCAATCAGACCTCTCCGATTTCCCTAACTTCGGAAAAGGGAGGCAACAAAACAAACTGAAGGAAGGATAAACGAAAGGAAAAAAAGGAAATAGAGGTTTAAGATGAAGGAGTAAACACCGATCGGGCGACACCCAAAAACGGCGAACCCTTACCAGCGATCACCCTGTGCTCTCCGGCTCTCTCTCCCGTCTCAACGTATATGGGAATCGCCAGGAAGATTCCACGAACAGGTACAAGGACACAGAGGGGGGGAAAACGGGGGGGGGGGGGGGGGGGGGGAGGGAATGGAGCAACAACACAGAGCACTCACAGGCCTCCACAAGCAGACGCCATGACAGTACAACCAGCATACAAACGGCCAGCAGGTGGCGACAGAGAGGAGAGAGAGAGAGAGAGATGGGAGAGAGAGAGAGAGAGAGAGAGGTGACGTCAGACGATGAGCGACAAAACGACTCGCGAGCCGGCATTTCTTTCTTCTCGTTGTTGGATTCCTTCCTGCCCAGACCTCTTTTCCTTTCTCTCCCGTTTGGACCTCTTGCCTTGTGATCCGAAGATTGCCTTGCTTGTTGGACGTTGGGAAGATGTTGGGGCGCCGACGATTCTCTTCCCCTGCGTTCATGTGTGAACGGCGAGCGTCCGGGCGAGGCTCGCCGCTGAAGCTTGACGAGCCATGCACGAGCAAGGCACTCGGTGAGGCCTGATGGAGCGCGACTAAGGACGCATCGAGGCCTGGTGAATGGGGGCGCGGGGAGGCCTGCTTTGTGCCAACACCGGAGCCTGACGAAACCTGAACGGCCTAACAATTCCTGACTGCCAGACAGAGATAAGACGCACCCAAAGCCCACAATGATTTATTTGCTTAATTCATTCCCCTGTGCTGTTGTTGAAGTCTGTGAGTGGGATCGCAACCTAGGTTTAGTTTTTACCGGCGCGTTCTTTGTTATCGGGTTCCGAAGAATAAATCGTTTCTTTTTGTACATAATTCCATTTTCGTTTGTGAGTTACTTTTTGCAGGTTGTAGACTGCACTCGGACCGTCAGGTAAATTTCGCCGCTTCTTCTTCTTTCCTTCTTCCTCCCATAGAGTGAAATCCGCCATTGACCCGAATGCCTCAAGTAAGCTCAATTGCTATCCATGATTTCCCGGTCTTCACCGGGGGGAATCACGTGGCAATATATTAAAAGGCAGAATGTATATGTGTAGATATTGCACTCTGTACTCTGGCAAATGGGAAGGCCCAGACCTGATGATAGGAGGGCACCATCATTTCCCCACAGCAGAGGATGTAATCAGCCGGCTAGGAGGTAAGTGGGTGTTTTTATCTTTGATCAAGAGGACTCTTTCTGGCAGGTTCCACTCGACAATTGGACAGTGCGTTGGTGCGTACTGCACCTTTACCACTCCTTTTGGATAATATTGTTTGAACAGAATGACTTTTGGACTCACTTCTGCAAGTGAAGAACTACAGAGTCCTAGTCACAGTGTCTTTGGGGATCTCGATAGGGTGCCGATGATACGATTGTGGTAGCAGCAAAGGAAGCTCAACATGGCGAGAGTGTGGGCAATTCACTTAATTGTGCCAGATTAAGTAATGTGGAATTTAATTGTCAGAAAATTCAGTGGAAATTGTCGGACGTCAACAATAAGGGATATGTCGTCACTGCTGAAAGGTTTAGGCCTGACATGACCAAAGTACAAGCAGTTACAAACGTACCAATACCCACATCCAAAGCAGATCGACAGCGTACCTTGCGAGTTTTTAGCTACCTTTCCCGTTTTGTCGACTATCACGGCGCCTCTATGTGACTTGCTGAAGAAGAATGTGCAATGGCAGAGGCACCCTGAAGATGCCGTCGCGTTCAACACCCTCAAACAGGCAATTTGTCACACACCAGTCCTGAAGTTCTTTGATCCTTCAATAGCATTCGTCGTCCTGGCCGATGCGTCGTCTACTGGTTTAGGAGCATGTTTGATAAAACAAGGACATCCAGTTGCTTATGCCTATCGTTTGCTATCAGTGGCAGAGCAAAACTACGCTCGGATAGAAAAAGAATTGCTCGGTTCCACTACAACGTATGTGGGTATAAGACAGAGGTGCAAACAGACCTTAAACCATCGGTGACCATTGTCAGAAACCTGCTTCACAGAGCATCACCCAAATTGCACATCATATTGCTTCATCTTTTTTGTTACGACTTGGAACCTAAGTGTGTGCCTTGCAAGCTACTTTAGATTCCTGGCACTCTCTCTAGAGCTCCTACCGGTACCGTACCAACTGCTGGTGTTTTATTTGATGACATGCCGATGAGGGGAGACCAGTTGATTATCCCAGGTGCCAGTAGGTCAATGCCGACTGGAACTCCTACGTTCCGCAACCTCCGCCAATGACGCTCTTCAGCTTTTATCTGGATTTATCGTAAATGGATGACCGTCACACAAAGCCAACTTACCACCCAACATCAAACCGCACCAAGACCCTAGGAATGAACTGCACCTCGCTGATGGTTTGCTTTTTGGCGGCGACTGCATAACAGTACCTATGGCACAATGAGGCAACATCCTCAGTACAATCCAAGAAGATTACTTTGGACTAGAAAAAAAGCGAAACCGGAACCCGTCAGGTCGTCTTCTGGCCCAGAATGAGCTGTGCCATTCAGCAACTTGTAGCCATATGTCCTGTGTGTGCAAAGATTAGACCTGCCAACTGTAATGAACCGCTCATGCCACAGGAAGTTCCACAAGGACCCTTGCAGAAGGTGGGAACTGACTTATTACAATTTGCAGAGAAACATTTCCTCATGGTAGTAGACTACTTCTCAATATATTCAGAGGTTCTTCGGGTCCCTGGACTTTCTGCAAAGCACGTTATTGATGCACTCAAGCTAACATTTGCAAAACATTGCATTCCTCGGGAGCTGATAGCTGGCAACATGCCATTCGCAAGTGCAGAATTTAAAAGATTCATGGAAGAATTGGGATTTCACGTTACGACATCAAGCCCCACATATGGTCAATCGAATGGACAGGCTGAACGTACGATACGGACTGTCATACAAGGGCTCAAGAAGATTCTGGAAGCTGATGAGGATTTGCGTTTGACTCTGCTGACTTACAGAAACACTTGCGTATCAGGACTACCATATTCCTCAGCTCAGGTATTGATGAATCAAAGTCTGCGGGACAGACTACCTATGATAGAGAGACTCTTGCAACCGCACATTCCAGTAGATGCACATCGGCTATCGGTATGGTGTCAGCAGGTTAAAAAGAAATTTTACGGCCGGAATTCCAAAGAGCTCCCACCAATTACTCCAGGTGAAAGCGTCCACATCAAGCAAGAAAGGGTCTGGGAGCCAGCAGTGGTGACTGCTACACACCGTTCGCCCAACTCGTATCATGTTGTGACGCTAGATGGGCAGGTTTACAACCGCAAACACCTCCGGAACACCTGTGAACCTCCTCCACCTGTCACCCCACTCCCAGAGGATGATGATCTGGCGAATTACTCCACAACGATAGCTCAGTCAGCCTGCCAGCCCAAAGCAGTCTCTACAGTCTCTACACAAGTAGCCATGACACCTATTCGTCGTTCTTGTCATACCAAGAGGCTACTGCTGCCTCAATGATTATGTTATGTAACTTCTTCATATGTAACACCAATAACAGTTGCTTAACATGAAACTCGTGTGAGAGTTTGAGTTGCTTCGGTAGTACTATTGTGACCTAGTGCGTGTGGTTTACCTGCTTCAGTAAGTTGCTTTTTAGATTAGTTGCTTTAGTTACTTGTGTGACCTTTTCAACATTGAGAAGGAAGACCTTATGAGTTGTTGTTGTTATGTTCGGAGTTGTTGTTCTTATCACGGTTGGTCTATGTAACAAAAGCTCTGCCGGTGCTCACTACAAATCATCCATATTTTCAAGGTGCCCACAATCGAGGCATTGCAGATCGGTAGATTACACCCCCCAATGGAGATCGTTCCTCCTTGTTCGTCTCATCAGTTTCACGACATCCTTCTTCCCAACCAATCGGCTGCCCGTTCGTCACTAACATGGAGCTCATCTGCTCTGATGCACATGCACATCTCTGAGGTCGAATCTAGATGAAAGCTGATCTGCCTTCTGGTACAGTGTTCTGTGACGCGATGGTCCCAGGATTTTTCAGGACACAATCACGATATGGGGGAGACCCTCCTCCACCTGTCACCATCGCAGAGTGAACCTTAAAGGTTCCTGAGTAGACATTATGGGGTCATGATCACTATCCCGGGAATGTTTTATTGCTTCCATGATTGGTGAACGTACCACGATGGAGATCAGATCAAATCACCTTACTGGCCAACACCTTTATTTAAAGAAAAATATTCTAAAGGCTAATGGAGGAGCAAGATACCAGGAGACATCTGTGTACCTTTACATGAATTAGAAGGACATCAGTAGATAGTGGGTAAAACAATAACAGTGAATGGGGGTTGAACCCAGGTTCCCCACATCATGAGCCAGGGGTTCAGAAAGGAACTTTCATTCACCCTCTAAGTGTATCCTTGACTTCTTCACGATTCGTTCGAAGACTAAAGTGGGATAGAGGTCTCAAGGAGAGGTGCAGTGCGGCCATGGATGTTCGAGTTAAGCAGGTGCACATTAGTCGTTCAATTTGACGGGGTGTGATGTGTGCCGCCCTTGTTGCAGCCATTGTGCTTAACTGCCAGAAGCAATTATCCGAGGAGGCGTCCGCCATGGGCTGGAGGAGAAGGAGGAAGTGTGCGTGCACAGGGAGGGGTGGGGGTGGAGTGGGGGTGAGGTCAACACATTGGCGGGAAAATAGCTCCAAGGTCAGTCGGCATTGTTAAAGAGCCAACGTCATCTGATCCTTCTCCCAATTGCCGCAAACATTCCGTTGCAAACATAGCACTGTATATAGATGGCACCGATACAAATCGTGTACCAAACAAATCCTGGAATTTCATTGGTGATTTTTCCCAAAACCGTTTATTCCTGGCACATGAAAAACCCTGCAACCCATACCAATAGAAAACGTTTTTTTGGAATGCTGGCCGCATTTTCCATCCAAACATCATGTAACTTTATTAAAATATTCTCCATGGTTATGTTCTCCTATGTTGGAAGTTTCACGTCAATCGCTCAAGCGGTTGTGGAGAAACGAATTGAAAAGCGAATAAAGGTGAAAAAGAGGGCCTCGATCTACATTCTACAGCATGGTCAAGGGTGGATGGTTGTGGACGGTGTGTTCTTTACCAGTACCTTTCAATGTTTCTGGGTCGTTCGTTTATTACGTACGCATGGGTGTGGGGGGGGGGGGTGGGGGGGGGGGAAGCGGGGAGGGATGAAAATATTTTTGAAAATGATTTCATTTTAAAAACTAGAACGACAATCTTGGACGTCACGACATCGACCGATATGCCTCCGCATTATTACATCATTATACATACTTGTACCAAGTTTGATTTAATCCATTCAGCTGTTTTCAAGTATCACATTTTTACCTGACATGACCTCTGGCCCCACCAAAATCACCTCACTCCTCACCTTTGATGCCAAAATCTAATCAGGTCATCATTGTATCATAATATTATACTCATACCAAGTTTAGTCAAAATCCCATCACCGGTTCCCAGGTTAGTACAGTAACAGAATTTTTACCTGACGAGATGCCTAACATTTGACCTTTGATCCCATGACCCCAACATCGAATCAGTTAATCTTTACATCATTATACAAAACTGAACCAAGATTGAATTAGATCCCTTCATCCGTTCTCAAGTTATAGATCTATTACGGACTTTGACCTTTGACCTCTTCACCGCAATATCAAATCAGTTCATCTTTGCATCATGATAGATACTTGTACCAACTTTGGTCAGAATCCCACGACTGGTTCACAAGTTATCGTGGTAACAGGATTTTTTAAACTAACATGACCTCTGACCTTTGGCCTTTGACCTTGTGACCCCAAAATCTAATCAGTTCATCTTTACCTCATTATACATACCTGCACCAAGTTTGCCTAAGATCCCTTCAGCCGTTTTCAAGTTATCGTGGTAATGAAAACCTATAAAGGACGGACGGACGGACGGACAACCTGAATACATAATGTCTCCGGCGACTGTCGGTGGAGGCATAATGAAAAAAATTGTAATTGTTTAAATCAAGAGAATGAATGACTGGAGGGTAGAGGAATGTCGGAGAAGTTCGGGTTTCTTAAACGTTTCGAGGAGAGGATGGAGGTTCGGGAGGGGTTTGGATATCATGGAATTGGCGCCATTCCAAAGAAATTCAGTCATTTAATCTGCGGAATAAATATACTTATATAGGCCCTTACCTGCCTGTATTTGACAATGCAATAGTTTATGATAAAATCCTATTACTACTACCTGCACATAATATGCGTAAGGTCCCTGGTACACCTGGTGTTTCTGTCAGTTGTCAAGGAGGGAAATATATTATTCGCTCGTAATCCGCTCACTCCATTTTGTTACGCCAGCAAATCGGATGGACACTCCTCGCGTGTACTTTTACATGACCTTTTACATGAATTACATGAACTTCTGCCTCCCTTGCCTGTCCATCCATGTTGGGAATATTTTCATTTCTACACATCACCAAGAATGACGGGAGAGCCCCTGTCCTTCAATTAACACCGTGCGGGTTGACCCAGCCTGTCATCCTTCCGAGGTTGGCAAAACGAGTACCAGCTTGTTAGTAAGGGGGCACTGCATCAGCGGCACAGCCACGCACCCAGAAAATGATGCGGCCAAGCAGCCACAGGTTACATACGAATGAACAAACAATAAATATGTTGTGCATAGCACGATACTTGTGAAATCCCTAAAACAAGTTGTTGACCTTTGGCCTATGTTGACCTCAAAAATAATTGGTGGTTGAATTCAGTGATCTCATTAAACTCCTCTTCAAATTTCAAGTCAATCGGATGAAAATTGAGGATTTTAGAAATTCTACCGAAGTTGTTGACCTTTGGCCTATGTTGACCTCAAAAATAATTGGTGGTTGAATTCAGTGACCTGATATGCAAATCCTCTTCAAATTTCAAGTCAATCGGATGAAAATTGAGGATTTTAGAAATTCTACCGAAGTTGTTGAGATTGGCCTATGTTGACCTTTTAGCCTATATTGACCTTTTGGCCTATGTTGACCTCATTAATAATTGGTGGTTTAATTCAGTGACCTGATATGCAAATCCTCTTCAAATTTCAAGTCAATCGGATGAAAATTGAGGATTTTAGAAATTTTAAAAAGTGGTTGACCTTTTGGCCTATGTTGACCTTTTGGCCTATGTTGACCTTTTGGCCTATGTTGACGTAAAAAAATAATTGGTGGTTTAATTCAGTGATCTGATATGCAAATCCTCTTCAGATTTCAAGTCAATCGGATGAAAATTGAAGATTGAGAGTGATGTGACGCAACAACATACGTATATCCTGGTTTTTCTCCTGTCCGGGATTACATGCACTAACCCTAACCCCTCCGTTAACCACTACTTACCTGGCAGGATGGTCTAGAGCAAGCTCTCTACCCTGGTACAAATCCTGACCCTGCTGTAAACTGTCATCCGGTGTTTCCAGGCAATTGTTTCATCCATGTGTGTGACGTCTGTCGGATGGACGTTAAACTGGGCGTTCCCTCTGCTGACATTGGTTCGTGGACGTTAAAGATCCCACGGTGTCCTTTGGGAAGAGTAGGTGAGTTATCGCCGGCACCGTGAACAAATTACAAATTCCTGCCCAAAGCAGCAGGGGGCACTGCATCAGCGCCCCAGCCTCAGCCAAAGACGCTACCCCGCAACCTAGCGCTACATATTGAAGAAGAAGAGCACTATTTAGGCCCACATACGACTCCCCTATAAACCTCGTTACTCCCTCCTATGGTTCTTCCTTATCTTTTTCTTCTTCTAAATGAAACCATTCGATGCATACGTAATAAATAGATGGTGTCGAATTGTTATCAATTTTGAAATGCTCTCTTTATTATGAGTCGAATGCGAGGCCATTTCACTCTTAATTTAATTCTACAGGTGATCTTATAGTTTACTCATTACTTTGGCTTGTTTGAGGTCAAAACTAGGATTACACTGGGTAAGGCGCATACCTCCACCAGGTGAACAGTTTATGTTTTGCATCCACTGATAGGCCGGATCTGGATTCGGACCTGAACGAAAATCGAATCATTTCGTCCTTGTCACAAACCGAACCAAATGTCGTCGGAATCCGGCCGCAACCTTTTGAGATCTACTGTTCACAGGAAGACAAAGAGACAGACAGACATGAGTGAAAAGATAAAACCTTTGGTGGCGCAGGTAGCAAGCGAACACCTGCATGCATCACCGACCTGGCGTTTTAGTTATTTCGTTTGGACGAGGACGAATCGACTGCAGGTTGTTTTAATTGAACATCATTAATCTGGGTTTTTATAACGGCGAGCATGGATATGCGACTATTCCCCCAGGTAATTAACACCTGTATTCACAGCAGTCTTTGTTCGCACATGGAGAAGTGTCTTTTTGTACAAGGAGCATTATCACCTAATCAGTGGCTTTTCACTTACAAGTGTTTCATGTGTGTAAATTGTCCTCCACGATGACTTCATTTTCAACTGAATCTTCCTATTAATTGTGGAATTTCTGCTGTGTTGATTAGAACTGGGTCCGGATGTCCGGACAACCCCACTCTCTCTTTCACCCACTCTCTCTTTCTCTCCCCCCCACTCTCTCTTTCACCCACTCTCTCTCTTTCTCTCCCCCCCCCCCCCACTCTCCCTTTCACCCACTCTCTCTCTTTCTCTCCCCCACACTCTCTCTCTTTCTCTCCTCCCCCACTCTCTCTCTTTCTCTCCCCCCCCCCCCCACTCTCCCTTTCACCCACTCTCTCTCTTTCTCTCCCCCACACTCTCTCTCTTTCTCTCCCCCCCCCACTCTCTCTTTCTCTCCCCCCCCCACTCTCTCTCTTTCTCTCCCCCCCTCCCCCCACTCTCTCTTTCACCCACTCTCTCTCTTTCTCTCCTCCCCACTCTCTCTTTCACCCACTCTCTCTCTTTCTCTCCCCCCCCACTCTCTTTCACCCACTCTCTCTTTCTCTCCCCCCCACTCTCTCTTTCACCCACTCTCTCTTTCTCTCCCCCCCCCCACTCTCCCACCCCCACCCACTCTCTTTCTCTCCCCCACTCTCTCTCCCACCCACTCTTTCTCTCTCACCCACTCTCTTTCTCTCCCCCACTCTCTCTCCCACCCACTCTGTTTCTCTCCCCCACTCTCTTTCTCTCCCCCACTCTCTCTCCCACCCACTCTTTCTCTCTCACCCACTCTCTTTCTCTCCCCCACTCTCTCTCCCACCCACTCTGTTTCTCTCCCCCACTCTCTTTCTCTCCCCCACTCTCTCTCCCACCCACCCTCTCTCTCTCACCCACTCTCTTTCTCTCCCCCACTCTCTCTCCCACCCACTCTGTTTCTCTCCCCCACTCTCTTTCTCTCACCCACTCTCTTTCACCCTCTCTCTCCCACCCACCCTCTCTCTCTCACCCACTCTCTTTCTCTCCCCCACTCTCTCTCTCCCACCCACTCTCTCCCCCCCCCTCCCAATCTCTTCCCCCCCCCCACTCTCTCTCCCACCCACTCTCTTTCTCTCCCCCACTCTCTCTTTCACTCTCTTTCTCTTTCTTTCCCTCTCCATGTCGCCCCCTGTCGGCTGTTGCGTTTGGGTGTGGCGTCATGGCTGCTGTGAGCAACTGCTCTGTGTTGTGGTGAGTCCTTTGTGTGTTTTCTCCTTTCCTACCCTACCCCTCCCTCTCCTTTTCCATCCTGTGTGCTTTGGCGTTTTGTTTTCATCCTTTCTGTACCTTTGTCTTCGAGAGAGAGAGAGCACACCGTTCGGTGTTGAGAGGGTCCTAAGCCGGCGGTCTGGCATGGCCGCCCCAGGGAGGTCTTTTCTTCACTTTGTGGCTGTTTAATAGCTTTAGGCTATAGCTGATCTGTTTGTTGGTGTTCGACAAACATTGGGTGTTCTTGGTTACGAACGTGTCTTTCTTTGGTCGAGTAAGAATGGCAGGCGAACGTTTCCGCATTGATATGTACGAGTCGCTAACTGATAAACACGGGCTAGCTTGTGTTCCTCCCAACGAGGTGGAAATTAACGATGTGCTTTCCGCCATTGGAAACATCATTGGTGCACACAGTATTCGCGCTGCCTCTCGTATGAATAAGAAATTCATCGTATTTTTGTCTGAGGAGCACATGGTAGCGAGTGTAGTTGAACAAGACTTGTTCATTGAACCGAACACGTTCCTCTCTGTGTTCGCTTTACAAGCCCCTACGGTAAAGATTACCGTCAGTAATATCCCGCCATTGATTAGAAACTAGCTGAGGTACCCGGCTTCGCCCGGGTTGAATAAGAATAAGACAAATATATGATGAAAAGAACATGTATATTTTAGAGCAATTTCACAGTACATTTTCCTACATGACGTTTTTTCAATTTTCAATATCTCAAAACCTCTGGGTATACAACATTTCTGGTTTTCTTACTTGGTGCCAAGACATAAAGATTGCTTGGTTTTCCAACCCTCGAGCAGCCCACGTACAGCTGGCCATGGGCAAACACTTGTTCTGTGAAGTTCAGGCCTACAACCTTCATTGATTGCCCCTGCGCCCTGTTGATGGACATAGCAAAACATAGCCTGATGGGGAACTGAAACCTCTTGAAGGAGAATGGAAGGTCAGGTGGAATAAGTGGTATCCTTGGAATGAATACTTTCTCTCCTCTGTATTGTCCTGAGAGGATGGTTGCCTCTAGGACATGCGGCATCATTTGCTGGATTGTCAATCGTGTTCCATTACACAGCTTTGGTGGATCAAGATTCCTTAGAAGCATGATTGGTGCTCCCACCTTGAGAATCAACCTGTGTGTTGGGAGTCCTTGAGGCTGACGACTGTTGAGAAACTCAATTGGGAGGTTTACTGCCTGATCTTCATGTCACTTTGTCAAGAGAATCATAATTTCTTTCATGACCGGGCAGCGAACGTCATTATGTGCGACTTTACGTCACTCCTACGGACGTGAAAACATTTGTTTTCCTTAAAAATATATTTAAAATAAATAAAATAGTACATAAATTAACAATAAAAGAAGCTAAAACACAATTTAAAATACAATAAAAAGCACATTAAAAATATATAAATATGTACGTACAGTATACTGTATGTACGCGCAACTGCTGGTTCTCATTCAAAACAGAGGCGACATACAGTATTCCTTTACTGTGTCTGTGTTAGCCATGGGTCCTAAGCAGGATAATGCTAGTGTTTCCAAGCGTAATGTGGTTACGATGGACGATAAGGTAAATCTGATTAAAAGGTATGGAAAAGGTGGAAAAGTGTCGGTGATAGCGCATAGACCTTATCGCGAATCGGAACCGCAATGCGTCATGGGATCGGAAAGGGGCAATAGCGCCGCCACAAACTACACCATGGAATTGCAGCTGACCCGGTTTTTTAAACCATTGATATTAAAATAAACAGTAGCCTATAACCACCAGGATTTTATGCTGATTCCAAATCTGTGTCTAAAACGTTTCTCCGATGTGTAGTTCTTGGGTTATAAGCGGACATCCAGACAGACAGACAGACACACACACACACACACACACACACACACACACACACACACACACACACACACAGACACTCCTCCTTTATTTATATAGATATTAGAAATGAGGATTTACGTGAACAATTAAGCAAGTTTGGTAAGGTCGTATCGAGGATTTCGATGGTGCCGATGCGAAATGTTTGCGATCGATTCAAACACGGCATGTCCTTTAAGAGAGTGGTGTACATGATACTGCCTGCAAATGTAAAAACGCTCAACGTCGTGTTGAGTGTGAAAATCAATGGCTTTGAATACAAAATGTATGCCTCCTCGGAGGCTATGACGTGTTTCGGGTGTGGGGCTTACGGGCATGTGAGGGGTGCCTGCCCCAATGCGGTTACACCGCAGGAAAGCGGAGGATTGGTGAGGAGCGACTCCTCTTCATCACACACCGAGGGGGAGGAGGTGGATCGAGTGGATAACCTACCCACCCCACCTACTGTGGTGAGCGAAGCGCCAGACCCGACCACCCCGACCGGGGGGGAAGTGATAGATTTAGAACGTGAGGTGACTAACCCCGCACTCCACCTAAGGTGGGAATGAAAGTGGTTGAACCCTCTCCCATTTCGTCCACTGTCCACGACAGTGCAGACGATATCATGGAAGTATCAGTAGCGGACACCAGGAAAAAAGGTCAGAAGCGTTCAAGTGATGAATCCTGCGATTCCAAAGAAAAACAAAATAAGATTCAGATCGTGTCAGGCTCGCAGGACCTCCAGGGTGAGGCCTACACTGGAAACGCCTTGGCGGTAATGGAGATGGTACCGGAAGTGTGTGTACGTGAGGAAGATTCGCTTGCACAACTTGCCGAGATTCTGTATGACCCGGAAAATAGTCGATCCTCTCAGGATGTGGTAAGTCCTTGTCCTGATAACCAAACTCACTCAGACGAGTTAGCAGCTGGATCTGCTTGTGAGGAAAAAATAGATAAAGGGGAAAGTCCTTGCGACTGTGAGGATAACGTTAACCCTTTCCTGACAGATAAAAATGAAAGGAATGATGAGGTGGGGGACATACTTATAGCCACAAGGGATATGGTAAATCTGGAAGGGTCTGCAAAGAGCGCGGAGGTCCTTGACCCTGTAGAATTGCTGTTTCCAAAACTAAGTGTTCAACAAATAGTAGGGAAAGGTGCAGATCAAGATGAAGCACTTGATTCTGATGAAACCACTTCTACTCCACTCTTTCGTGCTTTAAGTGCTCAAGAGAGTGAGGTGGGTGATGACAACACCATCACCAGGGTTTCTCAAGAAAATGTTATTAAGTTCCTTGATGAAACGTTCAGGAAAATAAATGTAAAAATCAAAGACTACTTTCCGAATCTGCATGATTTTATTTTGACTGCAAAGAACATGATTCGTGAACCCTATCAGGTTAACATGTCAGAACCTCAATTCCAGAGGATAAGAAAATGTGTAACTCGAGCGGGTGAGGAACTTCATGAATAGTTAACAGAATGGAGATGAAAATAGCATCCTGAAACATCAACGGTGGTCGCAGTTGTGTGCGTCGCCTCCAGGTGTTTCAAATGTTTCAGAATGAAAAAATTGATGTGCTGATGTTACAAGAGACGCATGCAAATCAGTCTTCTGAGGTTGAGTGGCGTAAAATCTTTAAAGGTTGCCACTTTTTCTCCAGTGCTTTCGTTGATGCCAAGGCTGGTGTGGCAGTGGTGTTACATCCCAGACTCCAGCCGTTGGAGATCAGATGTAGGGAAATTTGCAAGGGCCACTTACTATCTGTGGAGTTTGTCAGTGGTAACCAAAAGATTCGCACGACTAATGTATACTGCCCGCGTGCTAACTCTGCAAGAAGTGCTTTTCTTCACAAGTTAGCGGGGTTTTTAAGCACTATTGACCTGTCCATGTTGGTTTATCTGGGGGGAGACTACAGCTGTACCCTCAACCCACAACTTGATAGAAACACTCCTGAGCCTAATCCACCGAGTGCAAGGCCTTTGGCACAGCTCGTTAAAAAATTTCAACTTGTGGATGTGTGGCGGGTACAGAACCCTAACATCCGGCAGTACACGTGGGTTTGTGCCGCAAGAAATCTTTTGACAATGGCTCGTTTTGGATAGAATTTATGTTAACCATGATAAGGTAAATCTTGTCAAGAATTCTTATATAAGACCATCTGGTTTTTCTGATCATCACATGGTCGTTGTTGTACGTGGCTTACCTCATCACGTTTGTAGAAGTGCATATTGGACTTTCAATGTCAAACTTTAACAAAGTGAGCATTTCAAAGAAGCATTCAGAATGGTATGGAAGGAATGTGAAATGCAAAAGTCTTCCTACCTAAATTTAAGGCAATGGTGGGATTGCACAAAATCCCAAATTAAGTGTTTTTGCCAGCAATACTGCCGTTATAATACATGTAACACACTTGGTGTGATGTCTACCTTAAAAAACGATATACTTTATTGTGAGCAGAAATCTGGATTGTCCAACGAAAATGTCCAGCAGTTGTCAGAGAAAAGAACACTACTGGCTGAAGTGGTGAAAGAGCGTGCATCTGGTGCTTTCGTCCGACTGCGAATGGACAATATCCAACTTGACAAACCAAACAGACTTTTTCAATTTGGAAAAGACAGCCAAGATCCCTCAACAAATTCACGCTTTGTGCTCTTCTGCCGGTGCGCTTCTGTCTTCTCAAAGTGACATCAAGAATGAATTACGAAACTTTTATTCAAAGCTCTTTGCCTTGAGAACGGTGAACCAGGAAAACAGAAACGGGATGTTTGAACTGCTCCCATCTCAGTCTGAAGACCAGCAACAACAATTGGAGCCTGGCATCTCTCTCGGAGAACTTACTGCTGCTCTTAAAGGAATCCAAGATGGGAAAGCCCCTGGACTTGACGGCCTCCCAGTTGAATTTTACAAGGCCTTTTGGGACATTCTTGGCCCTACTCTACTTGACATCTTTCATGATAGCCTTGAACAAGGTGAATTGCCATTAAGTTGCCAGAGGTCAGTTTTGTGTCTCCTTCCCAAAAAGGGGAACTTGCAAGACGTCACAAACTGGCGGCCTGTGTCACTCCTAAATACGGACTATAAAATATTGTCGAAGGCGCTCACGATACGTCTAAAGGAAGTCATCCCCCTTTTGATTGATATTGATCAGTCTTATTGTGTTCCCGAACGTTCTATTTACGATAACATTTTTTTGGTGAGAGACTTCATCAGTCTCGGTCATACTACATCTCATGGTTTTGGTTTGGTTCTTTCAGATCAAGAAAAAGCTTTTGACAGTGTTAATCATTCTTTTTTGTTTGCTGTACTAAGGAGAGCTGGTTTCGGACAAAATTTTGTTTCCTATGTTAAGTTGTATGAAAATGCATCCTGTCTGTTGAAGGTAAACAACAGCTTATGTTGCCCTTTTCCCTTTAAGCGAGGCATCCGTCAGGGCTGCCCGCTTTCAGGTATGCTCTGCAGTCCGTTACATGCTCCTCCCCAAACCCCGGCCACGGTGTACCTCCGAGCCCCGAAAGGAGTCACGGCAGAAAGATGTGCTATTATGTGTGCCAATGACCAATGGTGAAACCACACCAATCAATTGTTACCAAAAACCAAGTATTGTATTAAAACCACACAATAATAACAAGTAACGCATGTACAAGAAAACCTCACTTGCACAGTAAACACCATATAATTTCTATGATGGTACCACCAATTTCCTGAATCAATAACTCACGGTATTCCCACGTGAGCAATCGGTAACATCCCCCAAAGTCACTGTGTCACGATACCAGGCCAAAGTCGATCCCCTTGGCACTCGCGATCACAAGAAAAGGTCGTACTGAGACCCGAATCCAGAATGGCTAACAGTCGACGCTGCAGAAGAGCCGCTTGGTGAGGTGTCAGGCCGACGTTGGTCCGGTAAAAGTTCACCCAAAAGGTGACTGGGAATTCACACCTTCGGTTCACCAGACAATGACACTGACATGAACGATCAGCGGTTCCCAAGCGGAGAACCGTGAAGAACTGCGAGTTCCCAAGCGAAATCCACGACACACACGAGAACCAGGCGAATGGCTGGTGCGAGGTGAAATGGCGGACGGGCCGGTAATGGAGGCGTACCTGCTCTCCAGCGATGATTCACTTTCGGAACCAAAAGCAAAACCCGTCACGCAGGTTTATCTGCCACAGCAATAACGACACTGTCACAGGAATCTCTTTCCCGGGGAAACCAATATTCGCTCGTGACCAATGTCCACCAGCGTCCGCTCGACACCTTGAAGCAGATCGGCCTTCCTTTTCCGATCTCACTCGATCCGCTCGCCCGCCGCTTCTTCTTCTTCCGTTTTCTTCCTCACCCATCTCGTTTTCCTTCTGAGACATTATTTTTACCTTTGAAGACAGTTATCTCCATTTCACACTCAAACTGTAACAATAATAGTACATGAAACTAAAAATGCTTCAAGTGGATGACAACCACAAAGACGGAAGTGACGAATCCGTAACAAGTGTCTCGGTCGAACCTTTACTAGCTTTGCTCCGCAACTCAGTGGAAGGAGTCTCCTAAAACAAAAAACTACAAAATGGTCACTTCAGCTTATGCGGATGACATTTGTGTTGCTGTTTCCAGCCAAAATGATGTGGGTGAGGTCTCTCGATGTCTGTACCAGTTTGAGCTCACTTCCACGGCAAAAGTAAATTGGAACAAAAGTGTTGCCTTATGGGTGGGCCCCAGCCCGCCTTCCTCAGCTCTGCCTGTGTTACCAGGAGGAATGCAGTGGAATAAAGAGGGTTTTAAATATTTAGGGTTATTTCTAGGAGTCCAAGCATATGAACAAAAAAATTGGGAGGGTTTCTTGGAAAGAATTAAGCAGAAACTAGCTAGGTGGAAACGGTTGCACCACCTTCTATCGCTTAAGGCAAGGGTGACAATAATAAATAACCTGGTGGTTCCATTTATTTGGCATAAAGTTATCCCCCTCCAACCTCCTAGATACTTGGTCACAGGCATTCAGAGGGTTCTAACTCAGTTTTTCTGGGGAGGCCACCATTGGCTTGGACCAGACGTGGTGTGCAGACCCCGAAATGCAGGTGGCCAAAGCTTGATACATGCCCCGAGTCGGATAATGGCTTTCCGCATGTTGACGATAAAGCGTTTATTGTATGGTGAGTGTGTCCCGTGGCGGCCTCTCACAAATGCTTGGCTGCAGGAAGCAGATGGGTTGAAGTATGACCGAGAGCTCTTCCTCGTGGACCTGCAGCATGTCAACACGACTCTGCTCCCCGAGTTTCATCAGAGCCTTTTGCATGCCTGGCAAGTCCTTGGAATACAACGATTAGAGGTGTTCTACGATGCCAAAAATATATGCATGAGCCATTGGTTCTGAAACCTTTATTTCCTGAAATTTCAACCTCCAGGTCATTTATGCATTGCTTCACCAGTAATGGAATAAACAGAGTGCGAGACCTGATGAAGCCTTCCCTAAATGGATGGTTATCCACCGGTTCTCTCAAATCAAATGTGGGGGTTCGGTCATCGAGAATGGTGGACAAAGTTTTGAGAGTTGTGATTAAAACTTTCAGGGAATTAAATATCGGGTGGACTGGGGCAGATGAAGTGGTGGACTCTCGTCTCTATTTCCCCGAGCTCCAAATCACCTCAAAAAAACAACAGTGTGTCTTCTCAAATTCAGATGGTTGTGGTGTGTTTCATGTGATGGGGAAAAAAGTTATTTATGGGATATGCCAAGAGGTGCTTATGCCGGGTTTCACAAAACCTTAAAAAAATTGGTGGGAGGAGATCATTCCGGCTAGTTCGTTCCTATCTCCAGTGTGGAAAGAGATGTATAGGTCTCCAACTTTAGGTCGAACCGGAGACTTAAATTGGAGATTAGTTCATCAGGCCCTGGTCACCAAATACTTACTTAATAAGTTTGATCCCTCTGTACAGAATGTTTGTCCTTTTTGTGAAGAGGCTGAAAATGTGACCCATGCTTTCGTGGAATGTAGGAGATTGGTACCCCTTTTTTGTTTCCTCCAACAGTTATTTTATAAATTTAAGTTTGTTTTTTCTGTTCCAATTTTTGTGTATGGCATTGGAAGGAGCACCAAGAGCAAGACAGCGATGCCTTTTTAAATTTTCTGTGCGGGATTGCTAAACTTGCAATTTATAAAACTAGGAAGATCAAATTGAGTGGCAGAGATGAAAATGTGCTCTTTTGCTTTAAAGGAATAGTGTCGACCCGGATAAAATTAGAGCAGTTTTACCATTTGAGTTTCGGCAGTGTGAACGACGATTTTTTTTACAGATGAGGTGTTGAGTGTGTTTTTGTAAATTTTACTTATGCTCAATGTCTACATATACATGTACAGTCACGTGAAAAAGTAAGTACACCCCATGTAAAGTTTTGACTTTTTCAACATATTTCAACATACAGCTATTTGATCTTCATTTCAACAATATTGATAGATATACAAATATCATGAAACATTTACATTTTGTAGTCCATTGTATAATTTAAATAAACATAAATGCAAATTTCGCATGTGGAAAAAGTAAGTACACCCCTACATTTATCACTACTTCAAATGCCTAAAATTAGAATCAGGTGCACCAGCTCAGGTGCAAATAATTAGAACATCATTGGAGAGGATCTTGGAGGACCCTGTCTTATTTAAACCTCAGACATTTAGTTTGGTTTGCCCTTTGTTGTTGAAGTGTGCGGCGTCACCATGCCTAGATCAAAAGAGCTCTCTGAGGCCTTCATAAAGAAGGTTATAGATGCCTACGAGTCTGGGAAGGGATTTAAAAAGATATCCAAACAATTTGAAATCAATAATTTGACTGTCCGGAAGATCATCCACAAGTGGCGAAGATTCCAAACAACTGCCAACTTGTTCAGGCCAGGCCGCCCCAGCAAGTTCAGCCCGAGAGCAGACCGCAAGAAGCTGAAAGAAGTATCTAAGGACCCCAGAATGTCATCACGTGACCTATAGGTAGCTCTTGCCACTTTTGATGTCAAAGTGCACGAGTCTACCATTAGAAAGAGGCTGCACTAATTTGATCGACATGGGAGGTGTGCCAGGAGGAAACCTTTGCTGTCCAGAAAGAACATCAGGGCAAGACTAAAGCTTGCCAATGAATACCTAGGCAAAGACCAGCACTTCTGGAACAATGTGCTCTGGACAGATGAGTCAAAGGTAGAGCTATTTGGCCACAGTACCAGAAGACATGTTTGGCGAAAACCAAAGACAGCATTTGACCACAAGAACCTGATACCAACTGTAAAGCATGGTGGTGGAAATGGTTTGGTTTGGGGACAGCTTTGCTGCATCAGGGCCTGGGCAGCTCACCATCATAGAATCCACTATGAATTCTTCATTGTACCAGAGGGTGCTTGAGGATAATGTGAGGCCATCTGTCGGAAAGTTGAAGCTCAACCGAAGGTGGAAGTTGCAGCATGACAATGACCCTAAACATACCAGTAAATCCACCAAGGAATGGCTGAAAAGAAAGAAATGGAGGGTTCTGGAAGGGCCAAGTCAAAGCCCGGATCTAAATCCCATCGAGATGTTGTGGGGGGATTTGAAACGAGCTGTGCATGCAAGAAACCCCTCAAACATCGCACAGCTGAAAGAATTTTGCATGGACGAGTGGGCAAAAATTTCTCCCAGTCGATGTCAGAGACTGGTAGACAGTTATAAGAAACGCCTACTTGAGGTTGTTTCTACCAAAGGGGGCAATATCACCTATGAGAACCAAGGGTGTACTTACTTTTTCCACATGCGAATTTTGCATTGATGTTGATTTAAATTATACAATGGACTACAAAATGTAAATGTTTCATGATATTTGTTATATTATATCACCTTTATCTATCAATATTGTTGAAATGAAGATCAAATAGCTGTATGTTGAAATATGTTGAAAAAGTCAAAACTTTACATGGGGTGTACTTACTTTTTCACGTGACTGTATATATATCTTTTTTGCTTGTACAACTTCCTTTTCTTGTAAAGATTTGTGGTGTTTTCCATGTGAGTTTTGATACTTTTATAATAAAAGCACACAAAAGTCTCTCTCTCTCTTTTTTTCTCTCTCTCTCTCTCTGTCCCTCTTTCTCTCTCTCTCTCTCTCTCTCTCTCTCTCTGTCCCTCTTTCTCTCTCTCTCTCTCTCTCTCTCTCTGTCCCTCTTTCTCTCTCTCTCTCTCTCTCTCTCTCTGTCCCTCTTTCTCTCTCTCTCTCTCTCTCTCTCTGTCCCTCTTTCTCTCTCTCTCTCTCTCTCTCTGTCCCTCTTTCTCTCTCTCTCTCTCTCTCTCTCTCTCTCTCTGTCCCTCTTTCTCTCTCTCTCTCTCTCTGTCCCTCTTTCTCTCTCTCTCTCTCTCTCTCTGTCCCTCTTTCTCTCTCTCTCTCTCTCTCTCTCTCTCTCTCTCTCTCTCTCTCTCTCTCTCTCTCTCGCGCCCCCTGCTGGCCGTTCGTGTGTTGGGCGTGGCAAGATGGCGTGCACTGGTGTTCGTGTGCTGTAGCTCCGTGCTTGTGTTGTGTTGTCCCCCCCCCCCCCCATTCCTTCCTTTCCTATCGCACTTTTGTCGTGTCCTTCTTTACCACCTGTATCCCTTTCCCCCCCCTTGAGACAGAGAGAGTGAGAGAAGAGCCCAAAGGTGAGAGCAGACCCGTTCGGTTCAGTTTACCTGCTCCGTCGGTGCTGTTTACCTTACTCGCGTCGTGTGAACTTTATTATTCATTATTTCATTTCGACTTTATTTATTTTGTGTCCTTTCCGCCTGGTCAAGGTGGAAAGGTGAGACATCGCCGTTATGGCGAGTGTTCGTGCACGGCAGGAAGGGTTTGAAACCCTAACAAGGAAGCATGCTTTCGTGTGTGTCCCTCCCGAAGGTGTTCCTACCGAGGACATTATCCTAGCTGTAGGGAATGTTATCGGCGATGAAAATGTCCGCGCCGCGTCGCGGATGAACCAAAAGTTTGTTGTTTTCGTGTCGGACGAGAAGTTCGTGCATGATGTTGTTAGTACCGGTCTGTCATTGAAAGGTGGGCAGTTCGTCATGGTTTCCCCGATGGACACACCGGCGATTAAAGTTATTATTTCAAATGTCGCTCCGTTTATCACAGATGATAAATTAATGGCTGTTCTGACCCGGTATGGAACTGTTGTTTCCCGAATCTCGATGATTCCCCTGGGATGTCGGGATGAACGAGTGAAACATGTTATGAGTTTCCGGAGACAAGTATTCATGGTGCTTCCTGATCGCGGCGACGATACAGGACTAAACATCTCGTTTAAAATTTCGGTAAATGATCGTCAATATCAAATGTACGCTTCGTCAGGCACCTTAACGTGCTTCCTTTGTGGAGCCTTCGGACACGTTAAAAGGTTTTGTCCCAAAGCATCTTGTACGAAGTGCGGCAAATTGGGACACACCAATGTGGGCTGTAAAAAAGAAAACGCCCCGACCGTGCTTCCTCATGCCTCGACCGTGCTTCCTCACGCCTCGACCGTGCTTCCTCACGCCTCGACCGTGCTCCCCGACGCTCAAACCGTGCTCCCCGACGCTCAAACCGTGCTTCCTGGCGCTCAAACCGTGCTACCTGAAGCCCCGACCGTGCTTCCCGACGCCCCGACTGTGCTTCCTGATGTCCCAACTGTGCTTCCCGAGGTCCCGACTACGCTTCCCGAAGCCCCAACCGTGCCACCTGAAGCCCCAACCGTGCTACCCGAAGCCCCAACCGTGCTTCCCGAAGCCCCGACTATGCTTCCCGACGCCACGACTGTGCTTCCCGACGCCCCGACCGTGCTTCCCGACGCCCCGGTGCTACCCAAACCCAGTGAGATGGCACTTGGTGATGCTAGTACTGCTGACGAACCCATGAATGAAGAACTTGTCATACTGACCAAAAAAACGGAAAGCACCACTAACAAATAGCCCCGATGGTGCGATAAAGAAGGCTGTCTTGGGCAGAGACACTGTCTCTGCAAAAGAGGGCAAAACGTTTACAGCAAACGAAAATATCGAACGCCAAAGTGGTAAAGAAGATGTTACTGATTTCCCAAGCTCTGAGAATAAAGCCGACATTGATCCGAACAATGCGGCCATTTTTGAGCCTGAACGCGAAACCCCACCGGTCCCCCCTCCAGTAGCTGAGCGGACTGGTGACCAAACAAATTGCTCTGTCTCACAAACAGAAATCGTAACCCCGGCTACGCAGAGATCTGCAGCCATTTGCCAAAGCACACATAAAGAAAGTAAGCACCAGTCTGCTCGTGAGTGTGCACCAGAGTACCCAACGAAATCTCAGGAGATGCCTCCAGAGGAGCTTGTGAGAGCTGCAAGTAAGGCCCAAGATCCAGGTGGGACATTATCAGACCTGTCAGAGTCTGAGGACGAGGTGGAAGTGACTGAGCTGTCACAGTCATCAGCATCTCAGTCACAGATACCCCCCCAACACGTCGTGTCGTTTCTAGCCGAAACGTACAGACAGCGTAACATAGTCATTAAAGACCATTTTGACGATTTGGCTGCATTCATCCACACTGCAAAATCCATAATTAAAACGCCTGAACAATTCGACCTGAATAAGTCACAATACCACAGGTTAAGAAAATTCATCACACGTGCAGGTGTAGAGTGTTCCCAGCCACAGGCTGATTTCATCAATACAGGATGAAAACTATAAAACTCGCAACCTTAAATATTAACGGTAGTGGTGCTAGACACCTCCGCCAGGTCCAAGTAAAAAACATATTTCAACGGAAAAAGGTGGATGTGATCTTACTTCAAGAAACTCACATCACACCAAATGTGGAACATAACTGGCATCAACTTTTTAAGAGCCAATGCTATTTCAGCAATTTATCAGCTTCATCTGCTGGAATCGGCTTCTTGCTGAAGCCAGGCCTCGTGTGTGAGTCATGCCATTTTCAGGAGGTAATAAATGGTCGGCTTAGCTCTCTCAAACTAGTAAGCCATAACTTCCATTACACTATTTTTAATGTGTATGCGCCAAGTGATAGCGTAGAGCGTAAGTCCTTCTTCACCGCAATGATAAATCACTTAAGATCAGTTGATTTTGATCATTGTGTGTGTGTCGGAGGTGATTTCAATTGCACCTTCGACCCATCGGTTGACAGAAATTCTGCCGAACCCCATCCTGAGTCCCATGTACACTTATCCAATTTTTTTAGCACAATGGGCCTCGTTGATGTTTGGCGGTTGCACCACCCAAGCACATCCCAGTACACCTGGTGTCGATGCGCCAATAGTCGAGTATCCTTGGCAAGGCTTGACAGATGGTACATCAACGTACCCTTTAAAAATACTGCGGTTTCTTCAAATATTTTTCCTTCCGTGTTTTCAGACCATCATATGGTAACCCTAAACCTTTCCTTTCCTCAACCCGCAAGTAGGAGCGCTTATTGGAAGTTTAATGTTAGACTTCTAGAAGATGGTATGTTTAAGGAAGCCTTTCGTGTTTTCTGGGCAAGTCTAGTAGCAAAGAAATCTTCCTTTTCTTCATCCAGCATATGGTGGGATAACATGAAATCTCAAATTCGGGTTTTTTGTCAATGTTTCCAATCACACAGCACAAACGACAAGCACATTACAATGGCCCGGTTGGAATTGGATATTCTACATTTGGAGAATAAATTGGCCCATGAAAACAATGACGCCAATTACCGGTTATTGCTTGTAAAGAAAGCTCTTTTAAGGGAGTTAGTTCAAGAGAAAGCAGCCGGAACATTAATTCGACTTAGAATACGGAATGTAAAGTTATCAGACACCCCAAACAAGTCTTTCTTTCATTTAGAATCCTTAAGCAAGCCATCACGGCTAATCTCTTCTGTTTTGGACTCAAGAGGCAACGTTGTTGTCAACGAAGATGATGTTAGAATAAACATTATTGAATTCTTTACAAAACTTTTTGAGGAGCAGACTGTTTGTAATGATACAATGATGGATTTAACCTCTCACCTCCCCTCCCTAACTGAGGCTCAACGGTTGGAGCTTGACCTACCAATCACCCTCCTTGAGCTAACCTGTGCTCTTGCTGCCATGGATTCAGGGAAAGCTCCGGGTATTGACGGTCTACCTCCCGAATTCTTTCTGACATTTTGGGACCTTTTAGGGCCTGAGTTGCTGAATGTTTTGGACACTTCTATACAGACTGGTATAATGCCGCTGAGCCTAAGAAGAGCCGTAGTGTGCTTGCTCCCGAAAACTGAAGATCCCCGACTTTTGGTGAACTGGCGACCGATCTCCCTGCTGTGCACAGACTACAAGCTTTTTTCAAAAGTACTAGCTAATCGACTAAAAAAGGTTATCGGTGATCTAGTACTGCCAGAACAGAGTTACTGTGTTCCTGGAAGATCCATCCATGATAATATTTCTTTAATTAGAGATCTCATTGATGGTAACCGTGTTAAAGAAGACTTTGGAATGATGTCGCTTGATCTTGAAAAGGCATTTGACAGTATCGACCATAAGTTTATGCATCATGTGTTACAGGCATGCGGCCTCGGAGCAAACTTTCGTTCCTACATTTCCTTGCTATACACGGATGTATTTAGTTTAATTAAGATTAATAATGTGCTGGCTCCCCCCATCAAGGTTCGGAGAGGGGTCCGGCAAGGGTGCCCAGTCTCTGGTTTATTGTTTGCTCTTTCTTTAGAGCCTCTTCTCAATCTACTGAGAAAGAAGATTTCTGGAATAGCACTCACTCCCATGAGTGCACCGCTAACCCTATGTGCTTATGCGGATGACGTCTGCATCTTTGTAAAAGATAAGGATGATATCGATATCGTTGTTGAGTGCCTGTCAAAGTTTCACGCTGCCTCCTCTTTAAAAATCAATTGGAACAAGAGCAAGACGTTATGGATACCCTCCCTTTATCGCAACCTTCTTCGGCCTGTACCACAGCCGCCCCCATCCCTCCCCGCAGGGTTGCTGTGGGGAAGTGAGGGAATTAAGTACTTGGGCATATTCCTTGGTTCCCCACAGTATGCTCAAAGAAATTGGGACGGGGTAATTGAGCAAGTGGGAGAAAGATTGAACCGATGGAAAAGGGTTTTACCTCATTTGTCCTTCAAGGGCCGTGTGCTAGTGATCAACAACTTAGTTGCCACAATGTTGTGGCATAAGTTCATCTGCCTGCAACCGCCGGAGGCCCTACTCAAAGCACTCCAGGGCAAACTGGTGGACTTCTTCTGGGGAGGCTACCACTGGCTACGACCCGATGTGATATGTCGCCCCTCGGCTGAGGGTGGCCACAACCTCGTCGACATCAAAGCCCGCCTAATGGCCTTCCGGCTGCGGTCCATTCAACGTCTCCTCTACATGGAACATCTGCCAGGCCGGCTCCCTGCACGCCTTGTACTGCAGCGAGCGGGTAGGCTCGGGTACGGGTTTGAACTCTTTCAAATGAACCTCCAGCATGTCGACATATCGGTTCTCCCTGCTTTTTACCAAAGCCTCTTAAATGCCTGGCAGAGCCTTTCTGTGAGTCGTCAGGCGGACACATATGTAACGAAAATGCTGGCACACGAGCCTTTGTTCTATAACCCTCTCTTTCCCGACATTCCAAAGAGTCGAGATTTTTGCCAACACTTTATAGCAGCTGGTATTGTGAAGGTGCGGCATCTCCGACATGACTCAGGGTATGGTTGGAAATCCGTAAGTGAAATCGCCGACCTGACAGGGATTTGGTCCCATAGGATGATTGCAAAAATTTTGAGGAAAATGATTCAGTTGGGACGGCAACTTGGCCTAACTTGGACTCGAGGTACAGAAGAAGATCCAAATGAGCCGACAGTGCCTAAATTAATTGTTGAACCCATTCAAAACGATTTGCCCCCTGTTAGCGATGGGTCAAAGCTTTTCCAGACAATGGACAGCAAGGGCATCTACAAGATGTGCCTCAAGCTGTTAAATGGGAACCCGTCGCTAAATGGAGTTACCCGATGGAAAGGATTGTTACACGGAGGACCCCCCTCCGAACCTATCTGGGAAGCCATGTACAGTGAGCCCACATCCAAAAGAACAGGTGATCTCCAGTGGCGTTTGGCCCACTGGATTGTTCCCTCCAACATGTTTATTAGACATTTTTCTCCTGTATCTGTTTGTTGTCCCTTCTGTGCAGTCAATGAAGATTTGTTTCATGCATTCATAGACTGTGTACGATTATTTCCTTTGTTTCATTGGTTGAATTATATTGCACACAAAATGCATATTACTTTTTCTTTGAGAAATTTCATCTTTTGTTTTGCCCCTAAACAAGATCCTGTATCTAAACTGTTTAGTTTCCTAATAGCAACTGCGAAACTTGCTGTTTATTTAACAAGAAAAGATAAACTATCTGGCAAACCGACAGAGCACTGCAATATCATGTTGTCTTTTAATGCATTGGTCTCAGCAAGATTGAAACTTGAGTTTACCTTTTCCAACGTGACCGGAAATCTTCAAAACTTTATTGATACTTGGTGTGTCGGTGGTTTTTGTGGAGTTGAAGAAAACGAATTGAAAATACTGTTATGAGATACTGATTATGTTTCTTATTTGATGATCATTTGGTGGTTCTTCTTTTTGTTGGCAGTATTGATTTGATTGTAAAACACGTATATTGTTACTTTTTATATTTTTATAATAAAAAGACTCAAAAGTCAAAAAAAAAAAGTCTCTCTCTCTCTCTTTCTCTCTCTCTCTCTCTCTCTATCTTGCGCCCCCTGCTGGCCGTTCGTGTGTTGGGTGCGGTGTCATGGCGTCTGTTCGTGTCTTGGCATTGTAGCTCCGTGCTCGTGGTTTGTATCTTTACCCTCCCCTTACCTTTTCTCACCTTTGTTCCGTCTTTTGTGTGTCACCCTTCCACGTTATCATACCCCCCCCCCCCCCTCTTGAGAGTGAGAAAGTGAGAGAGCACACGTGGTGAGACCGGTAAAGGTTCCCCCTTAGGGCGGTTCCCTCTTCGGGTTTTTTTCGCCTCGTGTTACAAATCATAATCCTTTTTCCGTTTCTTTTTTCGTAAATATTTTTATTTTTCGTTTGTTTACTGGAGCTTTTTGGCTTCATTAACCCTTTATACATTTATCCTTTGTTTAAACGTGTAAACGATGGCGGATAGCTCTCGTTACACGTCTCTTGAAGCGCTAACCCGGAAGCATGGGTTAGTTTGCTCACCTCCATCGGGAATCGATGTGGAGGCCATTATCCTTGCGGTCGGAGAGTTAATCGGTTTGGATAATGTAAAAGCGGCTTCTCGCATGAATAAACGCGTGGTAATCTTTGTTTCCACAGTGCCCATGGTTGCTCAAATAGTCGAGCACGGGCTATTCTTTGCTCCCGACGTGTTTGTTCAGGTATGTCCACTCGACACGCCGGCAGTTCGGGTTTCTCTCTCTAACGCTCCTCCGTTCCTTAAGAACAAAGACCTGGTTACTGAACTAAACAAACTTGGTTCTGTTGTCTCTTCAGTTACTTTGGTTCCTGTACGAGGGAAAAATAACCGTTTAAAACACGTCATGTCCTTTCGTCGTTTTGTTTATATGATTTTACCGCGTGGTGTAACCTCTTTAAATGCGGTATTGCCTTTCAAGGTCGAAGGTCACACTTATCGGGTCTTTGTCTCCACAGAGTCTCTAGTTTGTTTTGAGTGTGGTCAATATGGTCATTTAAAAGACTCGTGCCCGAAAAAGTCCGCAGATAGAGCCACTAGCCTGAATGGTGATGAACAGCAGGGCTCTACTGAGATCGTTGTCGATGAGGTAAACAGTATGGGTGGTGCTGATGCAAACCCCATTGTAGACAAACAGAGAACCAGGAAAAGAACCCTCCCACCTTCTAGCGACCTCAACGAGCCTGATACTAAGGTCTTGGCCTGTCCTCCAACCTTCGCTCAAGTGGTTAGTGAAGGTTATGGTGGAGCGCGACCTCCTCCTCAGCAGTTTCCTCCAGTTGAGGAAATTGCTCAACCTCCCCCGCCTTCAGAATACTCTGAGGGTAATGTGATAAATGCTGAAAATGTATGTGTTGGCCAGACAGCACCTGAGTCTCTCCAGTGTTCTGAGGGTAAACCTCCATGTGAGGTTGAGCCTCCATGTGTGTCCCCTGATGAAGCTTGTGTTGATTGTGCCACCCCTCCCTCTGTGGGGAGTGGTGAGTGTGTTGGAACTAGTGATCTGTCTGTGGAATCCTCCATTGAGGCAGCTGAGCCTTGTCAAGCTCATGGTCAGCAGGGCGATAGTGCTGAAGTCTCAGATTTTCACGTCGATGAGCCTGTTGCCTCAGCAATGGACTCTCAATGCAATGATTGTGACTCTGATGGGGGTTCTTCCATTGCCTCACTGAGTGATGGTGAGGCCGACTTCTCATCGGAGCATGTCTCTGGAGGCTCCGTCCCTCCTGCTGAAATCGTGGATTTCCTACAAAAAACTTACCGTAAAAAGCGCGTGAAAATCTGCGATTTCTTCGTTGATACTCACGCCTTCATTAGTGGGGCTCAGGAAGTTGTACAACAATCTGCGGCCCTTCATATTTCTGATCAATCACTGAAAAGACTGAAGAGGTACCATGTCACAGCAAGGAAAGAATTAAACCTGTAATGGCTGTGTTGCTGCCTATGTTTCTATGAACATAGCAAGCTTGAACATTAATGGTGGGCGCAGTCAGCTGCGTCGGTCCCAACCTGTGCAATTAGCCAGGAGGGAAAAGATTGATGTACTTTTATTGCAAGAAACCCGTGCCACTGCAGACTGCATGGCTGATTGGCAGCAACAGCTGATTGGCACTTGGTTTTTTAGCAATACAGATTCTGTGAGTGCGGGTATTGCTTTTTTTGTCAGTTCACGTTTGTCTGTCTCCCCCCCCATCTTTAAGGAAATCGTACCAGGCTATCTAGCCTCTGTAGAGCTTGAATACAATCAGCAACGATTTATGTTTGTTAACGTCTATGCTCCAAGTGATAGCACAGATAGAGGAACTTTTTTTAATCAGTCCTTTAATTTCCTGAGACACCTCTCTTCTGATACGTTGTTGTGCTTAGGGGGTGATTTTAACTGTACTTTAAACCCAACTTTAGATAGGAACAGTGCAGAGCCACATCCAGCTTCAAGTAGGCCTCTTTCCAGTATAACTTCGCGGCATGACCTCAACGATGTATGGCGGCAACAACACCCAAACCTGCAGCAATTTAGCTGGTGTCGGGTTTTACTAAATCATCTTTCACTTGCTCGTCTTGATAAATTTTATATTCCTAACTCTGCTGTCAACCTTGTGACATATACGGCTATTGTCCCTTCAGGCTTCTCTGATCATTCTTTGGTAAAACTGTGCTTTTCCTTTCCTCGCTTCAAACGCCGCACTCTGTATTGGTCTCTTAACACCTCACTTCTGAGCGATCCTTTCTTTAAATCATCCTTTGTGGTTTTTTGGGACAAGGTTGTGGATTTCCAACATCGTTTCCTAAATCTCTGTCAGTGGTGGGACTATGCTAAAGCGCAGATCCGTGTTTTCTGTCAGCAATACAAAACCAATTGCTCTCAAAGTAAACAATTATGTATTGATGCCTTGAAACAAGAAATTCTACGATTGCAGGAAGGTGCTGAGGTCCTCAGTGATGAAAGACGGTGTCAACTCCTCTTTGAAAAACAAACTCTGCTTAAGGAATTAATTCAAGGAAATGGTATTGGTGCCTTAGTCAGGCTGAGAGTTAATAGTTTACTGTCGTCAGACACATGTTGTAAAGATTTCTTTAAGTTTGAGAAGACGATGAAGGCGAGCCAGCAAATGCTTAGTCTTCGGGCTAGTGATGGGCATATTCTTAGTGATAATACGGAGATTGTTCACTTTGTTCGGTCTTATTTTGAGAATGTGTTTTCCTTTAAGCCCAATGATGTGCCTGCAATGCAGAATATTACGACCAATTTACCGCAGATAGATGAGCATCAACGGCATGTCTTGGATGAGAACATTACTCTCGGTGAACTTAAAACTGCGCTCGATGGCCTTGCTGATCATAAGGCTCCTGGTTTTGATGGGCTACCAGCTGAATTTTATAAAACCTTTTGGGACATGCTTGGTCCTGCTTTGCACTCAGTGTTTTTATACAGTCTGCGTGAGGGATTGTTACCCCTTAGTTGTCGGCGTGCAGTTGTTTGCCTTATCCCTAAGAAAAACGACCTGCAATTGATACAGAACTGGCGTCCAATCTCTCTTCTCTGCACAGATTACAAGATTTTTGCCAAAACGCTAGCTAACCGTGTAAAGACTGTTCTAAGCACAGTTATACATCAGGATCAATCGTACTGTGTTATGCACAGATCTATGCACGATAACATTTTTTTGGTACGAGACCTGTGGGATGTGTGTGCATTTCAACAACAACATACCGGTCTCTTTTTTATTGACCAAGAAAAGGCTTTTGACTCTGTTAATCATGAGTATTTGTTTCACATTTTAAAGCAATTTGGTTTTGGGGCATCCTTTATTTCATATGTATCCTTATTGTATAATCACATTTTTAGCTTGATCAAAATCAATGATGGTCTCTGTTCACCTTTGCGGATTGGGAGGGGAATTCGGCAAGGCTGTCCCTTATCTGGAATATTGTACTCTCTTTGCATTGAGCCCCTTTTGATTCGTTTACGATCTTCTCTTATGGGATTTTCAGTGACTCCCTCAGAAAATCCCGTTATCATTTCGGCCTATGCTGATGATGTATGTGTTGCTGTTCGCAGCAGTAATGACATTGCTCTGCTATTTGAGTGCCTACGGGTTTACTCTCAAGCATGTACAACGCAAATTAATTGGTCGAAATGCAAAGCAGTTTGGGTCGGCGGTACGCCACCTTCTGCCCTTCCAATTCTCCCTATGAATTTGACATGGGAAAAAGAAGGTGTGAAATACCTCGGTGTTTACCTTGGAACCCCAGGCTTTGTCAAAAGGAATTGGGATGGTTTGCTCCACAAAATCAGCAACAAATTAAACAGATGGAGAGGAATTTTGTCGACCTTGTCTTTCCGAGGTCGTGCACTGGTCATTAACAACCTGGTGGCCCCTCTCTTATGGCATAAAATGATTGCCTTGCAGCCACCTGCAACGTTGGTGTCGTCAATCCAAAAATGTTTACTTGACTTCTTTTGGGATGGCAAACACTGGCTAAAGCCAGAGACTATTTGCCTCCCACTGGCAGAAGGTGGTCATGGGCTTGTGGACATTCTTTGTCGGGTGATGGCCTTCCGAGTCTCCACAGCTCGTCGTTTTATATTTCTGGAGGCCTTGCCCTGGAAATCGACTGCAAACTGTATACTAAAACAAGCCGGCATGCTTGGGTACAATTGTGAACTCTTCTTCATGGAGCTGCAACATGTCGATGCTTCGCTGCTCCCTGACTTTTACCAAGATGTCTTGAACGTCTGGCGGTCCATTTCAATAACTCGCCAAATGGAGACATACAACAGTGAAAGGTTCCTCCGGGAACCCCTTTTCTACAATGCCCTCTTTCCTGCTATTCCTCGCTCACGTGCCTTTGTGCAACGTTTTGTGAGTGCTGGCGTGAAAACGACTCGGGACCTTCGTGACTGTAACAGGAACAGTTGGTTCTCCGCAGGACATCTTCAAGTAAGAACTGGCATCAGATCTTTGAGGAGCGTAGCCAAGGTCCTACAGGAAATCCTGTGTGTTTTTAGGCACCTGGGCCTGAGCTCAACCGCCAACAATGGTGACCACCGTACACCACCACAGATCTGTGCTAGCTCTAGCCTGCCAGCTGATAGCACCACAACATCTATCTTGCTATCCTCATCGCCACTTTCCAGCAAGGATAAAAAGAGACTGTATCGTTTGTGTATCTCAGTTCGGTTTCCCTCGTTACAGCCTCTTTCTTTTGGGGCTCGATGGAAAGAGAAACTGCCTTCTGGGTCTCCCTCCCATCCGCAATGGTCTGCAATGTATGTTTCACCGATTGTTAAAAGGACTGGTGATATTGCTTGGAGACTCGCCCATATGGTGTTGCCCTCCAATGTTTTATTACATCGTTTTAATGAGGATAATTCAGTGGAATGCCCCTTTTGTATGATTTCTGAAGACCTTTTCCATGCTTACGTAGATTGTGCAAGACTCTTTCCCTTCTTTGGTTTTTTATCAACTTTTTTTAATCGTATGAACTTTTCTTTTTCTACACGTGTTTTTATCTTTGGAACACCACTTAGTTATAAAAAACGCTCTGAGACTGCTCTTGCTAATTTCTTAATTTCTATTGGAAAATTAGCAATCTACAAAACAAGAAAAGCAAAGCTCCTGGCAAATGCTGATATTTTATGTGATGTGGTAATTGTGTTTAAGGCTCTAGTCATGGCAAGGTTACGCATGGAATTTTCTTTTTTCCAAATGAAAGATGATTTACAAACCTTTGTGGAAAAATGGTGTGCAAAGGGTGGGTTTTGTAAACTTGATCATGGTTTGTTAAGTTTTTTATTTTAGTGTTTGGTGTTTTTATTGTTGTTGTTTGGCTGCACATGTTTTGAATTGTGGTGACTTTATTATTTGCATGACTTGTATGGGTTTCTTACCTTTATAATAAAAGAGCTTCAAAAGTCAAAGTCTCTCTCTCTCTCTCTCTCTCTCTCTCTCTCTCTCTCTCTCTCTCTCTCTCTCTCTCTCTCTCTCTCTCTCTCTCTCTCTCTCCACCTATCGGCTGTCGGTGCGCTGGGTGCGCTGTCATGGCGTCTGCTCGCTTCGTGTCGTGAGTGCTCTGTCTTGGCTGTTTGTTCCACCCCCACCCCACCCCCCCCCCCCATTTCGCTCCTTCGTGTGCTTGTTTCTATTTGTAAAGCTTCCCTGTGTTTCCCCTTCTATGTTGAGACGAGAGAGAGAGCCATAGAGCACACTTATCGTGCAGGTTAAGGTAATCGCCGTTTTTGGGCGGTTCCCTGTTGTTTTTTCCCCCGACTTATTTTCTTCACTTCAAACCTTTTTTCTCGCTTATATTTCCTTAGTTTGTTTTTTTAACGCTCCCTTTCCCTAAGCTGGGAAAGTCGGAGTGCATTACTAACTTCTTCTTCCCGAGCTGGGAGAACGAGGTCGAGCCTCGTGTGTCCAAACATGGCGGCTGCTCACTCGCAGCGATATGCAGCGTTTGAGCAATTATCACGTGAGCATGGCATTGCGTGTTCTCCACCCGAGGGTATTACAGTCGAAGCTATTGTTCTCGCGATCGGGAACATGATCGGGTTTGACAAGGTACGTGCCGCATCGCGTATGAACAAACGGGTTATCGTGTTCCTGTCCGATGTAGAGCACATTGCTCTCATCGTACAACAAGGTTTGTCCCTCGACTCCGGACACTTTGTTATGGTTTATCCCTTGGATACTCCTGCTCAGAAAGTGGTTATTTCAAATGCACCACCATTTCTCGATACCGATACAATCCTTGCAGCGCTGCAGCGATATGGGCAATGTGTGTCCCCATTAATAATGCTCCCGCTGGGCTGTAAGGATGAACGTGTCAGTCACGTGATGAGTTTCCGTAGGCAGGTCTTTATGGTTCTCAAAAAGGAATATCCCTCCTTGAATGTTGCTTTAAAATTCACGACAAATGGCCGCGATTACCAAGTATACATCACCACCGACACCCTAAAATGCTTTGGTTGTGGTGCAGTGGGACATATGAAACGGTTTTGCCGCAATCAGAAGGAACAGCCTAACATGGTCGAAACTGGAAACAATGACTCGCAGATTAATGTTAATGTTTCCTGCTCGACAAATGTGCAGGATAAACCAGGTAAACAAGTGGACACGCCCCCTCCCGTTGAACCAATGGACAGCGCAAATGAGGGGTTTGTCACCGTTTCCAAAGTAAAAAAACGTAAATCGGCTGTAAGAAGTGCGTCACCTTCTGGGAAAAGGCAAATCAGTGAAAACTCCATCACTGGATTTCAATGTGAAAACAGGTTTGCCTTATTGGAGGAAAAGGATACCTCCACTAGTACAAACATCATCAAGGAAAAAGTGGATTCTAACTTTCCAATCCCAGTGAGTGTCGCTGATCCTTCAGACAGTGTCATCTCACACGAGGACGTTCATTGTGCAGCTTCCTCCTGTCAATCGCAAGAGGAGGAAAAGCACTTAAAATCTCCCCCTAAAAAAGGAATAAATGAGGAAAATAAGGGCACAGAGAGAATAAAAGAGGATAATTTAAATCCACTGGAGGAGAGTGACATCCATGAATCGAGCATGGTGGTCATGTCACAAACATGCTTGGAGCCCCCCACCTCGCATCCCGAAGAAGCTTCAAATGTGACTCCGGCGCAAAACGTTCCTGAAGAAGTTTACTTTATTGAAACTGAGCAATCATGTGATGTGCGCCAGGAAGCTGAAACACCAATTGATTCCCCATATGAGGAATCTGATGGTGAGGGTCAAGAGGAGTCCTCTCAGATTCTAAAGGCTGTAAACGGCCCTTCGGATGACGAGCTTCGGGACTTTTTGAGAGATTCCTATCGGAAAAGGAACATTGAACTGAAAGATCACTTCCCTGATCTGCAGGTGTTGATTTTTAAATTGAAGGAAATTGTGCATAACCCTGACACTCCAAATTTCACTGATGCTCAGAAGCACCGGCTAAGAAAAATGATCCAGAAAGCTCGGCAGGAGCTTCGTAAATGAGGTCCCTATGGGTTTTTTGATCTATTTAGTTATTTATCTTCTTTCTTTTTCCGAAAGAATGAGTGTTAGTTTTGGCAGTCTAAACATTAACGGTGGTGTTAGTTTAGAACGCAAAGTTCAGGTAAAAGATCTGACCCGGCGTTTGCACCTGGATGTCTTGTTACTGCAAGAAACGCATGGAGATCTGAATGGCCAAGCCCAATGGAGAAGGCTAATGAAGGGCCAGTGGTTCTTCAGTGATATCAATTGTCTCACTGCTGGAATTGCTTTCTTTGTCTCCTCCTCATTAACACTCACACAAGTTCAATATAATGAAATAATTCCCGGACATCTGGCTTGTCTTCAATTCACTGCCAATAATCAAATCTTTGTTTTTGTAAACATATATGCCCCCTGTAAGAATGCTGAAAGGCAAAACTTCTTTCTAAAGCTAGAGGATCTTCTGAGTACAATTGACTTAAATTGCTCTTTTATAATGAGTGGCGACTTCAACTGCACTCTTGACCCTGCGTTAGATAGAAACAGTGCGGAGCCACATCCTAGATCTGCCAAACCTTTGGAGAAAATCATCAAGACGACGGGATTAATAGATGTCTGGCGTATTCAGCACCCTATGCAACGGCAGTTTACTTGGTCTAGATGTACGTCTCAGATGCACACACTAGCCAGGTTAGACAGAATTTATGTCAACACTGTAATGCTTGACAAGATATTGAAATCTGATATCGTGCCTTCTCTTTTTTCTGATCACCTGGCTGTAACCTTGTCCTTTAAGCTTGCTCTGCAGCAACATGGCAGCCCATATTGGAAGTTCAATGTCATGTTGCTGGAAAATGCTGCTTTTTGTGAAGCTTTCAAAGTGTTTTGGATTAGCCTCAAAGAAAGAAAGAATAATTTTGATAACCCGATATTGTGGTGGGACTACGCAAAGGCACAGATCGCTGTCTTTTGCCAACAGTTTAATTACTTCTCTTCTTTCAGTGTAAAAAGGGAGAGGTTCACACTAGAAAAGGAAATAATGAAGTTGCAAACTGATGTGGCAAATAGCCCCAATATAACAAATAATCATTTGCTTAGGGAAAAGAAGACTCTACTAAACAGCCTAGTCGAATACCAAGCAAAAGGTGCAATGGTCCGTCTACGGATGGATCAGCTATATAATTTAGATGCACCGACAAAATTTTTCTTCCATTTTGCTAAAAAGACTACCAATCAAAGGCAAATTGAAACCTTAAAGCTCTCAACTGGTAACACTGTGACGTCACAAGATAATATAAAGAGGGAGGTCTATAACTTCTTTTCAGACCTGTTTATGGCAAATGATGTTGACGATGGCTCAATAAGTTACTTCACATCTGACTTACCCATGCTAAGTGCTGCTCAAAGGGATCAGCTTGGCTCCTTACTTTCCTTGGAAGAGCTTACACTTTCCCTTGCTTCTTTACCTACAGGTAAATCTCCTGGGTTGGACGGCCTCCCAATAGAGTTTTATAAATCCTTTTGGCCCTTATTAGGCCCAGAACTATTGGAGGTCTTTAATAGTTCATTACGTTGTGGTGACTTGCCGATGAGCTGCCGTAGAGCAGTCATTAGTCTATTACCCAAGAAAGGAGACCCTCAGCTCATTGATAATTGGCGTCCAATTTCTCTTCTAACTTCAGATTATAAAATATTTTCTAAAGTTCTAGCTCGACGCATCGCCCCACTCCTAGAGTCATTGATTCAAAGTGATCAGTCTTTCTGTATCCCTAACCGACAGATACACGATAACATTTTTTTATTAAGAGATCTTTGGGATGTGTGTAAAATAAAAAATGACAATCTTGGTTTGATTGTGCTTGACCAAGAGAAGGCTTTTGACCGTGTAAGTCATGTATATCTTTTCAAGGTGCTAGAGTGTTTTGGACTTGGTCCTGTTTTTCTTTCCATGGTAAAACTGCTCTATAATGGCATTTCCTCAATACTCAGAGTAAACTCTGAGCTAACTTCACCTGTAAAGGTTGGAAGGGGTATCCGTCAGGGATGTCCTTTATCTGGTATTCTGTACTCTTTAACCATTGAGCCTCTTTTAATCGAAGTCCGCAGCATCTTAACCGGATGCAAAAATTTGCTCACAAGGCCTGTGAAAGTCTCTGCATATGCTGACGATATTTGCGCCATCGTACATAATAGTGATGAGATAAAGAAACTGGTGGATTGCTTGGACTATTATGGTTCAGCTTCTTCAGCTTTGGTAAACTGGAACAAGTGCCAGGCGATGTGGATGGGCCCATGCCAGCACCCTATGCCTGTCCTCCCGAAACACCTCACCTGGTCCCTCAACGGAATGAAGTACCTTGGTGTTTACATCGGTGATGAAGCAACACAAGCGAAAAATTGGGAGGGTCTCGCTGACTCTCTCGAACAAAAGCTGCGGAAATGGAAAGGTTTGCTGGCTTTGCTTTCATACCGGGGACGAGTCCTGGTCATAAACAACCTAGCAGCATCTATACTGTGGCACAGAATCAAAGCCATTCCACCTCCTGAACGCTTTCTGCTGAATATACAGAAGACAATAATAAACTTCTTCTGGAGTGGAAAACATTGGCTTCGTCCAGAGATCTTGAATCTTCCCTTAGAGGAAGGCGGGCATGGTCTTGTGGACATCGTATGCAGGGCTATGGCATTTGGCATCGCCTCAATCTGGCGGCTTCTCTATGGTCCATCAGACCTAGCCTGGAGGTCCACTGCTCTCCTCCTCCTCCGTCAAGCCGGCATGCTAGACTATTCATTTGGTCTATTCCTAATGAACATGAAATGTATTGATCTGTCCTTGCTTCCACCATTTTACAATATAATTTTGAATGCTTGGCGTGTTTTCATGGTCGATCATGATTATGTTTCCTACACCCAAGAGATGTTTTTCAGAGAGCCTCTTTTCTACAACTCTCTCTTCAAAAGAATAAGAACGGAACGCTCTTTTATTGATTATTTTGTTCAGAATGGTGTCCATCACGTTGCTGATCTAATGATTGAGACAAGGACATGGTTAAGTGCTGCAGCACTTGCAAATAAAGTTGGCATGCGGTCAAACCGCATAATATCTGCTGTGCTATGCGAAATACTTAGCGTATACCGCAAAGTTAAGGTGCACTGGGAGCAATCTGCTCGCACTGGTGATGGCCCAATTGTTTGTGAGCCAAGCCTCTGTTTCCCAAATTTAGAAGTCACCCCCACTGTAATGAATTCTGGTACAATAATAAAATATTTACCAAAAATACATTTTGGATCTGCAGGTCTGGAAAATCGTGCAATATACCAGGCCTGCGTCAAAGCAATCCGGCCCTCCTTAGGAACTTGGCAGTCAAGGAAGTGGCACAATTGCTTGCCTACAGAATACCCCTTCCAACCTAACTGGAAAGCCTATTATCACATACTTATTCCAAAGAAAACTGCCGACCTGTCGTGGAGGTTGGCACATTGGGTATTACCCACCAATAAGCTCTTGCATGTTTTTTCTTCTGAAATATCTGACCATTGTACCTTCTGTGGTGCTCTTGAGACCGTGTCACATGCTTATGTTGAATGTGCACGCTTGATTCCTTTATTTGATTTGCTGCATGAAATGTGCATGAAGCTTTCTTTAAACTTTACTTTGAATTCTTTCATTTTTTGCTTTGCCTCAAACACACACCAAATAGAAGTGGCCCTAGCGAACTTTCTCGTTGCCATGGCAAAGAAAGCAATATATCGCACGAGGAAAATGCAAATTGAAAATCCTATAAGATGTACAGATAACCTCCCGGCCTGTTTTAAAGGACTTGTTTTTGCCCGGATTAAAACAGAATTTTGTTTCTATACATATATGGATAAAGTATTGATCTTCAAAAGTATATGGGCATTGAATAATGCGCTTTGCTCTGTGCAAAATGGTGCGCTGATCACAGATTGATCACTCCTCGAGCATGATATGATTTCTTTGTGAGGAGCAAAACACTTTATTATTTTTTTTCCTGTTCCCTTTCTTGATGGACTAATGGTCTTCATGTAAATGTTCCCTTTAAAATGGTTTTGCTTGTTTTTTAACCTCTGATTTGTGAAATGCTTTGTGAAATGGTTGTATTTATACGTTTTACAAAATATACTTTTTGATATTTTTGTAATAAAAGGATGTAAAAGTCAAGTCTCTCTCTCTCTCTCTCTCTCTCTCTCTCTCTCTCTCTCTCTCTCTCTCTCTGTCCCTCTTTCTCTCTCTCTTGCCATTGTCTCAATGTCTGTCAGTCTCAAACTTGCCATTTATTTATCGAGGAAACGAAAACTGCAGAACACTGACGTTTTAGCTGATGACGTTTTAACTGTTTTTAAAGCATTGGTTACATCGCGTGTTCTTTTTGAGTTTGAAACTCAAGATCCTGCTTCATTTAAAAATCGGTGGTGTGCGAAACAATCCTTATGTGGTATGGTTGGTGGTGTTCTAACAATCAATTTATAAATCTAAAATATTGCTTCTTTGTTACCCCTTTCCTTCCTGGTTATTTCTTTTGATGCCTGTACAAACATCCTTCACCATGTAAAACTTGTTTTCCTTGTAATAAAGGGGAAGAAAAGTCAAAGTCTTTCTCTCTCTCCCTCTCTCTCGCCACCTATCGGCCGTCGGTGCGTTGGGTGTAGCGTCATGGCGGCTGTGAGCAACTGCTCTGTGTTTTGGTGAGTTCGTCGTGATTTTTCCCCCCTCTCCTGCCCTCCCCTGCCCCCCCCCTCCCTCTCCTTTTCCATCCTGTGTGCTTTGGCATTTGTTCTCAACTGTTCTACACCTTTGCCTTCGAGAGAGAGAGGATTGAGAGCGGGCCCATTTTGGGTGCGGCCTACTGGCATTGACGGCGCGTTGTAAGCCATTTCTGTGCTTATAATGCACGTTTATTATTTACTTTAGTTCGTTTATTTAGGTTTGATACCCTCTTGTCCGGCTCGGACAAGCAGGGGGAGGGGGGGGGGGGTATTTTCGCCGGAATGGCGAATGCACGCTCTCGTCGCGATGACTTTGAAGGCTTAACCAGGAAGCACGCATTTGTGTGCGTGCCTCCGGATGGAGTCCCTGTCGAGGACATCATCCTCGCTGTGGGAAGCAATGTTGGGGATGAAAATATACGTGCAGCTTCGCGTATGAACCAGAAAGTGGTGGTGTTCGTTTCGGATGAGGAACTCGTCCATGACGTGGTAAGTGCGGGAATAACCACGGAAAGCGGTCACTTTATGATGGCATCGCCGCTATTAACCCCCGCGACGAGAGTGGTTATTTCTAACATACCTCCATTTATCCCAAATGACAAGTTAATGACCGTGCTATCACGGTACGGTAAAATGGTATCGAGGATTTCAACAATCCCTCTTGGGTGTCGGAATGAACGTGTTAAGCACGTAATGAGCTTCCGCAGACAGGTGTATATGGTCCTTCCAGACCGTGGGGACGACACAGGCCTCAACATCACTTTCAAAATTAATTTTGAAGAGGCAAATTTCCAGCTATACGCATCATCCACCACCTTAACATGCTTTCAGTGTGGAGCGTATGGACATTTAAAACGTTCTTGTCCCAAAGCCTCGTGTGTCAGGTGTGGCAAGACAGGTCACACTGCCATAGTTTGTAAGGAGGAGGCTGCTCTGCTAATGAATACGCCCAGTGGGAGGGAGGTAAACGCTGCTCCACTAATGGATACTCCCAGTGGGAGGGAGGTTAACGTTGCTCCACTAATTGAGATTCCCAGTGGGGGGGAGGTTATCGCATTGCCACCGCCTAAAATTCCTAATGAGGGTGAATCCAGTGTTCCAAGCGTGAACGTATTTATTCCTCTTCAGCAAAATGTTGAAATGGACACTGATAGTAAAGTGGGGACGAGTAAACGAAGGGCTCCGCATGATAGTGACTCATCTGGAGCAGGTAAAAAGGTTATGCTCGATTTGCAGGCTATTAGTGAAAAAACTCTTCAGGATGCACCTGGAATCTCTCTGCAAAGCGCGGACCAAATAAATAAAGAGGAAAACCCAGAAAAGAGCATCAGGGTTCAGCCGCTAAAACAACGCGCTTCCATTACTCACACAGACGACGTTAATGATGTAAATAATTCAGGCCACGATACCGTGAATGGTGCATCATTGATCCAAGCGAATGTCGCCGAACAGGCTGACATCCATAATAAATCTGCCAATATAGCAGAAAAGGGCGGAAACATAAATCCACAGGAATGTGGGAATAATGATTTCCCGCCAATTGAGGAAATCAGTAAACAATGTGCTGATGTTTCCCAAACACAGCACTGCGTGGACCCCCCAGACAAGGGAAGGCTAGGTTGCATAGCAGGAGAAGAAAACAGTATTGACCCAGACCCCATTGGACCACTTTCTGATTTATCAGAATCGGAAGAGGAGGTGGAGGTAACAGCATTATCACAATTAATGCCAGATCAACCCCCAACCCCCTCCCCATATTGTTCTCTCATTCCTCAATGAAACGTATAGACAGCGAAATGTCATCATTGGGGATCATTTCCCTGATTTGGCTCCCTTTATTCAGGCTGCAAAACTAGTCATAAAAAAATCTGAGGAACTAAACCTAACAAAATCGCAGTTTCATCGACTAAAGAAAATCTTAACAAAGGCAAAGAGTGAGTACTCACAGTGTCAGACAAAATTTACTAATGAGTGATGAAGACGCTTAATCTTGCAACACTCAATATAAATGGCGGTGGGGCCAGTCACGTCCGCCAGATCCAAGTGAATAGCTTATTCAAAAGGAAACAAGTCGATGTAATATTACTGCAAGAAACTCATATTATTGAGAAGGTTGAACATGACTGGAGCAGCATGTTCAAAGGTAAATGTTTCTTCAGTAATATGTCATCTGTATCTGCTGGAGTGGGGTTTTTGCTAAAACCAGGACTTGTACCTGAATCTTGCCTCTTTCAGGAGGTGATTCGGGGACGTTTTGCCTCCCTAGAATTGGTGATCAATAGCCTGAAGCTTATTATTTTTAATGTATATGCACCAAGCGAGAGTACTGACCGTAAAGCCTTCTTTACTGAAGTGATAAACCATTTAAACTTGTTTGACCCAAATCAGTGCATATGCATGGGGGGAGATTTCAATTGTACGCTAGAGCCCAAAATAGACAGAAATTCACCAGAACCACATCCCGAGTCCCATGGTGACCTCTCCCAGTTCCTTTCAGGTGGGGCTTTTTTGGATGTATGGCGATTGATGCACCCAAATGACCGGCAGTTTACATGGTGTCGATGCTCCAATGGCCAAGTATCCTTAGCGAGGCTTGACCGCTGGTACATCACCCCACGATTAAGGAATATTGTAACCTCCTCAACTATTACCCCTTCCATCTTCTCTGACCACCACATGGTCACGATGGGCCTATCTTTCCCACAATTCAAACGGAGGAGCGCCTATTGGAAATTCAATACAAGCCTTTTGGATGACACCCTGTTTAAGGAAGCCTTTCGCATCCTATGGATAGCAATAGTTGGAAAAAAGCCCCTCTTTGCTTCCACTAACCTTTGGTGGGATAATATGAAAACTCATATACGACTGTTTTGTCAACAGTTTAATTCCCATATCACTCATGAAAATCAAATCACATTGGCACGGTTGGAAACCGAAATTCTGAAACTGCAAAACAAAATGGCAGAGCAGGAAAATGAGACAAATTATAAATTGCTCCTTGAAAAAAGGACCCAACTCCGGGAACTATTACAGGAGAAGGCTGCAGGACTGCTCGTTAGACTGAGAGTAAAAAGCATTAAAGTATCGGATAGTCCTAGCAAAGCCTTCTTTCACTTAGAAGCTGAAACGAAGCCTCCCCAGCTTATTTTATCAGTTAAGGACCCCAGTGGGAATGAAATTACAAGTTCTGATGGGGTAAAAATCACCATTAGAAAGTATTATTCTGAACTATTTGCTAAAAAAGATATATATGAGGATAAAATAAAATGTTTTACCTCCCATCTCCCAACCCTAACTGAGACTCAACGCCTGGAGCTGGATGTGCCTTTAAGCCTTGATGAATTACAGCATGCCCTGGTTGGAATGGAATCTGGAAAGGCTCCGGGAATTGATGGCCTGCCAGCTGAGTTTTACATGGAATTTTGGGACATTTTGGGCCCAGAATTATTGAATGTAATCCAAGAATCCTTGCGAAAAGGTGTAATGCCACTAAGCCTAAGGAGAGCAGTGGTGAGTCTTCTCCCAAAGTCAGGAGACCTCCGGCGGATGGAGAATTGGAGACCGGTTTCAATAATGTTTACTGACTATAAATTGTTTTCGAAAGCAATGGCAAATCGTTTAAAAAAAGTCATTGGTGATCTGGTTTTACCTGATCAGACATTCTGCATCCCCAGTCGTTCGATTTACGACAACATTTTTTTCGTGCGGGATTTAATGTATGCTCGCCATGACCAAAATGATTTTGGAATATGTTTTCTAGACTTTGAAAAAGCCTTTGACAGCATTGACCATGTTTTCTTGTGCCATGTTCTTGAAGCATGTGGGTTTGGGGTAATTTTCAGGGCCTTTATAACTTTATTGTACACTGACATCTCCAGTGTAATTAAGGTGAACAATGAACTGGTTCCCCCCATAAAGGTTCAGAGGGGGGTACGGCAGGGTTGCCCAGTCTCAGGTTTGGTTTTTGCGCTAGCAATGGAGCCATTTCTTTGCACACTGAGAAAGAATATCTCTGGCCTGACCTGTTTTCCTGGAAGCCCACCAATGACTATATCGGCCTATGCAGATGATGTTTGCGTCATTATAAAAAACCACCAAGACATTGTTGCTCTTGTAAAGTCCTTAAGAACCTTTTTCATGGCTTCATCTCTGAAGGTTAATTGGACGAAAAGCAAAGCTCTTTGGGTACCATACCTTAATAGCTGCCTACCTGTCTCAACACATCTGCCTGCTCTTCCAGAAAATTTGGAGTGGAAAACAGATGGTGTTGATTACCTTGGTGTGTCCCTGGGCTCTACACAATTTGAGAAAAGGAATTGGGAAGGTGTGACTGGAGAAATAGACAGGAGGCTGAACCTGTGGAAAAGAGCCCTACCGCACCTCTCATTTAAGGGCCGAGTCTTAGTGGCAAACAACTTGGTTGCTGCAACGTTGTGGCATCGCTTTGTTTGCCTGCAACCACCAGAAGTGCTGCTGGACAGGATACAGGCCAAACTTGTGGACTTTTTTTGGGGAGGCCATCATTGGCTGCGGCCAAGTGTAATATGCCTTACTTCATCTGAAGGTGGTCAGAGCCTTGTTCACGTGAGATCCCGTCTCATGGCTTTTCGCCTGTGCTCCATTCAACGCCTCCTGTTTGGTGAAAACCTGCCAAACCATGCCTTGGCTTGCCATATTTTACAGCAGGCGGGTAGACTCGGCTATGGTCTCGAAGTATTCCTGACTCACCTCAAGTACGTGAATACATCAACGCTCCCCATATTTTACCAGAGCCTTCTCAGTGCCTGGGAAAGACTTTCCGTGAGCCGCAAAGCGGACACCTACTCCCCAGGGATGTTCGAGGTTGAACCCCTGTTCTTCACTCCTCTCTTCCCTGATGTTCTCAAGAGTCGTCATTTGTGCCAACGCTTTATTGAGGCAGGCATAAACAAAGTATGGCACCTTCGGCCAAACTCCGGTGTCGGGTGGAGGAATGTGGAGGAAATTTCAACCTTGACGGCGATTCGGTCGAAGAGGACAATTGGAACGATTTTGAGGAAGGTTGTTCAAAAACGTCATCAGCTACAGAAACTTTGGACTTGGAATACTTTTGGACACCCCAACGAGTCCCCGTTTCCGAAACTGATTTTTGACTGCTTTCCCAAGGAACTTCCACCTGTTAGCACAGGGACAAGTGTATTGCACGCTGAGAGCAGCAAGAGCCTGTATAGGTGGTGGTTATCTCAAGTTCTTGGTATTCCTCCGCTAAATGGAGTAGCACGATGGAAGAGGCTACTCCCTGCCGGGCCCCCCAATGAACCTGTATGGGAATCAATGTATAGTAAGCTGATCAACAAAAGAACAGGTGATCTTCAGTGGCGCCTTGCCCACTGGATCATCCCATGTAATACATATGTATGGAATTTTGCCCCAATATCTGCATGTTGCCCCTTTTGTTCTGTAAATGAGGATGTTTTTCATTTTTTTATTGGTTGTGAAAGACTTTTTCCTTTATTTGAATGGTTAGACTTTGTGTCGTTCAAAATGAATTTCAGATTTACTTTTCGATCCTTTATTTTTGGGCTCAAAAAGAGACGGCAACACAACAAGGAATATGAACTGTTGTGCTTTTTTGTAGCTACAGCAAAGCTTGCTACTTACCCGTCCAGAAAGGAGAAGCAGAATGGTAAGCCCATTCATCAATGCAAGGTCATGACGTTTTTCAACGCACTGTGTGCTGCAAGGCTAAAACAGGAGTTTGAGTTTTCCAAGAGCATGGGCGAAATCGATGGATTTGTGGAAAAATGGTGTTTGAAAAGTGTCTGTGAAGTCCGCCAAAACGAGTTGGTATTATTTTTCTCATGATTGTTCATAATTTCTACAATTCATAGTATTGCTGCAGAAGATTGCATTTGTTTTCGGTAAAAGTTGATCTGATCAACGCATATATCTGTATTGTTTCCTCGCTTCATCGTTTTCTCTTGTTTTTGGCTTTGTTGATTTTATACACTGTACATCCATGCACTTTATAATTTTTGGAATAAAAGGACGTCAAAAGTCTAAAAAAGTCTCTCTCTCTCTCTCTCTCTCTCTCTCTCTCTCTCTCGCGCCCCCTGCTGGTCGTTGGTGAGTCGTGCGTGGGTGTGGCAATCATGGCTGCTGTGTGTGAGGAGCTGTGAGTACTGTGTTGTGTTGTTGCCTTTCCCACCCCCCTTTTCGCTCCCTCTGTGTCCTTGTACGTGTTTGTGAAGTCTTCCCCGTGTTTTTCCTTCTTTGTTGAGACAAGAGAGAGAAAGAGAGCGCGCATGGTGAGTTTGGTGCGAGTCCTAAAGAACCTTGTGTTCTTCGGGCCTGTGCTCTGCTTGCCGTGTTCTTTATTATCGTCGTTTATCGGCTCCCTTATTCTATTTCTTTTCTTTTTACCTTCGCCTGCAGGCTTTGCTTGCGATAGGTTCTATTTTGTTTTGCTTTTTCAAATATTTCGTTAGTTTTGGTTCATTTATCGCTATGGCAAACAGTCGTTTGCAGAACAGCATTTACGAGTCACTTACTCGTAAAAATGGGGTAATAGTTAGTCCACCCGACGGGGTTCGGGTCGATGACGTCGTGATGGGCTTGGGTGAACTCGTTGGTTTTGAAAATGTGTTAGCAGCTTCAAAGATGAACCAACGAGTTGTTGTTTTTCTTTCCGAGGAGCGCTATGTCGCTCAGGCGGTTGAAACTGGTTTGTCCTTACCGTCAGATATTTTCGTTAACGTTAGTATGTTGGACTCACCGGCGGTGAAAATCACTTTATCTAATTTACCGCCTTTTGTTAAAAACGAACAGATTTTGTCCGTTTTAACACAGTTTGGCACCGTGGTGTCAAAAATCTCCATGATTCCCTTCCGTTTGCGTTCGGATTCTACAGTCCGCCATATCATGTCCTTCCGGCGGCACTGTTACATGGTGTTAAAAAACAATGCTCAATCGCTCAATGCCTCAGCTACGTTGGTCGTTGAAAATCGAAATTATCGAATGTACATCGCAACAGAGACAATGACGTGTTTCATGTGTGGTGCCTTCGGACATTTAAAAGGTGCTTGTCCGAAGTGTATATCCGGTGGCACATCTAGACAGTCAGGAACAAATGCCGATCCTAGTGGCACATCTAGACAGACAGAACCAAACGTCGATCTTCGCAATGATAATGACGCGTCTGGGACGGCAGATCAGCCTTCACATTCGAGCGCGGAAATCGATAATTCACCGGCTGATGACGCGGGTTTTATTACCGTGTCCTCCAGGAGGAGTTATAAAAGAGGAAGCGGTAATGAGGACATACAGGCAAGCGTTTCGAAAAAGATAGCGCCGTCGAATGAACGTAATGTTTCTTTTTTAGAAACAGAAGCTCCTGCAGCTGGTCTTCTGCTGCAGAATAGGTTCAGTGTGTTTGCTGAAATGGAAGAAGACGTTTCCGTTCATTCCTCTCATGAACAAGGGCCAAGCGCAATGCCCCAAGATGTTGTGGTAACCACCCCGGTTATTGAAACTAAAGTCAAGAACCACAAACCTGCTCTCATCCCGCGCCCTGCTGACGATGAAGTGTCTGAGGTAATGGAGGCAGAAGAAGTAGCAGCTCCAGAAGGAGAGTGCAAAGCCTCTGATATAAAAACGTTAATCCCTGTTACGGTTTTTAAAACTCCCACTGTGGAAACAGCTGCCCCTTTAGTAGAAGACGATATTCCCGTTATGAGAGCATCGGTTTCGGTGTGTGGGGGAAAAAATGAAGACCTTTCGGATTACGACTCAGATGGGGCCTCGTCGCTTGCCTCTAGTGCTAGTAGCGAGGTCTGGAATGACCCAGCAATAGCCAAGGAACTGGAGGGTGATGATGATTTATCACCCACGGAAATTCTAAAGTTTCTTCAGGACACCTTTCGAAAGAAAAAGGTTAAAATTACAACCTTCTTCCCGAACCTGTCTGGTTTTATAAACTCCTCAAGACGTCTCCTCCTTAAGGCTGAACAACTTGGTGTGACTGAGTCACAAGTTTTTCGCCTTAGAAAGTGTGTATTGAAAGCTCGGAAAGAGCTACAAGCACACCCTAACTTTCCTGTACATGATAAATCTTCCCTACCTATACCATGACCTTCTCTGTTGTAACTTTAAATATAAATGGGGGACGTTCACCCCTGCGTAAAGCTCAGGTAAAGTTGCTTGTCGAGCAAAAACATTTCGATGTTGCTCTTTTGCAAGAGACAAGATGTAGCTCTTCGTGCATGAGCGAATGGACTCGCATCATGAAAGGACAGTGGTTCTTTAGTAGCTTGACCTGTCCTAGTGCTGGAGTGGCTATTTATTTAAATCCTTCTTTCTGTCCTGAAAATGTCACTTTTAAGGAGATTACTAAAGGGCATTTAGTTTCAGTTAATTTCTTTTATAATGGTTACAAACACACTTTAATAAATGTATATTCACCCAGCACGAGCACAGAAAGATTAGTTTTTTTCACACAGTTAGAAATGTCCCTCACACACTTTGATTTTGATGGTCTTGTTTGTCTGTGTGGGGACTTTAATTGCACACTGTATCCCACCCTTGATCGTAATGGAGAAGAGCCCCACCCATCAAGTACAACACCCTTAAAGAGAGCATTGTCCAAATTCTCCCTTATGGATGTATGGAGGCTCCAGAACCCATCTGCACGGCAATACACGTGGTGCCGATGTGCAAATGGCCGGTTATCTCTTGCAAGGCTAGACAGATTTTACATCAATAATGACTCTCTAAATGTCATAGACTATGTTGACGCCACCCCAAGTGGTTTTTCGGACCATCACATGGTTGTTCTTCATATACTCTCCCCGGCTCGAAATCGTGGCACTGCCCATTGGACCTTCAATGTGAGTTTTCTGCAAGATGACGCTTTTCCTGTCGCCTTCCGAGCCTTTTGGGAAGCTTTACTACTACGGAAGCCTTCCTACTCCTGCCTCGCACAATGGTGGGACAATGCAAAAGCCCATATTAGGACCTTTTGCCAGCAATATAGCTCCTTTTGTACAAGGAATGAAACTGTGCGGCAATCTCTAATTGCCAAAGAAATATTGTCTCTCCATTCAAGCCTTCCAGCTCCCAGTGCCGAAAGGACTAGTTCTCTAATAGCAACGAAGAAAGCACTTCTTGCTCAACTCTGTGCAAAACAAGCCAGAGGGGTTCTAATAAGGCTACGAATGGAGAACTACAGCTCTATTGATACTCCTTCCAAGTTTTTCTTTGCTTTGGAAGCACGAAAAAAGAGAAACCAGCAAATAACTTCGCTGCAGGCACCAGGAGGCCGAACAACACACGATCCAAAAGACATTAGAAGCTTGACAAAACAATACTTCTCTGACTTGTATTGTGCCAGAAACACTAAAGAAGACATGATTCGTTCCTTAACCACTTCTTTGCCCACCTTGTCCGAACCTGCATGTCAACAACTTGACAAGGAAGTGACTCTTGACGAACTTTTTACTGCTTTGCAAACCTTGCCCACAGGTAAAGCTTCTGGACTTGATGGAATCCCTGCAGAGTTCTACAAAACCTGGGATTTGTTGGGACCTGAGTTGCTTGACCTCTTAGTTGATAGCCTACGATCAGGCTTGTTACCAATCAGCTGTCGCAGGGCTATACTTGCTCTCATACCTAAGAAAGGAGACCTCCAGCAACTTAAAAATTGGCGTCCCATTTCGCTCCTCTGCACGGACTACAAGATTTTTTCAAAAGCTCTTGCCAACCGCCTCAAACCTTTGATTGGGGAGATTGTACACCCCGATCAATCCTATTGCATTCCTAAAAGGACAATACACGATAGCATTTTTATTGTACGTGACATGATTGACATTTGTATTGCTGAACATAGAAATGTTGGTCTGGTGTTTTTAGACCAAGAAAAAGCTTTCGACACGATTGATCACTCTTATCTCTTTGCTGTTTTACGGGGGTTGGTTTTAAGGAAAATTTTATTTGTTATATCAAAATATTGTATAACAATATTTTTAGCTTGCTCAAAGTAAACAACATCTTAAGTCAGCCTTTCCCTGTTACCAGGGGTATTCGTCAAGGGTGCCCCCTGTCTGGCCTTCTATACTCCCTATCAATTGAACCTTTACTACATCGTTTACGCACACGGCTACAAGGGTTTTATCCTCTGCCGCTAGAAAATCCCGTAAAGACCATTGCTTATGCGGATGACCTCTGCGCAATTGTGCACTCCGATGACGATGTTCGCGCTCTGGTTGAGTCTGTCGAGGAATTCAGCCTGGCAAGCTCGACTAAAGTTAATTGGGAAAAGAGCAAAGCTTTTTACTTAGGTCCACAGAATGAAACTCCCCCTCCAACCCTACCAGGGCAGCTTGTACCAATGAAGGAATACACTACCTCGGTGTCTTTCTTGGAACTCAAGATTTTATTTTAAAAAACTGGGAGTCGCTGATTACCAGAACTGAGCAGCGGTTGATAAAATGGAGGGGACTATTGAGGCAGCTTTCCTTCCGGGGTCGTACTCTGGTCATTAATAATCTCGCGGCATCAATGCTCTGGCATGTTTTTAAAGCACTGCAGGCCCCAGGTTTTATCCTTAAAAAACTTCAAAGCTCTTTTGTAGATTTTTTCTGGGGGGGAAAGCACTGGCTCCGGCCAGGAATACTAAGCCTGCCGACTGCAGAAGGTGGACAGGGGCTAATAGATGTGACGAGCAAAGTGATGGCTTTTCGCCTCCTTTCAGCACGAAGGCTTCTATACTCCGACGTCCCATGGAAAGCCTTTGCCCATTGTTTGCTTAAGCAAGCTGGGAAACTTGGCTATGGTGACGAGCTTTTTCTTCTCGACGCGAAGCACGTGGATATGACATCGGTCCCGCTGTTCTACCGAAGCATGCTGGAAGCGTGGCAGGCTGTTTCTTTTCGCCGCGACACCAGTGCTTACTCCCTTCAGATGTTTTTAAATGAACCAATATTTTTAAATTCTTTTTTTGATGGGGTCTGTAGTGACAGATCTTTTATGCAAAAGTTTATTGATGTCGGCGTTACCAGAGTAAAACACCTCAGGAACCCCTTTGCACATAGATGGAAGCCAGCTGCTGACATTGCCGTGGCCACCAGTGTGAGGTCCATCAGAGTCATTGGCAGAATTTTCTCTGTGATTTTACGGACCTTTAAGCAAACCGGGTTAAAATGGGACCCAGACATAGAAGATGCCCTCCATCGATCCCAATGTCCTTTCCCAAATCTTTTAATTTTATTTCAAAGTTTTAGGCTCTTTAATCAGATGGAGAAATCCTCAGTGTACAATCTATGTGTTCTCACTCTTTTTCCTGGCAAACCTGCAGAGCCACAAGCTCATTGGCGAGCGCTGCTTCAAGCTAACCGTTTCACAACAATAAAGTGGCAGGTGATGTACAAAGAACCTACTGTCAAGCGCTCGGGTGACCTACAATGGCGGTTAGCGCACCATATCCTGCCTTGCAGCATCCTGTCCCACCGTATATGTCCTGAAAATTCGGAATTGTGCCCCTTTTGCGACACCCCAGAGACCATTTTTCACATTTTCATTGAATGTTCAAGGTTGGCCTCGCTTTTTAAAAATCCTGTCACGTGTGATCCGGGGGCTCGGTTTGACTTTTACACATTGTGTTTTCATATTTGGTTTTAATGTCTTGTATCAATGTAAAAATGAATGTCTTTTAGCAAACTTTCTGTGTTCGGAGGCAAAACTTGCCATTTATTTATCGAGGAAACGAAAACTGCAGAACACTGACGTTTTAGCTGATGACGTTTTAACTGTTTTTAAAGCATTGGTTACATCGCGTGTTCTTTTTGAGTTTGAAACTCAAGATCCTGCTTTATTTAAAAACCGGTGGTGTGCGAAACAATCCTTATGTGGTATGGTTGGTGGTGTTCTAACAATCAATTTATAAATCTAAAGTATTGCTTCTTTGTTACCCCTTCCTTTCCTGGTTATTTCTTTTGATGCCTGTACAAACATCCTTCATCATGTAAAACTTGTTTTCCTTGTAATAAAGGGGAAGAAAAGTCTCTCTCTCTCTCTCTCTCTCTCTCTCTCGCCACCTATCGGCCGTCGGTACGTTGGGTGTAGCGTCATGGCGGCTGTGAGCAACTGCTCTGTGTTTTGGTGAGTTCGTCGAGAGTTTTCCCCCCTCTCCTGCCCTCCCCTGCCCCCCCCTCCCTCTCCTTTTCCATCCTGTGTGCTTTGGCATTTGTTCCCATCTGTTCTACACCTTTGCCTTCGAGAGAGAGAGGATTGAGAGCGGGCCCATTCTGGGCGCGGCCTACTGGCGTTGACGGTGCGTTGTAAGCCATTTCTGTGCTTATAATGCACGTTTATTTTTTACTTTAGTTCGTTTTTTTAGGTTTGATACCCTCTTGTCCGGCTCGGACAAGCAGGGAGAGGGGGGGGGGTATTTTCGCCGGAATGGCGAATGCACGCTCTCGTCGCGATGACTTTGAAGGCTTAACCAGGAAGCACGCGTTTGTGTGCGTGCCTCCGGATGGAGTCCCTGTCGAGGACATCATCCTCGCTGTGGGGAGCATTGTTGGAGATGAAAATATACGTGCAGCTTCGCGTATGAACCAGAAAGTGGTGGTGTTCGTTTCGGACGAGGAACTCGTCCATGACGTGGTAAGCGCGGGAATAACCACGGAAAGCGGTCACTTTATGATGGCATCGCCACTATTAACTCCCGCGACGAGAGTGGTTATTTCCAACGTACCACCATTTATCCCAAATGACAAGTTAATGACCGTGCTATCACGGTACGGTAAAATGGTATCGAGGATTTCAACAATCCCTCTTGGGTGTCGGAATGAACGTGTTAAGCACGTAATGAGCTTCCGCAGACAGGTATATATGGTCCTTCCAGACCGTGGGGACGACACAGGCCTCAATATCACTTTCAAAATTAATTTTGAAGAGGCAAATTTCCAGCTATACGCATCGTCCACCACCTTAGCATGCTTTCAGTGTGGAGCGTATGGACATTTAAAACGTTCTTGTCCCAAAGCCTCGTGTGTCAGGTGTGGCAAGACGGGTCACACTGCCATAGTTTGTAAGGAGGAGGTTGCTCTGCTAATGAATACTCCCAGTGGGAGGGAGGTAAACGCTGCTCCACTAATGAATACTCCCAGTGGGAGGGAGGTTAACGTTGCTCCACTAATTGAGATTCCCAGTGGGGGGGAGGCTATCGCATTGCCACCGCCTAAAATTCCTAATGAGGGTGAATCCAGTGTTCCAAGCGTGAACGTATTTATTCTTCCTCAGCAAAATGTTGAAATGGACACTGATAGCAAGGTGGGGACGAGTAAACGAAGGGCTCCGGATGATAGTGACTCATCTGGAGCAGGTAAAAAGGTCGTGCTCGATTTGCAGGCTGTTAGTGAAAAAACTCTTCAGGATGCACCTGGAATCTCTCTGCAAAGCGCGGACCAAATAAATAAAGAAGAAAACCCAGAAAAGAGCATCAGGGTTCAGCCGCTAAAACAACGCGCTTCCATTACTCACACAGACGACGTTAATGATGTAAATACTTCAGGCCACGATACCGTGAATGGCGCATCATTGATCCAAGCGAATGTCGCCGAACAGGCTGACATCCATAATAAATCTGCCAATATAGCAGAAAAGAGCGGAAACATAAATCCACAGGAATGTGGGAATAATGATTTCATGCCAATTGAGGAAATCAGTAATCAATGTGCTGATGTTTCCCAAACACAGCACTGCGTGGACCCCCCAGACAAGGGAAGGCTAGGTTGCATAGCAGGAGAAGAAAACGGTATTGACCCAGACCCCATTGGACCACTTTCTGATTTATCAGAATCGGAAGAGGAGGTGGAGGTAACAGCATTATCACAATTAATGCCAGATCAACCCCCAACCCCTCCCCATATTGTTCTCTCATTCCTCAATGAAACGTATAGACAGCGAAATGTCATCATTGGGGATCATTTCCCTGATTTGGCTCCCTTTATTCAGGCTGCAAAACTAGTCATAAAAAAATCTGAGGAACTAAACCTAACAAAATCGCAGTTTCATCGACTAAAGAAAATCATAACAAAGGCAAAGAGTGAGTACTCACAGTGTCAGACAAAATTTACTAATGAGTGATGAAGACGCTTAATCTTGCAACACTCAATATAAATGGTGGTGGGGCCAGTCACATCCGCCAGATCCAAGTGAATAGTTTATTCAAAAGGAAACAAGTCGATGTAATATTACTGCAAGAAACTCATATTACTGAGAAGGTTGAACATGACTGGAGCAGCATGTTCAAAGGTAAATGTTTCTTCAGTAATATGTCATCTGTATCTGCTGGAGTGGGGTTTTTGCTAAAACCAGGACTTGTACCTGAATCTTGCCTCTTTCAGGAGGTGATTCGGGGACGTTTTGCCTCCCTAGAATTGGTGATCAATAGCCTGAAGCTTATTATTTTTAATGTATATGCACCAAGCGAGAGTACTGACCGTAAAGCCTTCTTTACTGAAGTGATAAACCATTTAAACTTGTTTGACCCAAATCAGTGCATATGCATGGGGGGAGATTTCAATTGTACGCTAGAGCCCAAAATAGACAGAAATTCACCGGAACCACATCCCGAGTCCCACGGTAACCTCTCCCAGTTCCTTTCAGGTGGGGTTTTTTTGGATGTATGGCGATTGATGCACCCAAATGACCGGCAGTTTACATGGTGTCGATGCTCCAATGGCCAAGTATCCTTAGCGAGGCTTGACCGCTGGTACATCACCCCACGATTAAGGAATATTGCAACCTCCTCAACTATTACCCCTTCCATCTTCTCTGACCACCACATGGTCACGATGGGCCTATCTTTCCCACAATTCAAACGGAGGAGCGCCTATTGGAAATTCAATACAAGCCTTTTGGATGATACCTTGTTTAAGGAAGCCTTTCGCATCCTATGGATAGCAATAGTTGGAAAAAAGCCCCTCTTTGCTTCCACTAACTTTTGGTGGGATAATATGAAAACTCATATACGACTTTTTTGTCAACAGTTTAATTCCCACATCACCCATGAAAATCAAATCACATTGGCACGGTTGGAAACCGAAATTCTAAAACTGCAAAACAAAATGGCAGAGCAGGAAAATGAGGCAAATTATAAATTGCTCCTTGAAAATAGGACCCAACTCCGGGAACTATTACAGGAGAAGGCTGCAGGACTGCTAGTTAGACTGAGAGTAAAAAGCATCAAAGTATCGGATAGTCCTAGCAAAGCCTTCTTTCACTTAGAAGCTGAAACGAAGCCTCCCCAGCTTATTTCATCAGTTAAGGACCCCAGTGGGAATGAAATGACAAGTTCTGATGGGGTAAAAATCACTATTAGAAAGTATTATTCTGAACTATTTGCTAAAAAAGATATATATGAGGATAAAATAAAATGTTTTACCTCCCATCTCCCAACCCTAACTGAGACTCAACGCCTGGAGCTGGATGTGCCTTTAAGCCTTGATGAATTACAGCATGCCCTGGTTGGAATGGAATCTGGAAAGGCTCCTGGAATTGATGGCCTGCCAGCTGAGTTTTACATGGAATTTTGGGACATTTTGGGCCCAGAACTATTGATTGTAATCCAAGAATCCTTGCGAAAAGGTGTAATGCCACTAAGCCTAAGGAGAGCAGTGGTGAGTCTTCTCCCAAAGTCAGGAGACCTCCGGCGGATGGAGAATTGGAGACCGGTTTCAATAATGTGTACCGACTATAAACTGTTTTCGAAAGCAATGGCAAATCGCTTAAAAAAAGTCATTGGTGATCTGGTTTTACCTGATCAGACATTCTGCATCCCCAGTCGTTCGATTTACGACAACATTTTTTTCGTGCGGGATTTAATGTATGCTCGCCATGACCAAAATGATTTTGGAATATGTTTTCTAGACTTTGAAAAAGCCTTTGACAGCATTGACCATGTTTTCTTGTGCCATGTTCTTGAAGCATGTGGGTTTGGGGTAATTTTCAGGGCCTTTATAACTTTATTGTACACTGACATCTCCAGTGTAATTAAGGTGAACAATGAACTGGTTCCCCCCATAAAGGTTCAGAGGGGGGTACGGCAGGGTTGCCCAGTCTCAGGTTTGCTTTTTGCGCTAGCAATGGAGCCATTTCTTTGCACACTGAGAAAGAATATCTCTGGCCTGACCTGTTTTCCTGGAAGCCCACCAATGACTATATCGGCCTATGCAGACGATGTTTGCGTCATTATAAAAAACCACCAAGACATTGTTGCTCTTGTAAAGTCCTTAAGAACCTTTTTCATGGCTTCATCTCTGAAGGTTAATTGGACGAAAAGCAAAGCTCTTTGGGTGCCATACCTTAATAGCTGCCTACCTGTCTCAACACATCTGCCTGCTCTTCCAGAAAACTTGGAGTGGAAAACAGATGGTGTTGATTACCTTGGTGTGTCCCTGGGCTCTACACAATTTGAGAAAAGGAATTGGGAAGGTGTGACCGGAGAAATAGACAGGAGGCTGAACCTGTGGAAAAGAGCCCTACCGCACCTCTCATTTAAGGGCCGAGTCTTAGTGGCAAACAACTTGGTTGCTGCAACGTTGTGGCATCGCTTTATTTGCCTGCAACCACCAGAAGTGTTGCTGGACAGGATACAGGCCAAACTTGTGGACTTTTTTTGGGGAGGCCACCATTGGCTGCGGCCAAGTGTAATATGCCTTACTTCATCGGAAGGTGGTCAGAGCCTTGTTCACGTGAGATCCCGTCTCATGGCTTTTCGCCTGTGCTCCATTCAACGCCTCCTATTTGGTGAAAACCTGCCAAACCATGCCTTGGCTTGCCATATTTTACAGCAGGCGGGTAGACTCGGCTATGGTCTCGAAGTATTCCTGACTCACCTCAAGTACGTGAATACATCAACGCTCCCCATATTTTACCAGAGCCTTCTCAGTGCCTGGGAAAGACTTTCCGTGAGCCGTAAAGCGGACACCTACTCCCCAGGGATGTTCGAGGTTGAACCCCTGTTCTTCAACCCTCTCTTCCCTGATGTTCTCAAGAGTCGCCATTTGTGCCAACGCTTTATTGAGGCAGGCATAAACAAAGTATGGCACCTTCGGCCAAACTCCGGTGTCGGGTGGAGGAATGTGGAGGAAATTTCAACCTTGACGGCGATTCGGTCCAAGAGGGCAATTGGAACGATTTTGAGGAAAGTTGTTCAAAAACGTCATCAGCTACAGAAACTTTGGACTTGGAATACTTTTGGACACCCCAACGAGTCCCCGTTTCCGAAACTGATTTTTGCCTGCTTTCCCAACGAACTTCCACCTGTAAGCACAGGGACAAGTGTATTGCATGCTGAGAGCAGCAAGAGCCTGTATAGGTGGTGGTTATCTCAAGTTCTTGGTATTCCTCCGCTAAATGGAGTAGCACGATGGAAGAGGCTACTCCCTGCCGGGCCCCCCAATGAACCTGTATGGGAATCAATGTATAGTAAGCTGATCAACAAAAGAACAGGTGATCTTCAGTGGCGCCTTGCCCACGGGATCATCCCATGTAATACATATGTATGGAATTTTGCCCCAATATCTGCATGTTGCCCCTTTTGTTCTGTAAATGAGGATGTTTTTCATTTTTTCATTGGCTGTGAAAGACTTTTTCCTTTATTTGAATGGTTAGACTTTGTGTCGTTCAAAATGAATTTCAGATTTACTTTTCGATCCTTTATTTTTGGGCTCAAAAAGAGACGGCAACACAACAAGGACTATGAACTGTTGTGCTTTTTTGTAGCTACAGCAAAGCTTGCCACTTACCTGTCCAGAAAGGAGAAGCGGAATGGTAAGCCCATTCATCAGTGCAAGGTCATGACGTTTTTCAACGCACTGTGTGCTGCAAGGCTAAAACATGAGTTTGAGTTTTCCAAGAGCATGGGCGAAATTGATGGATTTGTGGAAAAATGGTGTTTGAAAAGTGTCTGTGAAGTCCGCCAAAACGAGTTGGTATTATTTTTCTCATGATTGTTCATAATTTCTACAATTCATAATAGTGCTGCAGAAGATTGCATTTGTTTTCGGTAAAAGTTGAACTGATCAACGCATATATCTGTATTGTTTCCTCGCTTCATCGTTTTCTCTTGTTTTTGGCTTTGTTGATTTTATACACTGTACATCCATGCACTTTATAATTTTTGGAATAAAAGGACGTCAAAAGTCAAAAGTCTCTCTCTCTCTCTCTCTCTCTCTCTCTCTCTCTCTCGCGCCACCTATCGGCTGTCGGTGCGTTGGGTGTGGCGTCATGGCGGCTGTGAGCAACTGCTCTGTGCTTTGGTGAGGCCGTTGCGTTTTTCCCCTCCCCTCCCCTGCCCCCCTCCCTCTCCTTCTCCATCCTGTGTGCTTCGGCATTGTGTTTTCATCCGTTCTGCACCCTTGTCTTCGAGAGAGAGAGGATTGAGAGCGGGCCCTTGTTGGGTGCGGCCTACTGGCTTTGACGGCGCTTTGTAAGCCATTTTTGTGCTTAGAACGCACGTTTTTTATTTACTTTAGCTCGATTATTTAGGTTTGATACCCTCTTGTCCGGTCCGGACAAGGGGGGGGGGGGGGGGGGGAATTTGATCTGTTTGTTGGTGTTCGACAAATATTGGGTTCTCTCGGTTCTTGGCTACGAACTTTTAGTTGGTCGAGTTAGAATGGCGGGCGAACGTTTCCGCATTGATACGTACGAATCGCTAACTCGTAAACACGGGCTAGCTTGTGTTCCTCCCAACGAGGTGGAAATTAACGATGTGCTTTCCGCCATTGGAAACATCGTTGGTGCACACAGTGTTCGCGCTGCCTCTCGTATGAATAAGAAATTTGTCGTTTTTTTGTCCGAGGAGCACATGGTAGCGAGTGTAGTCGAACAAGGCTTGTTCATTGAACCGAACACGTTCCTCTCTGTGTTCGCTTTACAAGCCCCGACGGTAAAGATTAACATCAGTAATATCCCGCCATTTATTAGAAATGAGGAGTTACGTGAACAATTAAACAAGTTCGGTAAGGTCGTATCGAGGATTTCGATGGTGCCGATGCGAAATGTTTGCGATCGATTCAAACATGTCATGTCCTTTAAAAGAGTGGTGTACATGATACTGCCTGCAAATGTAAAAACGCTCAATGCCGTGTTGAGTGTGAAAATCAACGGCTTTGAATACAAAATGTATGCCTCCTCGGAGGCTATGACGTGTTTCGAGTGTGGGGCTTACGGGCATGTGAGGAGTGCCTGTCCCAATGCGGTTAAACCGCAGGAACGCGGAGGATTGGTGAGGAGCGACTCCTCTTCACCGCACCATGAAGGGGAGGAGGCGGATCGAGTGGAAAATCCACCCACCGCACCGACTGCGGTGAGTGAAGCGCCAGACCCGTCCCCCCCGACCGGGGGGTAGGGGAGGGAGTGATAGACTTAGAACGTGAGGTGACTAACCCTGCCCCTCCACTTAAGGTGGGAATAAAAGTGGTTGAACCCTCTCTCATTTCGTCCACGGTACACGACAGTGCGGACGATACCATGGAAGTATCCGTAGTGGACACCAGGAAAAAAGGTCAGAAGCGTTCAAGTGATGAATCCTGTGATTCCGAAGAAAAACAAAATAAGATTCAGATCGTGTCAGGGTGAGGCCGACACCGGAAACTCCTTGGCGGTAATGGAGATGGTACAGGAAGTGTGTGTACATGAGGAAGATTCGCTGGCACCACTTGCTGAGATTGAGTATGACCCGGAAAATAGTCGATCCTCTCAGGCTGTGGTAAGTCCTTGTCCTGATAACCAAACTCGCTCAGACGAGTTAGCAGCTGGATCTGCCAGTGAGGAAAAAATAGATAAAGGGGAAAGTCCTTGCGACTGTGAGGATAACGTTAACCCTTCCCTGACTGATAAAAATGAAAGGGATGATGAGGTGGGGGACATACTTATAGCGACAGGGGATATGGTAAATTTGGAAGGGTCTGCAAAGAGTGCAGAGGTCCTTGACCCTGTAGAATTGCTGTTTCCAAAACTAAGTGTTCAGCAAATAGGAGGAAAAGATGCAGATCAAGATGAAGCACTTGATTCTGATGAAACCTCTTCTACTCCACTCTTTAGTGCTTCAAGTGCTCAAGAGAGTGAGGCGTGTGATGACAATACCATCACCATGGTTTCTCAAGAAAATGTTATCAAGTTCCTTGAAGAAACGTTCAGGAAAAGACATGTAAAAATCAAAGACTACTTTCCGAATCTGCATGATTTTATTTTGACTGCAAAGAACATGATTCGTGAACCGTATCAGGTTAACATGTCAGAACCTCAATTCCAGAGGCTAAGAAAATGTGTAACTCGAGCGGGCAAGGAACTTTATGAATAGTTAACAGAGTGGAGATAAAAGTAGCATCCTTAAACATCAACGGTGGTCGCAGTTGTGTGCGTCGCCTCCAGGTGTTTCAAATGTTTCAGAATGAAAAAATTGATGTGCTGATGTTACAAGAGACGCATGCAAATCAGTCTTCTGAGGTTGAGTGGCGTAATATCTTTAAAGGTTGTCACTTTTTCTCCAGTGCTTTTGTTGATGCCAAGGCTGGTGTTGCAGTAGTCTTACATCCTAGACTCCAGCCGTTGGAGATCAGATGTAGAGAAATTTGCAAGGGCCATTTACTATCTGTGGAGTTTGTCAGCGGTAACCAAAAGATTTGCACGACTAATGTATACTGCCCTAGTGCGAACTCTGCAAGAAGTGCTTTTCTTCACAAGTCAGCAGGTTTTTTAAGCACTATTGACCTGTCCATGTTGGTTTGCTTGGGGGGAGACTACAACTGTACCCTCAACCCACAACTTGATAGAAACACTCCTGAGCCTCATCCACCGAGTGCAAGGCCTTTGGCACAGCTCATTAAAAAATTTCAACTTGTGGATGTGTGGCGGGTACAGAACCCTAATATCCGGCAGTACACGTGGGTTTGTGCCGCAAGAAATCTTTTGACAATGGCTCGTTTGGATAGAATTTATGTTAACCATGATAAGGTAAATCTTGTCAAGAATTCATATATAAGGCCATCTGGTTTTTCTGATCATCACATGGTTGTTGTTGTATGTGGCCTACCTCATCACGTGTGTAGAAGTGCATATTGGACTTTCAATGTCAAACTTTTACAAAGTGAGCATTTCAAAGAAGCATTCAGAATGGTATGGAAGGAATGTGAAATGCAAAAGTTTTCATACCTAAATTTAAGGCAATGGTGGGATTGCACAAAATCCCAAATTAAGTGTTTTTGCCAGCAATACTGTCGTTATAATACCTGTAACACACTTGGTGTGATAACTGCCTTAAAAAACGATATACTTTATTGTGAGCAGAAATCTGGAATGTCCAACGAAAATGTCCAGCAGTTGTCAGAGAAAAGAACACTACTGGCTGAAATGGTGAGAGAGCGTGCATCTGGTGCTTTTGTCCGACTGCGAATGGACAATATCCAACTTGACAAACCAAACAAAGACTTTTTCAACCTGGAAAAGACAGCCAAGACCCCTCAACAAATTCACGCTTTGCGCTCTTCTGCCGGTGCACTTCTGTCTTCTCAAAGTGACATCAAAGATGAATTACGAAACTTTTATTCAAAGCTGTTTGCCTTGAGAACTGTGAACCAGGAAAACAGAAACGAGATGTTTGAACTGCTCCCATCTTTGTCTGAAGACCAGCGACAACAACTGGAGCCTGGCATCTCTCTCGGAGAACTTACTGTTGCTCTTAAAGGAATTCAAGATGGGAAAGCCCCTGGACTTGACGGCCTCCCAGTTGAATTTTACAAGGCCTTTTGGGACATTCTAGGCCCTACTCTACTTGACATCTTTCATGATAGCCTTGAACAAGGTGAATTGCCACTAAGTTGCCGGAGGTCAGTTTTGTGTCTCCTTCCAAAAAAAGGGAACTTGCAAGACGCCACAAATTGGCGGCCTGTGTCACTCCTAAATACGGACTATAAAATATTGTCGAAGGCGCTCGCGATACGTCTAAAGGAAGTCATCCCCCTTTTGATTGATATTGATCAGTCTTATTGTGTTCCTGAGCGTTCTATTTACGATAACATTTTTTTGGTGAGAGACTTGATCAGTCTCGGTCGTACTACATCTCATGGTTTTGGTTTGGTTCTTTTAGATCAAGAAAAAGCTTTTGACAGTGTTGACCATTCTTTTTTGTTTGCTGTACTACAGAGAGCTGGTTTTGGACAAAATTTTGTTTCCTATGTTAAGTTGTTGTATGAAAATGCATCCTGTCTGTTGAAGGTAAACAACAGCTTATGTTGCCCTTTTCCCTTTCAGCGAGGCATCCGTCAGGGCTGCCCGCTTTCAGGAATGCTATACAGTCTCTCGTTCGAACCTTTACTAGCTTCGCTCCGAAACTCAGTGGAAGGAGTCTCCTTAACAAAAAACCACAAAATGGTTACTTCAGCTTATGCGGATGACATTTGTGTTGCTGTTTCCAGCCAAAATGATGTGGGGGAGGTCTTTCGATGTCTGTCCCAGTTTGAGCTCGCCTCCACGGCAAAAGTAAATTGGAACAAAAGTGTTGCCTTATGGGTGGGCCCCAGTCCACCTTCCTCAGCTCTGCCTGTGTTACCAGGAGGAATGCAGTGGAACAAAGAGGGGTTTAAATATTTAGGGTTATTTCTCGGAGTCCAAGCATATGAACAAAAAAATTGGGAGGGTTTCTTGGAAAGAATTAAGCAGAAACTGGCTAGATGGAAACGGTTGCACCACCTTCTATCGCTTAAGGCAAGGGTGACAATAATAAATAACCTGGTGGTTCCTTTTATTTGGCATAAAGTTATCCCCCTCCAACCTCCGAGATACTTGGTCACATGCATTCAGAGGGTTCTAACTCAGTTTTTCTGGGGAGGCCACCATTGGCTTGGACCAGACACGGTGTGCAGACCCCGAAATGCAGGTGGCCAAAGCTTGATACATGTTCCGAGTCGGATAATGGCTTTCCGCATGTGGACGATAAAGCGTTTATTGTATGGTGAGTGTGTCCCGTGGCGGCCTCTCACAAACGCTTGGCTGCAGGAAGCAGATGGGTTGAAGTATGACCGAGAGCTCTTCCTCATGGACCTGCAGCATGTCAACACGACTCTGCTCCCCGAGTTTCATCAGAGCCTTCTGAATGCCTGGCAAGTCCTTGGAATACAACGATTAGAGGTGTCCTACGATGCAAAAAAATACATGCATGAGCCATTGGTTCTGAATCCTTTATTCCCTGAAATTTCAACCTCCAGGTCATTTATGCATTGCTTCACCTGTAATGGAATAAACAGAGTGCGAGACCTGATGAAGCCTTCCCTAAATGGATGGTTATCCACCGGTTCTCTCACATCAAAAGTGGGGGTTCGGTCATCTAGAATGGTGGACAAAGTTTTGAGAGTTGTGATTAAAACTTTCAGGGAATTAAATATCGGGTGGACTGGGGCAGATGAAGTGGTGGACTCTCGTCTCTATTTCCCCGAGCTCCAAGTCACCTCAAAAAAACAACAGGGTGTCTTTTCAAAGTCAGATGGTTGCGGTGTGTTCCATGTGATGGGAAAAAAAGTTATTTATGGGATATGCCAAGAGGTGCTTATACCGGGTTTCACAAAACCTTTAAAAAATCGGTGGGATGAGATCATTCCGGCTAATTCGTTCCTATCTCCAGTGTGGAAAGAGATGTATAGGTCTCCAACCTTAGGTCGAACCGGAGACTTAAATTGGAGACTAGTTCATCAGGCCCTGGTCACCAAATACTTACTTAATAAGTTTGATCCTTGTACTGAATGTTTGTCCTTTTTGTGAAGAGGCTGAAAATGTGACCCATGCTTTTGTGAAATGTAAGAGATTGGTACCCCTTTTTTGTTTCCTCCAACAGCTCTTTTATAAATTTCAGTTTGTTTTTTCTGTTGCAATTTTTGTGTATGGCATTGAAAGGAGCACCAAGAACAAGACAGCGGGCCCTTTCTTGAATTTTCTGTGCGGAATTGCTAAACTCGCAATATATAAAACTAGAAAGATCAAATTGAGTGGCAGAGATGAAAATGTGCTGTTTTGCTTCAAAGGAATAGTGTCGGCCCGGATAAGTTTCGGCAGTGTGAACGACGATTGTTTTACAGATGAGGTGTTGAGTTTGTTTTTGTAAATTATACTTACGCTCAATGTCCACATATACATGTATATACATTCTTTTTGCTTGTACAACTTTCTTTTTCTTGTAAAAATTTTGCGGTGTTCTTCCATGTGTGTTTTGATACTTTTATAATAAAAGCACATAAAAGTCAAGTCTCTCTCTCTCTCTCTCTCTCTCTCTCTCTCTCTCTCTCTCTCTCTCTCTCTGTCTCTCTGTCTCTCTGTCTCTCTGTCTCTCTGTCTCTCTGTCTCTCTGCTCTCTCTCTCTCTCTCTCTCTCTCTCTCTCTCTCTCTCTCTCTCTCTCTCTCTCTCTCTCTCTCTCCCCCCTCCCACTTTGCACAGCTGCCGCTCGCTTAGCACGCACGTGCGATTGCCAGGTCTGTTGCTCAGTCACTGGCGGTACGTGCTGTGTCTCGTGTTGCTTTTTCCTTTCTTCCTACCTTTTGGTCCTTTCTGCTGTCCGAGTGTCGGTGTCCCTTTCTATCGTCTTGTCTACTGAGCGAGAGAGGGAGAGACAGCGCGGTTAAAGTTATCCGCTTTAGGTGGTTAACGGGATTTATTTATTTATTTCCCAGTTATTGCTGTTGTTTTTTTTTGCATTTATTTAGGCTTTATAAACCTTTGTACCATTTATTGGTTATTTTTTTCGTTTAGTTACTTCAAATGGCTAGCAAGAATAGTCGAAGTAATGCCGGTCGTGACGCCGATGAGGGGTTAACAGATGAACACGGCATGTGTTTTGTCCCACCGGAAGATGTCTCGCTGGAGGAGACGCTCCTCGCAATCGGAGGATTGATCGGTTGTGAGAACATACGGGCAGCGTCCCGAATGCACCACAAGGTGGTTGTCTTCGTTTCACGTGTCCGTTTCGCGCGCATCGTCGTGCAGAACGGCCTCACCTTGGGCAATGACCAGTTTGTTCCGGTTTCGCCATGGAACACTCCGGCCTCGAAGGTAATACTATCAAACGTTCTACCGACGCTGTCTAATGAGGAAATTCTTCAGAAGCTCGGTCAGTACGGTACTGTGGTGTCGAGAATTATCCAAGCCTCCATTCGCACCACAGACGGGAAGCTTAAGCATATCGAAACGTTTAGACGGTTTTGTTATGTTGTTTTGAAGGATGGGTTGACGCAATTGAATGTCTCTCGTTTTTAAGTCGTCAAAACGTGAGCACAGGATTTTTGCGGCAACGGAGAGGTTGATTTGTTACGGGTGTGGTGTACATGGACACACTCGGCAGTATTGTCCTGATGGGGAGAAAACGTATGCCTCAGCAGCCGGACCAGCCCCACCCTTGACCATTACGGAGGATTCTATAGATGTTTCGCCTTCAGTGCGGGAATCTACGTCGGACCATCAAGGTACGGCTAAGAGTGGTGCTGATGAGACCCATACGGATGTGCTTCGTGTAAGCGATGAGTCATCCAGTACAGCTGGCCATCGTGCAACCGATGAGTCAGCAAATGTAAGGGAGAAGCCTCTACCTGTAGAGGGAATGATTTGCGAGGAGCAGCTGATTGTAGATGCGGCGTCTCGGAAAAATTTGAAACGGTCACTTGTAAGTGCGAGGAATGAGGACAAAGGTGTTAAAGTGTTGGTGGTGCAGACAGGAAGCAGTTTAAACGATTCAGACAGTCCTTCACATGAAGATCAGCAAGGTGGTGAAACTATGGCTGACATGATACCACCTGCTCAGGATGAAGGGGAACTTTTTCCTGAAGGTTGTAAATCAACCTGCGAAACCGAACAGCCCACTGATGACCATATCAATTCTAATGGGGAATGCAAAGTACCCATTACTACTAATAACGACTCCTCCCCCCCCATTGCAATGATGCATGAGGATGAAGAGGATGAAGAACCTAAGGTAGATGGGGATGGAACAGGTGTTTCTGTACAGGTTCAGGAGGAACTCGTTACTAGCGTCACGGAGGGAATTCTAACTACAGAGACACTGATCGGCCATGAGGAACCAGTGGCAATGGTTGACAGGGCTCCCCCCCATCAGGAGGAAGAGCAGCCTTTGGAGATCTCAAAAGAAAATATTGTCAGATTTTTGAAGGAAACTTTCAGACAAAGGCATGTACGAATTAAGGATCATTTTCCTAATATCCAGGCTTTCCTTGCAGCCGCAAAACCTTTGCTGCAAAGGAGCGAGCATGTGGAAATCTCCGAACCTGAATTTCAGCGGCTGAGGAAATCCATCACGAAGGCAAACAAGGAATTAATTGAGGAAGAGGACTTCACCCCCTAGAAGAATCAACCATGGAACTAAATGTTGTATCCTTAAATATAAATGGGGGTCGTGCCCCCTTACGGAGGGTGCAAACCATTCAAGCGGTTGGAAAAGAAAAGGCTGACATTATTCTCTTACAAGAGACCCACGCTACTAGTGCTCAAGTAGCCGATTGGGGGAAACTTTTTAAAGGGCAATGGTGGCTAAGTGGGTTCCCTACACCTCGGGCCGGTGTTGCCATTTGCCTAAGTCACAAGATTTGTGCTCAATAGGTTTCATTTAAAGAAATCTATAAAGGGCATTTGATCTCCGTAGATTTTCTTTATAATACCCAAACGATTATCGTAGTGAATGTTTATGCACCGTGTGACCCAATGGAGAGGAAAATTTTCTTTTCCACTCTGCGGGATTTTGTACAAACTCTGGACCCAACAGCCTTTATCTGTATCGCGGGAGATTTTAATTGCACAATTTGTCCGTCAATTGATAGGAATGGTCATGAGCCTCATGTTGCCTCTACGAAAGCTCTAGAGGACACCATCAACATCTTTCGGTTTAAGGATGTGTGGAGATCACAACACCCACTCTCACGCTGTTATACATGCTGTAGATGCAATGATGGTATTATGTCAATGGCAAGGCTGGACAGATTCTATGTGAACAAGCCAATGTTGAATGTGGTGTCGGTCTCCAAAATTTTACCAACTGGATTCACAGACCACAGTTTAATCTCAATGTCCTTTAAGTTACCCTTTCCACCCGGTGGTAGTGCTTACTGGTCTTTGAATACTCGTCTCTTACATGACAAGGAATTTAATGAGGCCTTTCACGTCGTGTGGGAGAAAATTCGCTCCTCCAGACCTGAGTATGATAGTCTCCGGCTGTGGTGGGACATTGCAAAATCCCAAATTAAGAATTTCTGTCAACAATATAGTGCATACACCACCAAAATCCAATCAATATCAATCGATCAGTTAAAATCTGAAATTATATCGTTAGAACAGAATGTTGACGAGGTTGGGAGAGGTGCACGTGACCAACTAATATGGGCAAAGAAAGCAGTGCTGGAGGAAGCGGTACGGCAACGGGCGATGGGTGCCTTGGTCCGAATGCGAATGAGCTATTTAACTCTGGACATGCCAAACAAAGAGTTCTTTAAGTTAGAGTCTTCCCTCAAAAGGTCACAACAAATTCATACTTTACTCACTCCCAATGGGTCACTGGTGACCTCTCAGCAGGCGATCAGGTGTACTCTGAAAGGGTTCTATTCTAACTTGTATTCTCCTCAGAACGTGGACAATGAGGTGGTACGAGAGTTAACTGCTGGGCTTCCGAGTGTCGAGGAGGATGAGCGATGCGTGCTCGATTCCCCAATTTCGGCTGATGAACTTGAAGCAGCTGTGCGGAGCCTGAAAGATGGGAAAGCTTCTGGAATAGATGGCCTGCCCACAGAATTCTACAAGACCTTCTGGGCCCTTGTGGGACCTGACCTACTCGATGTACTCGATGAAAGCATACGTGTCGGAGAACTTCCAATGTCTTGTAGACGAGCAGTCGTTTGTTTGCTACCAAAAGCTGGGAATCTTCAACTGGTTGATAACTGGCGACCTGTCTCCTTATTGTGTGTTGATTACAAGATTTTCTCTAAAGTACTTGCTAATCGTATGAAGACTGTGATCAGTTCAGTTATACACCCGGACCAGACCTACTGTGTGCCTGGAAAATCTATTTATGATAATATTTTTTTGGTAAGAGATATTATTTCATGCAATAAGTTCCTGCGTGACGATTTTGGGTTGCTGTTTCTTGATCAAACTAAGGCCTTCGATCGTGTTGACCACAAGTACCTTTTTTCTGTCCTGAAAGGAATGGGGTTTGGTGAAACTTTCACCTCTTATGTGAAACTCCTGTATACTAATACTCAATGTATGATGAAGATCAACAATAGGTTATGCTCTCCCTTTCCTTTCCAACGGGGTATTCGCCAAGGTTGCCCCCTCTCTGGGCTTTTATATATAGTCGCCCTTGAACCACTCCTTCGGTCTATTAGACAGCAAATACCTCAGGGAATGAGAAGTATAGAAGGAGCAGAATTTGTGCAGACGGCTTATGCTGATGATGTCTGTGTTTTGATTAGAAGCTCCAATGATGTCTCTGCTTTACAACGTTGTATGCGAGATTTCTCTGCAGCCTCTTCCGGTGGGATCAATTGGAATAAAAGTACAGCATTATGGTGTGGCAAAGGCAATCTCTCTTGTGTGTCACCACCCTCACTCCCACACAACCTGGTCTGGAGAACGGACGGGGTTAAATATCTTGGAGTGCATATCGGTAATCGTGAAACAGAAATGAAAAATTGGGAAGGAGTGTTGGAGCAAATTATGCACAGATTGAAAGCATGGGAAGGACTGCTGAGGTCCATCTCCTATCGAGGCCGTACCCTTGTCATAAACAATCTGGTTGCAACAAAATTATGGCACAGAATTATTGCTTTACAGCCATCAAACCAACTAATTATGGCTACTCAGCGAATGCTAGTAAACTTCTTTTGGAGTGGCTACCATTGGCTGAGGCCTGAGATATTGTACTACCCCCGGAAGGAAGGTGGCCAGGGCATTGTTGATATCTCTGGTCGGGTTGTGGCCTTTCGGCTGCAGTCTCTGCAGAGACTACTGTTCGCTGAACAGCTGCCCTGGCGGCCCTTTGCATTTTTTCTGTTACAACAGGCTGGTAGACTGAGATATGATCGGCAGCTTCTTTTGATAGACCTCGAGCATATAAATTTTGCCTCTCTTCCGAGATTCTATCAGAGTTTATTGGATACTTGGAAAAGGTTTGACGTCCACCTCTTCCTTGAGGGCTATAATTGTCGAATGTTCCTTCAAGAACCCCTTTTCTTCAATAACTTTTTTCCTGGTATCCCTCATAGCCATGCCCTGATTAAAAAATTTATCCAAGGAGGGATTAACAAAGTATGTGATCTGAGAGATTCATCTGGAATTAAGTGGAAACCTGCTGGTTTGGTGGCAACCTCAGTTGGATCTCGGTCTGTCCGACTTGTAGACCAAGTTGTACGTATAGTCATTAGAAAATTTAGACAGCTAAACATCGGCTGGGAAGGTGTTGGTAACATTGAGGACTTTCGGTTAGGTTTCCCTGAAATCAAAGTGCTCCTTTCGTCTTCTCTTCAGCCGGAGATTGAACATACCCCCCCTTTTCATCTTGTAACTAAGATTGGAATCCGTGATCTCTCTCGACAAAATAAGAATGTACCCCTCTCTGGGAGAACACGAGTAGCTTTGTGGTCAGAGCGGTTAGGGTTGGGGTCTCCCTCTACCCCCCTTTGGCCTCACATGTACACCTTACCAATACATGGTGTGTTAGCGGACATACAATGGAGGTTAGCACACTGGGCGCTTCCCTCCAATATTTTTGTCCACCGTATTAACAGCTCACTGCCGGAAACTTGTCCTTTCTGTGACCAGAAGGAGGATTTGTTTCATGCTTATGTACAGTTTCGTAGACTGACATCGCTTTTCTTGTTCCTTGAATATCTTTTTCACCAATTGTCCTTCCCTTTCAATATGCATATGTTTATATTTGGTGTGTCTTTCAGGCCCACATGTAGAGATGTGGGTGTTCTTCTCAATTTTTTGGTTGCTGTTGCAAAATATGCGATATATAAATCTCGGAAAATTAAAATAGATAACGGCTATGGCTCTGAGGCTATTTCTATTTTTAAAGGGTTTGTCTCAACACGACTCAAGCTAGAATTTGATTTCTTTGTCAGTAATGGAAACGTCCAACTTTTTGAGAGAAAGTGGTGTATTGGCAATGTTCTGTGCTCAGTCGATGATTCAAAAGTGGTAATTACTTTATAATTCCTGACTGATTTGACTTTTTTTTCTTTGGAACTGATTGTTTGCATATATGTTTCTTCCTGTGTCCTTGAATACATTTCTCTCTCTCTCTCTTAGTTTTTCGCTTAATTTGCTCTTGATGTATTTATGCTCTTGCATGAGCATTTTCCTTTAAAATTGGTTGTGGTTTTGTTTGTGTCTTCCCCTTTGGTTTGTAAAATATATATATTTTGTATATTTGCTGGTTTCTTTTAAATACCCTTTGCTCTTTTGTGGTGTCTTTATGATCCTTATGCAATTTCTTTAAACTAGTTGCTGTGTTTTTTTATTTTATTATTTATTTATTATTATTATTTTATTTTATTTTTTTATTATTTTTTTATTATTATTATTTTTTTTTTTACAACTGCTTTGTGAAATGTGTTTTTTTTTACAACTGCTTGTGAAATGGCTTTACATTGTTTATAATAAAAGGACACAAAAGTCAAAGTCTCTCTCTCTCTCTCTCTGTGTGTGAATGGGTACGGGTACGTATGGGTACGGGTAATGGGTATGGGTACGGGTACGGATTGGGTACGGGTGTGAATGGGTACGTCACTGGAGGGTAATGTTCTGGTTGTACTTTATTCGTACAATCTGTCTCGACCTGCTCGTGAATACAGGTGCTGTGCTTGCCCATAATGGGCCACATACAGGTAGGCAGGGATGTGTTTGCTTCTCAGGTTCGCGATGCCACTCCTCACATTTGCGACGTGTGGTTGATACTTACGCACGTTTACGTCTCCATTGATTCACCTGCTGATCACAAAGAACACAAACAGGTTGAAGACCAGTCGTTGTCGTCATTATGAATCACTTTGAGGGAGACGCAGAAGCTGTGGTCCCCTCCAAGCCCAACACTCAAGACCTCCACTCGGAGGCTGCCGAGGGAGACGAGACCGAAGGGAAGTTGGGCCACAACGGTCCTCGAGAGGAGACCAGCCTCATGCCTGATGACCCGCCCATGTGCCGGATTTGCCACCAGACCAGGTTGACATTGAGTGACGAGACCGCACATCCCAGCTCTTTGCTCTCGCCATGCCTCTGCTCCGGCTCTCTCAGCTATGTTCACCGCTCCTGCCTTGAGAAATGGCTTTCCACCTCTAACTCTTCCCTGTGTGAGCTCTGTGGACACAAGTTCACCTTGCGGAAATGCCCATACTCCTACAGAGAGTGGTTGCTTACTCGGGGCACTGCACAACTCCTGGGCGGACTTGTCCTTGCCTTCTTCGCTTCGTTCGCATTCACATGTGCCTGCCTCCGTGTGTACATTGCCGCCATCCCACTACGTCATGGGGGTGACCATTTACTTGCCTGGATCTCAATTGCATTTGCGATTCTCCTCATCATCCTCTTTCTTTCCAGAATGGCTGTATGGTTAAGGGAACACCAACTCCATTTACGTGAGTGGAGACAGACCCATCAACATGTGCGTCTCGTGCTGTAACCTCCTGTCACATCGCAAGTGGTCACACTCGAGTCATAAGGTGGAAAGAACAGGTGAAGACAGGCATGGCAATAGTTTTCGCGGGCCGGCCACATAAGAATTTCCGTATGTCGTCGCGCCGCACATCTGTTTTGCAATAAAATTCATCACCATCGAAATAATCTTCAAATTCATGATGCATGAAAGGTTGCATTTCACGCATCCTGTTGTATCAAAATTCGTGTTGTTCTTGTTGTAAAATGTTCACCGATGAAGTAAATTAAAAGTCTCTCTCTCTCTCTCTCGCGCCCCCTGCTGGCCGTTAGCTGTTGGGCGTGGCAAGATGGCAGCCGTGCATGTGTGGTGAGGTGTGAGCTGCTCCAACCTTTGATCTTTCTACCCCCCCCCCCCCTTGCTCGTTGTCTTTCTTAATTTCTGTTCTTCCACTTTTCTTATTATCCTCACGTTTGCCTACTCTCTGTCTGCCCCCACCACCCCAGTTCAACAACCCACTGCTGCAACTCCTCATCCTACCCGTTCTATCCTACCCGTTCTACCCTCCCTCTGCCCGCTCCCCCCCCCCACACCCCTCCCTTCCCCCCCCCCACACCCCTCCCTTCCCCCCCCACACCCCCCCTCTCCCCCCTAGTACATCCCTCGCATGTGTTGCTGTCTCGATTCTTTTTCTTTCTCTTCTAGCTTTTTCTACTTTTTCCTCTGAGATACAGAGAGAGAGAGAGAGAGCCCACACCTTTCGGTGAGGTCGACGGGTGAGTCGTATTCCTATCGACACTCTAAGGAGTTGCGACGGGTTTTCGCCCCTTTCCTCATTAAGAGGTGTGTTTTACCGCGTTCGTTTTCTCGTGCTGGTACATGCCGAGTGGCGTTTTCTTTGCGGTTTTTTCCCCCTTGCTTTACAGAAAACTGTACCCGACCACTCCCCTTTTTCCCCCGACCCCTTCCTTTCCCCCCGACCCCAACTCGGCTTAGCCCGGGTAATTTGAATTAGTAAAATGTCGACACGTTCCCCGTATGCGGCTTTCGAAGCTCTCACACGGAAGCATGGCGTGGTGTGCGTTCCTCCCGATGAGGTTAGTGTGGAACACATTGTTATTGCTATTGGGAATATCATTGGAATGGAAAAGATCCGTGCAGCGTCACGGATGAATAAACGTATCGTTGTTTTTTTAGCCGAGGAAAGCCTCGTGCATGAGGTTGTCGCGGCTGGTCTGTCCACAGACAATGGACATTTCGTCTTAGTTTCCCCACTCGATACCCCAGCTGTCAAAATACTCCTATCCAACGTCCCCCCGTTTGTAAAAAATGAGTCGCTGTTAGCGGAACTATCGCGCTATGGTACAGTCGTGTCCCAGATCAAGATGCTGCCGCTGGGCTGTCGGAGTGAACAGGCGAAGCACGTCATGTCTTTCCGACGCCAGGCATACATTGTACTTCCCACATCCAACGTGGACAAAGTATTAAACGTGGTAATTAAATTCCGTATAAAAGATCACGACTACCAAGTATATGCGTCAACCGAGACATTAAAATGCTTCACTTGTGGAAAGTTCGGACATTTAAAACGTTTCTGTCCCCGAACTGCACCCTCTGTGATCGAGCAGACAGGCTCTCTAGACAATACTGTGCCCCCTCTACCTCTCAACACTGACGGACAAACTACCCCAACTACTGTCCCAGACCCCCCACTACCTCCCAACACTGACGGACAAACTACCCCAACTACTGGCTCAGACCCCCCACTACCTCCCAACACTGACGGTCAAACTCCCCCAACTACTGTCTCGGATGACATCGCACCAAATTTAACGACCGCTGATAAAACGAACATGAACATCTGGGATGGGTTTACACTTGTTTCCTCATTAAGGAAGAGAAAAACACCCCAGGATTCAGTTACACCTCGTAACGAAAAGGTGGTAGTTTTTCAGTCAAACATTGCGGGAATGCCTCTGTCCGACCAAACTACTACCAGCAACCGGTACGAACTGCTCATGCATGAGAATGTAGATCCCCAGCCCTTACCTGAGACTTTCCCCCACAATGCAACGGAGGGGAATTACATCCCTCCTCAAGGGAAAATTAAAGCTGTTCCGTGTCCTTCTGTGAATGATGCCGAAGTGCATCAAGACCCGATCGTAAAAATAGGAGGAAACGTGATAGCAGAAAACCTGATCGTACTTCCAGCGGCTCCAATTTCTGAGCACAATGAAAATATTCTAACCCCAGCAGTACCTGTGCTGGCGGTCTTGCATAACATGCCTGAGCACATTGGTAAAACTGATGGAGAACCTCAAACTGTCAAACCGGCGACGGTTTCCCCCGCACCCCCCCCCCCCCCCCCACTACCCGAAGCTCCTTCAATTCCACTACCCCCTCCTGCTCCTATTAATATGGAGCAGGATGACACCTGCACAGCACAAGTTACCTCAGAGCCCCAAGAACCAGGAATTGAAAGTTTTCCAGACAGTGGTTCCGACATGTCAGATGAGGAATCTTACGAAATTGAGGAGTTCCCTACAACAAGCGAATCCAACGTCTTACCAGCCCAAATATTGAAATTCGCACACTTTTAGAAAGAGACACGTAGACATTAAAGATCACTTCTCTGACCTGCACGGGTTTATCGACACGGCAAGGAACATCATCCGCCGGCCTAGCGACCACCATTTCACAGAAGCCCAATGTAGCAGGCTGAAAAAGTACATTGTGAGAGCAAAAGATGAACAAAACAAATGAGATTTGGAAGCTTAAATATAAATGGTGGCGCGAGTCAGCTGCGCAAACTCCAAGTGGTGAACCTTGCACTACAGAAAACTTTAGACGTACTTTTCTTGCAGGAAACCCACACTACGCCAGCATCCCATGCAGAATGGAACCGGATGATGAAAACGACCAATTTTTTTAGTGATGCTAATTCCCGAACTGCGGGAGTGGCTTTTCTTTTGAATCCCCATTTCCATCCATCAAAACTTTCCTTTAAAAACATAATCCCGGGGCATCTAGCCTCCCTAGAATTTGTTATTAAAAACACAAATTTTACTTTGTTGAACGTTTATGCCCCTTCAAATAGCACTGAGCGGCAACGCTTCTACGCTAGATTAGGGCCTTATATGAGGCAAATAGACCTGCACAGGTGTATTGTAATGGCAGGTGACTTTAACTGCACTCTACAACCAAACCTAGATAGGAACGGTGCGGAACCCCATCCTGGACCAGCTAAATTATTAGCAGAGATAATAAGGGATTTTAAGCTTCAGGATCTTTGGCGGCAACAAAATCCCACGACGCATCAATTTACCTGGAGCAAGATCACAAACAACCAAGTATCCCTAGCTAGGCTCGACCGGATCTATATAAATTCACCATTTTTAAATTTCTCCCCTACCACTGGAATTTTGCCTTCTGGTTTTTCAGATCACCATTTAATTACTGTGAATTACCATTCACATCTGTCCTTGAATCGCCATTCTTTCTGGAAGCTTAATGTCACCATCTTAGAAAACCCCTCCTTTAGGGCTGCTTTCAAAGACGTATGGTCTGTTCTATTAAATCAAAAACACCAGTTTACAGATCAGCGTTTGTGGTGGGACAACATAAAGGCCCAATGTAGAGGATTTTGTCAACAATTTTGTTTCCTAAGAACACAAGAGGAACGTAGAACAAAGGCTACTTTAGAAAAGGAAATGCTACAAATTCAAACAAATTAAAAAACTCACTCTTCTCCCCAACAAGAACTGAGACTGAAAGAAAAGAAAGCTTTCCTTAATACAATAATTGAGAACCAAACCCAAGGGGCATTAAAAAGATTACGGTTTCAGCAGCTCAACCTTTTGGACACGCCAACCCGATACTTCTTTGATTTTGAATCGAAGGCTCCTCACCCCCAAATTACTGCTCTAAAACGCCCTGACAATTCTGTCATCACTCACCCTGAAGGAATCAAGAGGGAAGCTAGACTCTTTTTCTCCAACCTTTACAAAACAAAAGAAGTTGACCTAAATGGTGTCTCTCACTTATTTGACGGTGTTTCCACCTTAACCCCAGAGCAAAGGCAGAGCCTGGAGAAACCACTCACACTTGAGGAACTCTCCATCGCATTAAAGAGCCTTGGCAAAGGGAAATCACCTGGCATCGACGGTCTACCGTCAGAATTTTTCGAATCTTTCTGGGACCTAATTGGCCCTGAACTGCTATCAGTCTTCCAGGAAAGCCTCGAAAAGAAGGAACTCCCGCTGAGCTGCAGAAGAGCAGTACTTACCTTGCTTCCAAAGAAAGGCGACCCTTTACTCATCTCCCAGTGGAGGCCAATATCACTACTATGTACTGATTACAAGATCTTTTCCAAAGCTATTGCCTTACGTTTTTCACCCTTCCTAAAGAACATTGTAGACATGGACCAAACTTATTGTGTTCCTGGTCGTAATATCCATGACAGTATTTCTGTTATTCGCGATTTGATTGATGTTTGTGATATTCATCATGAAAGTGTTATAATAATAATAATTCATTTATTTTGTATAGCGCTTTTCCAGAAGCCCAAAGGCGCTTTGACAGAGTGGAAAACATAATGCATAACAATACATGAAAACAATACTTCCATTATACTTCCGGGCAAAAAGACAAGAATCAATAGGGAAATATTTAAAGCAAAAGGAGGGAGAAGGAGAAGAGATAGTCAGGGGTTAAATGCTGTGGGTTGAATGTTGAATGCAGCGTTGAACAGGTGGGTCTTTAGTGATGTTTTGAATGTGGTGAGTGAGGAGGAGTCTCTGATGGTGTGAGGTAGTGAGTTCCAGAGGGTGGGAGCAGCGATGGAGAAGGCCCTGTCCCCCCAGGATCTGAATTTGGTCCGGATGGAGGGGGTCAGGAGGTTGGTACCAGCAGAGCGGAGGTTGCGGGTGGGAGTGTGTCTGGAGAGGAGGTCAGCCAGGTAGGATGGGGCCAGGTTATGGAGGGCTTTGTATGTCAAGAGGAGGATTTTGTACTGGATTCTCTGGGGGATGGGGAGCCAGTGAAGCTTGTAAAGGACGGGGGTGATGTGGTCACGGGTCCGGGAATGAGTGAGTAGACGGGCAGCGGAGTTCTGAATGTATTGGAGTTTATTGGTGATTTTTGAGGGTGAACCATAGAGGAGGCTATTGCAGTAGTCCAGACGGGAGGTGATGAAGGCGTGGATGAGGGTTTCTGCAGCCGTGGAGGAGAGGGATGAGCGGAGACGGGCAATGTTTTTCAGGTGAAAGAAGGCTGACTTTGTGATCTGTTTAGTGTATTTGTCGAAGGAAAGGGTTTGGTCAAAGATGACGCCAAGATTCCGGATGTGAGGGGAGGTGGATACTGGGATACCGTCGATGTTGAGGGCAAAGTTATGGGTGGATTTTGTGAGCGTTTTTGGGCCAATGATGATTATTTCAGATTTATCACAGTTAAGCTTGAGGAAGTTGATTTGAAGCCAGGATTTTATTTCAGTGATGCAGTTTGTCAGGATAGAGTGGGTGTCGGTGGAGACGGACTTGGTGGAGATGAAAAGCTGGATGTCATCGGCGAAGCAGTGGAATTGGAGACCATGACGGCGGATTAAGTGACCGAGCGGGGACAGGTAAAGGATGAAGAGGAGGGGGCCAAGAACTGAACCTTGGGGGACACCTTGGGGGAGGGGAGCAGTGGGGGATTTGCAGTTATTGATGGAGATGAACTGGCATCTGTCAGAGAGGTATGATTTAATCCAAGAGAGGGCAGTGCCGGTGACGTTAAAGGTGGATTCAAGTCGGGTGAGGAGGATAGTGTGATCGATGGTGTCAAAGGCAGCGCTGAGGTCGAGGAGGACGAGAATGTTGAGGTTGCCAGCGTCAGAGGAGAGGAGAAGGTCGTTGGTGATTTTGAGGAGAGCAGTTTCAGTACTGTGGTTGGAGCGGAATCCGGATTGGAATGTTTCATACAGGTTATTGGCAAAGAGATGATGTTTGAGTTGAGTGGCTACAGCGCGTTCCAAAACTTTTGACAGAAAGGGTAGGTTGGAGATGGGTCTGAAGTTGTTTAGGGTGTCAGGGTTTAGACCAGGTTTTTTTAGAATGGGGGTAACAGCAGCAATTTTGAGGGAAGGTGGGACGATGCCTGTAGACAGGGAGGAGTTTATTGTTGCAATGATAAGTGGAGAGAGAGCAGGGAGGGAGGCTTTGACAAAGCTGGAGGGGATGGGGTCAAGAGTGCAGGTGGCAGTTTTCATTCCTATGAGGAGTTCAGAGAGGTCAGTAGGAGAGATTGGGGAGAACCGAGACAGGGGATGGCAGGACAAGGGGGGGCAGGTGGTTGGAGGGGGAGCGGGTGCGGCGGTGGTCAAGCTGTTGTAGATGTTGTCAATTTTGCGTTGGAAGAAAGAGAGGAAGGAGATGCAGTTGTCTACTGTGAATGACTGGGTGGTGGTGTTCAGGGGGCGGAGGAGTTTGTTTATTGTCGAGAAGAGTGCTTTTGGGTTTCCGGAGCCAGAGTGGATAATTTGAGAGTAGTAGGCAGAGCGGGCGCGGGAGAGGGCATCTTTGTAGTGTTGTATGTGGTCCTTGTAGGCTTGGGAGTGAACTGTGAGACCCGTTTTATTGCGGAGTCTTTCAAGTTGGCGAGCACGAGTTTTCATCAGGTGGAGTTCAGGGGTAAACCAGGGAGCAGAATGGGTGAAAGAAACTGTTTTGGTTTTTACAGGCGCAAGCTGGTCAAGGCAGGAGGAGAGAGTGTGGTTGTAGTAGTCAGTGAGGTCGGAAGGGGTGTGGAGGTCAATGAAGGGAGAAGTGGACATTTTTTCAGAGAGGGTGGATGAGAATGAGGTAGGTGAAAGAGCGTTTAGCTTATGGAAGTTGATTGTGCGATAATGCCTTGGTGTTGGGGCGGGGATGTTGATGGTCAGAGTGATGGCTAAGTGGTCAGAGAGGGTGAGGTCGGAGCCATAGAGATGGTGCAAATTTAATCCAGTGGAGCAGACAAGGTCCAAAATGTGACCACGGATATGGGTAGGAAAGTCGACATGTTGAGTGAGGTTAAAGCAGGTGAGTAAATCAGTGAAGTCAGTGGTTATTGTGGAGTCAGTGGAGTCCATGTGGATATTGAAATCACCAAGGAGGAGGATTGAGGGGGAGAGGGAACATAGCTGGGTCAGAAAGTAGGAGAAGTCAGACAGGAATGATGGGTGTGGTTTGGGAGGGCGGTAGACGACAGCCATGACTGACTGCGTGTGACCAGAGAGTTTTAAAGCCAGGTGTTCAAATGATGGAGCAGATGAGATGGAGATGAGGTTGGTCTTGATGTCTTGACGGTGGATAACGGCAATTCCACCACCTCGGCCCTCCGAGCGTGGTTTATTGACGTAGGAATATCCATTGGGTGTGGTGAGGTTGAGTGTGTAGTAGTCCAGAGGTTGTTGCCAGGTTTCGGTGAGACAGAGAAAGTCCAGTTTGTTATCCAGGATGTATTCGTTCAGGATGAGGCATTTATTGTTGAGGGACCGGGTGTTGAACAGGGTGAGCTTGATGTTGTTTTGAACAGCAGGGATGAATTCAGGTGATTTAGCCAGGGTTCGTAGGCAGGAGGTGCGATCGTGTGGGTTGCTGTGACCAGGTGCGCTGGGACGAAGAGTGAGAGTGCGCTGAGCCGACCAGAGGACGGGGATGGAGTGACCTGATTGCAAATAAACAAACTTGCGACCGGAGCCACGGTGAATGTACCTGGGTCGTCGGAGGAGTCCATTTGATTTGATGGCAGAGATGCATGATGGGGTGGAGCGGGTATTGAGCAGAAGAAGCCTTGCGGCGGAGTACTTCAGAGCCATGCCAGGCAGGAGCGAAGGGACGAGTACGAGGCCAAGGTCGAGGAGGCAAAGCGGCAAACGCAGCGGCAAACGCAGCGGCAAACGCAGCGGCAAACGACTGCAGCCGCTAATCAAGACCACAGCGGCAAACAAGGCCACAAGGCCACCAAGACCACAAGGCCACCGGCAAACAAGGCCACGGCCACAAACAACGGGAGCGGGCCTTTCGATTCCGTATTCCGTACCATCAAAAGCAGATTCCGTTATCCAGCCGGAGAACACGCGGCACGTGCGGGTGTGAAAAGGCAGGACAGGTGTGAGATGTCAGGTCAGAAAAGTAGAAGCAGACCCTGTACATCCATCCAGTCGGAGAAGCGGCGAATATGCAACGCCAGCGTACTCTCGCAACCGAACCCGGAAGAACCCGGAACCCGGAAGTGTTGGCCTTGTTTTCCTAGATCAGGAGAATGCTTTTGATTACGTTTCGCATGAATACTTGTCCGAAGTCTTAAATCGATTTGGTTTTGGACCCTTTATTTTATCATGTATACATATGTGTTATTCAAACGTATCTGCCCTGTTAAACATAAATAATGAGCTTGTGCCCCCCTTTTGTATTAAAAGAGGTGTTAGGCAGGGCTGCCCACTGTCAGGTGCTTTGTACACCCTTTTCCTTGAACCCCTCTTAAACACGCTTCGAAAGTCTTTGACTGGTTTCACTGTGAGAGGTTTAAACCACACTATAAAGACTATTGCCTACGCTGATGATATATGTGTGTGTATCAAAAACTCTGATGATATTGCTAAGATGATGCATGCTTTAGCACTTTTTAACAGAGCCTCGTCAGCAAAAATCAATTGGAAAAAGACTGAGGCACTGTGGCTCGAATCCCTTTCCCAGCCCCCATTCTCCCCACCCCCCCCCTTCACCCCCGCTTCTCCCCGCAAATATTGCTTGGAGAAGAGATGGGATCAAGTTTTTGGGAGTTTTTCTAGGTCCTGGAGATTTCATCAGGCATAACTGGGAAGGTTTGCCTGAACGCATTGAACTGCTTTTAATAAAATGGAAAGGCCTACTCCGCCAATTGTCTTACCGTGGCAGAGTATTGGTCATAAACAACCTGGTTACCTCCATTCTGTGGCACAAGGTCTTGGCTCTGCAACCACCTGCTGGGTTAATCGACGGAATACAGAAGAGCGTCACTCATTTCTTCTGGTCTGGAATGCATTGGCTACGACCGGAAAGATTAAATTTGCCGATACCTGAGGGTGGTCAAGGACTTGTCAATGTAAAATGCCGAATCATGGCTTTTCGTCTACGTACGATATGGTCCATTTTGCACGAGCCTGTTGTGCTTTGGAGGCAACTTGCATGCTGCATTTTGGGTCGGTTTGAGAATTTCGGTCATGCTAAGGAGCTTTTCCTAATGGACTTGACAATGTTTGATCTCTCTTCACTCCCCTCTTTCTACCGAAGTTTGTTAAATGCATGGCAAGCTCTCAAAAGCCATCGGGATCGTACTACGTACGAGAGATCCATGTTCTTCAACGAGCCACTGTTTTGCAACTCACTTTTTGAAGGTTTTGGAAGCAGCAGGGCCTTCATTCAAAAGTTTGTGGCTGCATCAATAACCAAAGTGTGCCACCTTAGAGACAATGCAAATGACAAGTGGCTAAGTGTTGCTGCTATTGCCTTGGCGACTGGCGTCAGATCATCTCGCCAACTAGACAGATGTCTAAGGGTGGTGCTTCATGCCTACGGTACCTCCCAACCTTGGTTGGTTCGTCCTGTACCTCCCTCTGAGCCGAGCCTCTCTCCTTTCCCCAACCTTCTTTTGTCGGCCTCTGAAAACTTGGAGCCAATAAATTTTGGCCGTTCCTTTTCCTCTTCCAGTGGTAACCACCAAACCTTATATTTCCAATGTTTAAAAGCTCTTTTCCCCTCCTTGTCTTCCCCAGCACCTTGTAAGTAGTCTGCAGTTCTGCCACACACTCCTCCTTTCTCCCCAAACTGGGGATGGTATTATAAAAATCCTGTGCCAAAACGTGCTGGTGATCTCCAATGGAGAATCGCACATTGGATAATACCCACAAACTCTCTCATTCACCGCTTTTCACAAGCGACAAGTGATCAGTGTCCCTTTTGTGGACAGAGAGAAACCTTGGCCCATGCGTATATTCAATGCAGTCGTTTAACTCCTCTCTTTGTTTTCTTGAAAGTGCTATTTGCACGTCTTTCCATTGATTTCAATTTTCCAATGTTTATTTTAGGGCCAAGTGGCCCCTTAAACATCCAAGCAACAATTCTTGCAAACTTCTTTATCTCCCAAGCAAAATTGGCAATTTACAAAACCAGAAAATCAAAGATAAAGAATGACTTGTACAGTACAGATACTGTAGCAATGCTCAGAGCTTTTTGCGAGAGCCGGATAAAACTTGATTTTTACTGTTATTCGCTTTCCAGCCAACTTGAACTTTTTGAAAGAATGTGGTGTGTAAAGGATTTTTGTGAAATATCTGAGGGTCATTTGGTGCTTTCTCTCTAGTCTTTATTAAATATCCTTCTGTGTTTTTTTGGTAGCTTAACGGTTTGTTGGTTTTGACTTCTCCGATGGTAAAATTGCATGTAACTGTTTTGTTTATTTTGTTTTGACTGTAAAAAATCTTCATTTTATACTTTTGTAATAAAAGGACATAAAAGTCAAGTCTCTCTCTCTCTGTCCCTCTTTCTCTCTCTCTCTCTCTCTCTCTCTCTCTGTCCCTCTCTCTCTCTCTCTCTCTCTCTCTCTCTGTCCCTCTTTCTCTCTCTCTCTCTCTCTCTCTCTCTCTCTTTCTCTTTCTCTCCTCCCACTCTCTATTTCTCTCCATCTTTGTCATGCGGTGTTGCTGAAGCAATCTCCTGGTAAGGATTACAGTGGGTAGTTTGGCTTTACATCCCAGTGGTATCCAAGTACTCAATGCCAGATGATTATAGATAAAGCAAACAAGGTTTTAGGTTATATTTATAGGAGGATCAATTATAAATGAAAGTACATTTAACATTGTATAGGAATTTAGTGAGGCCTCATCTGGACTATTGTGTGCAATTTTGGTCACATCTCAGGAAGGACAGAGAAGAGTATTGGTCACCACATCCCACGTCTAGAATATTACTGACATAGAGAGAGTTAGCGTAGGGTTACTGCATTGATTTTGGGCCTAGCTGGAGTCAGCGATATGATGAGCGGTTGCAGGAGACAGGGCTTTATACATTAGAAAGGAAGTGGTTACAGGTGGGGGAGTGGGGGTGGGAATGCATAATGGAGATGTTTAAAATAATGAGGGGTTTAGACAAAATAAGTGCAGAAGAGTGAGTTCTTCAGCAGAATAGTTATTGATAGGACCAAGGCCATAGCCTGAGAGTAAAAAGGGGAGAGTTAAGACCGTAGTATCTTCAATACTTCCAGGTATCTGTCTAATTCCACTTTAAATGTATCTAGTTTATCTGCTGCCACTACCTTTCCAGGGAAGCCATTCCATGCATGAACTACTCTGTGAGTGATAGGCCCCTATGAGGAGTACAGGGATGTTGGCAGGACTAGCAGGTATCGAGTATGGATGGGTGATTGTGTACATATTTACCTCCACCACCAAAGGAGGATGGAGGTTATGTTCACCCCTGTCTGTCTGTGAGCAAGATATCTCAAAAAGTTGTGGACGGATTTGGACGAACTTGGAGGACAGGTTGTGTGTGTGACAAGGACGAATCGATTCGATTTTGGTGAAGATCTGAATATGGATTCGGATACGATAATTATTTAATTTTTAAGTGATTCTTCACCATTGAGAGCTTCACCTCTTCAAAGCGATATATAACATGATACTTTAAAAAAGTTATGACGAGTTATGACTAAACTTGGTGAATGAGTTGGTTAGGTGACAAGAACAAGCCGATTCGATTTTGGTTCAGGTCCGAATCCAGATCCGGCATTATTCACCCTAAAGCCGCCTTTGCCCATCACCCCCATCCCCTCTCACTCAACCCCCACTAAAAAGTCCAAAACATGAATAAATACACACAAAAAAGCATTTAAAAAATCTTAACACCCTGGTGATGTCCCTGAGCCTGCTACATTTTTCTAATCACCATTCCTTCCCCCCACCACCCACCCCTCAATGAAATGAGGTGGTCGCCTTTGGCGGATTCATTTGATATGGCGTTGGCGGAGTGCAGGCATGATGGGCCGAATGTCCTCCTCCTGCATCAAATTTCCTTGTGACTCCTTGTGATTCTAGATCTCTACTAGGATTCATTTTTTAGCCATTTTACAGGTAAGCCCACGATGGGAGTGCAGTGTTAGATGTCTTTGTTGGTAATGATCCCAACATGGTGGAGGAGGTGGAGGTAGATCATTTCGGGACAAGTGGCCATAACATGGTATGCGATATGTTACTGTTGAGAGTACGAGTTGGGGATAGTAGAGTAAGACTATTGGGTTTAATCAAGGTAAACATTGAGGGTGTAAAGAGAGTTATGTGCTCTAGATTTGTAGGCCTACAAACTTACAGGAAGACAATCGGCATTAGAGAAATTGGAAACCTTCAAAGAGCCAATGTCTAATGTAAGTACAGTGCCTTCAGAAAGTATTCACACCCCTTGACTTTTACGCTTTACACATATAAATACGTAGTGTGTTCAAAAAGTATCCGACCTTTATTTTTCGTGCGTAAAAAAAAAGAAGCTAGGGAGGCGTTGATCGGTGCACGTATGTAGGCGATCCTAATGCGCACGCGTGAATTTTTTCCCACCTGCAGAAGCTGTCATTCGACGGTAGACCGCCGATGAGTGAGGACATGTAAGTGAGCGCCGTCGGATTTTCGTTTTTGACAAAATGACGGAAAAACTTGAACAACGCTACTGCATCAAATTTTGTGTTTCATCAAACTTGCATCAAAACTGCAACTTGGTTTCTGGGTCGTATCCATAAACCCAGGACTCATCGCCAGTGATCACTGTGTTGAGGAAGCTGGGATCGCTGTTCACAGTCTCCAGCATGTCCTGTGCGATCTCCAAACGGAGTTGCTTCTGCTCAATCGTTAGCAGCTTTGGTACGAACTTCGCTGAGATTGTCCTGAAGCCCAAATCCTCCTTCATAATGGAATGAACGGTGTTGAATCTTGCGGATCGTTTCCACTTGGGAATCGCCAAGCTTTACACAAAATTTGATGCAGTAGCGTTGTTCAAATTTTTCCATCATTTTGTCAAAAACGAAAATCCGACGGCGCTCGCTTACATGTCCTCACTCATCGGCGTAATGGCATCGTCAACTGAAAAAAATTGAAGCGATTGAAAACTGATGCGATTCTCACGAATATTAGAGATCATTGTAATCGAATGGAAAACAAGAACAAAGGACAGAAAAGCTTCTGAAAAGTGCCAGAAATTGTGGGTAAGGAGCGTACTGTTGCCCCAGCAGTTGTACCTGTCTGTTTATCCCCTATATCTATTACCACCCCCAGATCCTTCTCCTGTGTGACACCTTCCAAGATTGCCCCTTGCATCAGGTGATCTCTATTTTCATTATTCTTACCCATCCACAACACCTTACATTTATTCAGGTTAAATTGTGTCTGCCAATCTTTTGCCCAATCTATGCAAGTATCAATCCTTTCCTGAATCTGATCACCCTCTCTCTGCTCAGTGATATTAGGGATAAAATTGCCAAAAGTCAGTATGGTAACAACCAACAGGTGTGGCTACTCAACATGTCATTACGTCATTAAAATGATGAATAATTTGTACGAACATGCTGACAAATCATGAAGTCACAGCTCAAGGGTGGAAAGTGATTTCTCTGGAGGTTTCAATTTGATTGATGATAATGCAGCAGTCAATAAATTCATAGGTCTAAATGTAGGACCAGCTCTAATTCCTGGGATTTTTAATTGTATACAAGATCGAGGCTCGTGTAAGAGCTAACATTAATCACAAAAAGACAAACTGACACATAAAACATGATAAAGGGAGCGGGAGACAAGATGGAGAGAGAGAAAGGGAAGCACACAAGTACAACATTTGAGAGCATAGACTTTGGGAGATCTGTGGGAGGGAGAGAGCTTGGGGGGAGGAGGCATGGGAAGGGGGGGGGGGGGGTGGTGGGAGAGGTATAAAACACAAGGACACTGCAAGGACTTCCAGAAAAGAAGTTGGTATTTCAAAAAAGTGGATCTGGGGTGAATTAACGGGGGTAGAAAAGGTCAATGTTTTGGATGGGGGAAGATAAGAGATGGTGGTGAACAGCTGTTTTAAAGACCTGGAGGGAGGAGTGGGATTGAAGAGAGTGAGGGAGTTTGTTCCAGAGGCGGGAGAAAAGAGAAATGAATGAGTGAAGGTGAGCAGAAAGTTTTGAATTTGGCAATTTCACCAGAAGAGGGTTGCTGGCAGATCTTGTGCGACATGTTGAATTATTTCGGGGACAGAGCACATATAGAGCTGGGGGAGCAAGGCCGGAGAGGAGTCAGTAGAAGGCAGAAAGACCACCAACCTGCCTGCGGTGAGTAAGTGAAAGGCCCTCACAATCGGCTTCATCGCAGGAGATTCCAATGATTCTGAACGCTTTGGTTTCAACAGCGTGAAGCCGAGCTAGGTGTGAGGCAGGAGCACCGGCCCAGAGGGGAGAGCAGTATTCCATTGAGCTGCGGATGAAAGCCTTGTATGTGGTGAGGAGCTCAGGTGTGCCAAGGAAGGACTTCGCACGATGGAGGATGCCCAGTCGGCGACTGGCTTTGGAGGCCAGCTTGGAAATGTGGTTTTCCCAGGAATGATCATGGCAGATAGTGAGACCCAAAAGCTTGAGCGACAGAACTTCCTGGAGAGGATTGTTGAGAAAGTAGATGGGAGGGTTGTCCAGTCAGTCTTTTTGGAGAGACCTAGTAAGAGCGTGAGATTTGTCAGGATTGAAAGACATGTTCCACTTCTTTGACCAGTCTGTGATTTTGACCAGGCCTGCAGAGAGTGAGGAGGCTGCAGACTGCCGATCTGAGGGATGAGGTATGGAGCGGCAGAGAGTGGAGTCATCAGCAAAGAGATAGAGAGGATTTTCCAGAGAGTCTGAGAGATCATTGATGAAGACCAGAAAAAGCACAGGGCCCAGAACACTGCCTTGGGGAACTCCAGCGTGCACAGGAAGGGGAGATGAGAGAAATCCATTCAGGGCCACACGTTGACTACGACCAAAGAGGAAGTCTGCAAGCCATGCATGGAGATTTCCTTGGATACCATAGGAGGAGAGTTTGGTGAGCAGAGCGAGGTGCCAGACCGTATCGAAGGCACGTGATATGTCAAGGGAGACAGCTCTGATTTCCTGTTTGACATTGAGGACCTCCATCCATTGTTGAGACCGCAGAAGCAGCATGCCCAGAGTAGATAATTGGGAGCATGCTAATTGGTCTGTAGTTGCAAGGATTTGTTTTTGCACCTTTTTTGTGTAAAGCGGTGATGTTGGCTGATTTCCAAGCTGATGGCAGATGACCTTGAGCAAAAGAGAGGGTGAAGAGAACAGAGAGAGGGAGTGAAAGAGCGGCAGAGCAGGATTTTAGGACCCGTGGGCTGATGCCGTCTGGTACAGTTGCAGAATCAGAGTAAATCTGTAGGTTTTTGAACCAAACAATTCATAGTGTGCAATTCAAGGTTACCTTCTCAGTCAATCGATCCTTATGGGTGGTGTACCTCAAGGTACCTGAAGGCCTCCTATACTTTCTGGTTCAGATAAATGATGCAATGGCTCAAGCGGAACAGGTAGCAGAACCCATTTTGGTTCTTAAATATGTCAATGATATGACAGTAGTTGAAAACACAAGGAGCAGGTAACCAGTACCAGGCATGTAAGATGTCCTCAATTACCTTCAAAATTGGTCAAACAATAGCAACATGAAATGGAATGTCGAAAAATGTTTCCACACACATGTTTGTTTTATTTAAAACCGACTCCAGATGCCACAGTTGACTTTGCAAGCAGCAGCACCACTGGAGGAAGTTCAATACCTTCAAATCTCAGAGGTTACCACATTTTCACGTAAATAACCCACAGGTTATAAGTTAAACGAGAACGGCACTCGGTAGAGCGCATACCTCTGCCAGGCTAAACAGTTTATGGTTTGTATCCCACTGATAGGCCGGATCTGGATTCGGACCTGAACCAAAATCTAATCAGCTTGTTCTTGTCGCTTAACCAACCCGTCCAGCAAGTTTAGTCACAACTCGTCCATAACTTTTTTAAGTATCATGTTATCACTCATAGAGTGACACTTGGCAAAACACTACAAAGTAGAATGCCACTCAGTGGAGAATACTTTTGACCTCAAACATAATTTGTTGTTGAATTCAGTGACCTGATATGCAAATCGTCTTCAAAGTTTAAGTTAATCTGAGAAAATTAGAAATTTGGCCTATGTTGACCTTTTGGCCCATGTTGACCTCAAAAATAGTCGGTGGTTGAATTCAGTTAGCCGATATGTAAATCCTATTCAAATTTCAAGTCAATCGGATGAAAATTTAAGATTTTAGAAATTTGAAAAAAAGTGGTTGACCTCTGGCCTATTTTGACCTTTTGGCCTATGCTGATCTCAAAAACAGTTGTTGGTTGAATTCAGTTAACTGATATGTAAATCCTATTCAAATTTCAAGTGAATCGGATGAAAATTGAGGATTTTAGAAATTTGAAATTGTTGTTGACCTTTGTTTGACCTATGGTGATCTTAAAAATAGTCGGTGGTTGAATTCAGTTTGCCGATATGTAAATCCCATTCAAATTTCAAGTGAATCGGATGAAAATTGGGGATTTTAGAAATTTGAACGGAACTAAATATACCGGAACGAACGTAAATCAGAAGCCATGTTTCAACCTTTGACCAGGGAAGTTAGTCCTGTGGCTGAGGGGGTTCTCGGTACAACAAAGGGCCCCGAGGTTACCCACCGAATTTGGTGAGAGGACCAGGTGGGACATCATATTAGCGAGGGTAGACTGTCTGAAACACGGCAATAAGTGAGAAATTCATGGTTTTGTGTAAAATCTGGAAAGTCAAAAAGGCCTTGAAAATTAGGGGTAGGGCAAATTAATTATGACCTGGAGCCACAGATAATCAGCATAACACAGCAAGTTGTACCTCATAATGAAGCTGTAATGTCAGCTACAAGATGCAATACGAATTAATCTGATTGGTCGATTATTGAGGTCACCAGAGGTCAAAATATGATGTCAGGAGGGGGTGCCCAAATTCACGACCTTGAGAACTAATGACCCGGTTTGGAAAAGTTATAATTCAGATAAAAACGTTTTATTAACCATTTTGAGAAGGGCATGTCAGCAAAGTTAAAAAAAAAAGAATTTCAGTAAAATCCTACAAATTGACCCTTTGGTGGCTGTTTGAAATTTGGACAAAAATCTCAAATGTGCAAAAATGACGACACTTACACATAAAGACATAAACATCTTAAAACATGTAAAGCGGGGTTGCAGATTTGGCCTAAACCAAAGCAATACACTATTTAAGGTATATTAAAACATGTAAAGCGGGGTTGCAGATTTGGCCTAAACCAAAGCAATACACTATTTAAGGCATATTAAACATGTAAAGCGGGGTTGCAGATTTGGCCTAAACCAAAGCAATACACTATTTAAGGTATATTAAAACATGTAAAGCGGGGTTGCAGATATGGCCTAAACCAAAGCAATACACTATTTAAGGCATATTAAAACATGTAAAGCGGGGTTGCAGATTTGGCCTAAACCAAAGCAATACACTATTTAAGGCATATTAAAACATGTAAAGCGGGGTTGCAGATTTGGCCTAAACCAAAGCAATACACTATTTAAGGCATATTAAAACATGTAAAGTGGGGTTGCAGATATGGCCTAAACCAAAGCAATACACTATTTAAGGCATATTAAAACATGTAAAGCGGGGTTGCAGATTTGGCCTAAACCAAAGCAATACACTATTTAAGGCATATTAAAACATGTAAAGCGGGGTGGCAGATATGGCCTAAACCAAAGCAATACATTATTTAAGGCATATTAAAACATGTAAAGCAGGGTTGCAGATTTGGCCTAAACCAAAGCAATACACTATTTAAGGCATATTAAAACATGTAAAGCAGGGTTGCAGATTTGGCCTAAACCAAAGCAATACACTATTTAAGACATATTAAAACATGTAAAGCGGGGTGGCAGATTTGGCCTAAACCAAAGCAATACACTATTTAAGGCATATTAAAACATGTAAAGCGGGGTTGCAGATTTGGCCTAAACCAAAGCAATACACTATTTAAGGCATATTAAAACATGTAAAGCAGCGTTGCAGATATGGCCTAAACCAAAGCAATACACTATTTAAGGCATATTAAAACATGTAAAGCGGGGTTGCAGCTATGGCCTAAACCAAAGCAATACACTATTTAAGGCATATTAAAACATGTAAAGCGGGGTTGCAGATATGGCCTAAACCAAAGCAATACACTATTTAAGGCATATTAAAACATGTAAAGCGGGGTTGCAGATATGGCGTAAACCAAAGCAATACACTATTTAAGGCATATTAAAACATGTAAAGCGGGGTTGCAGATTTGGCCTAAACCAAAGCAATACACTATTTAAGGCATATTAAAACATGTAAAGCGGGGTTGCAGATATGGCCTAAACCAAAGCAATACACTATTTAAGGCATATTAAAACATGTAAAGCGGGGTTGCAGATTTGGCCTAAACCAAAGCAATACACTATTTAAGGCATATTAAAACATGTAAAGCAGGGTTGCAGATTTGGCCTAAACCAAAGCAATACACTATTGAAGGCATATTAAAACATGTAAAGCGGGGTTGCAGATTTGGCCTAAACCAAAGCAATACACTATTTAAGGCATATTAAAACATGTAAAGCGGGGTTGCAGATTTGGCCTAAACCAAAGCAATACACTATTTAAGGCATATTAAAACATGTAAAGCAGGGTTGCAGATTTGGCCTAAACCAAAGCAATACACTATTTAAGGCATATTAAAACATGTAAAGCGGGGTTGCAGATTTGGCCTAAACCAAAGCAATACACTATTTAAGGCATATTAAAACATGTAAAGCAGGGTTGCAGATTTGGCCTAAACCAAAGCAATACACTATTTAAGGCATATTAAAACATGTAAAGCGGGGTTGCAGATATGGCCTAAACCAAAGCAATACACTATTTAAGGCATATTAAAACATGTAAAGCGGGGTGGCAGATATGGCCTAAACCAAAGCAATACACTATTTAAGGCATATTAAAACATGTAAAGCGGGATGGCAGATTTGGCCTAAACCAAAGCAATACACTATTTAAGGCATATTAAAACATGTAAAGCGGGGTTGCAGATTTGGCCTAAACCAAAGCAATACACTATTTCAGGCATATTAAAACATGTAAAGCGGGGTTGCAGATTTGGCCTAAACCAAAGCAATACACTATTTAAGGCATATTAAAACATGTAAAGCGGGGTTGCAGATTTGGCCTAAACCAAAGCAATGCACTATTTAAGGCATATTAAAACATGTAAAGCAGGGTTGCAGATATGGCCTAAACCAAAGCAATACACTATTTAAGGCATATTAAAACATGTAAAGCGGGGTTGCAGATTTGGCCTAAACCAAAGCAATACACTATTTAAGGCATATTAAAACATGTAAAGCGGGGTTGCAGATTTGGCCTAAACCAAAGCAATGCACTATTTAAGGCATATTAAAACATGTAAAGCAGGGTTGCAGATATGGCCTAAACCAAAGCAATACACTATTTAAGGCATATTAAAACATGTAAAGCGGGATGGCAGATTTGGCCTAAACCAAAGCAATGCACTATTTAAGGCATATTAAAACATGTAAAGCGGGGTTGCAGATATGGCCTAAACCAAAGCAATACACTATTTAAGGCATATTAAAACATGTAAAGCGGGGTTGCAGATTTGGCCTAAACCAAAGCAATGCACTATTTAAGGCATATTAAAACATAAGCAGGGTTGCAGATATGGCCTAAACCAAAGCAATACACTATTTAAGGCATATTAAAACATGTAAAGCGGGATGGCAGATTTGGCCTAAACCAAAGCAATACACTATTTAAGGCATATTAAAACATGTAAAGCGGGGTTGCAGATATGGCCTAAACCAAAGCAGTACACTATTTCAGGCATATTAAAACAACTCATCCTGGGAATTCTTCCAAAGTAAATTGCTCTCTCTCATGCACAGATTTATCCCATCTCGTCTTCAGTTGTCATACTCTTCCTCCCGTCCATGGTACACGGAATCTTGTGGTGAGGCTGTTGCCCAGAAACAACTTGCCTTCGTCTCCTGGAAAGCAAATCCAACGGAAGGAAATCTCATTTCCTTCCACAAAGCCCGAAACAAGTGTGTGTCCACCCTCAGGAGAGCCAGGAAACAATATCTCTCCGTTCTCAAGACCGAACTCTCTTATCTGTCTCCCTCTTCCAAATCCTGGTGGCGTCTGGTCAAATCCGTTTCTGGTGTTTGTTCCCCCTCCATCCCCTCCCTTACCTCAAACGGCTACACAGCTGACTCCGCACGTGAAAAAGCTGAATGCCTCAACTCCGTGTTTGCCTCTAAATCTTGTGTCCCAAACCCATCCCTCTCTGTACCCACCATACCCAGTCGTACCCTGCTGCTCCTGGACTCCGTGTCCTTTCCTCCTGACAAGGTGGAAAAGTTTCTGTCAACCCTCGACTCTGATTCTGCAACTGGACCCGACGGCATCAGCCCACGGGTCCTAAAATCCTGCTCTGCTGCTCTATCTCACCCTCTCTCTGTTCTCTTCACCCTCTCTTTTGCTCAAGGTCAACTGCCATCTGCTTGGAAATCAGCCAACATCACCGCTTTGCACAAAAAAGGTGCAAAAACAGATCCTAGCAACTACAGACCAATCAGCCTTCTCCCAATTATCAGCAAAGTCATGGAATCCATCATTGCTTCTGATATGAAATCTTTCCTCTTCTCCAATGGCTTGATCTCTGATCATCAATTTGGTTTCAGACCAGGTCACTCTACTCTGGACATGCTGCTTCTGCTGTCTCAACAATGGATGGAGGTCCTCAATGCCAAACAGGAAATTAGAGCTGTCTCCCTCGACATATCACGTGCCTTCGACACGGTCTGGCACCCCGCTCTGCTCACCAAACTCTCCTCCTTTGGTATCCATGGAAATCTCCACGCATGGCTGGCGGACTTCCTCTCTAGTCGTCGTCAACGTGTGGCCCTGAATGGGTTTCTCTCATCTCCTCTTCCTGTTCAGGCTGGAGTTCCCCAAGGCAGTGTTCTGGGCCCCGTGCTTTTTCTGGTCTTCATCAATGATCTCTCTGACTCTCTCGAAAATCCTCTCTATCTCTTTGCTGATGACTCCACTCTCTGCCGCTCCATTCCTCTTCCCTCAGATCGGCAGTCTGCTGCCTCCTCACTCTCTGAAGACCTGGACAAAATCACAGACTGGTCAAACAAGTGGAACATGTCTTTCAATCCTGACAAATCTCACACTCTTACTATGTCTCTCCGAAAAGATCGACTGGACAACCCTCCCATCTACTTTCTCAACAATCCTCTCCAAGAAGTTCTGTCGCTCAAGATTTTGGGTCTCACTATCTGCCATGATCTTTCTTGGGAAAACCACATTTCCAAGCTGGCCTCCAAAGCCAGTCGCCGACTGGGCATCCTCCGTCGTGCGAAGTCCTTCCTCGGCACACCTGAGCTCCTCACCACATACAAGGCTTTCATCCGCAGCTCAATGGAATACTGTTCTCCCCTATGGGCCGGTGCTCCTGCCTCACACCTAGCTCGGCTTCACGCTGTTGAAACCAAAGCTTTCAGAATTATTGGAATCTCCCGCGATGAAGCTATCTCTGAGGGCCTTTCACTCACTCACCGCAGGCAGGTAGGTGGTCTTTCTGTCTTCTACCGACTCCTCTCCGGCCTTGCACCCCCAGCTCTCTCTGTGCTCTGTCCCCCAAATATTCCTACAGGTCGCACAAGATCTGCCAGCAACCCTCTGATGGTTAAACTGCCGAAATCTCGGCTCTCCGCTCACCTTCACTCTTTCATTCCTCTTTTCTCCCGCCTCTGGAACAAACTCCCTCACTCCCTT